>NC_091635.1:39684952-39987982 GCF_027580195.1 Bos mutus
AAGGATTCTAAGGCCCATGTCAGGCTCTTTGGGAGAGAGTATCATGATCAACTAGTAATGTCTGCTATGGGCACAGGAGCAGAAGTAAAAGTATGTGTGCCAGGCATTTGGCATCCCTTATCGAGTGCAGATGGCCACCCCTGCAGGAATGCCTTCCATATCAATTCTGGCAGGAGATCACCCAGCTTTCCATTTCTTTTCAGCTTGGGGAAGTTATTGAAAAGCTTTCTTCTTATGTACTAAAAATCAGCCTCTGGAAACATCTTGCAAATATCCCAGTTCTAACCTCTGGAGTAACTGTGAATGAAGCTGGTCCTATTCCTGGGAAGGCCCTTCATGTGTGTAAAGGAAAATGTGCCCCTGGGCCTTCTCTGCATGTACACCTGAGCCTCCCTTCCATCTGTTCATGGTGGTTTTTTATTTTTGGCTGCTCTGTGCAGCTTGCGGGATCTCAGTTCCCCGACCAGGGATTGAACCCACCACAGTGAAAGCCCAGAATCCTAACCACTAGGCCACCAGGAACTCCCTTTTCCATCTGTTCTTGAGTGGTGCCAACCCTGTAGCTCCCAGTCGTCCCAGCCAAAGGCCCACTTTGCCTCCTGGATCTAGAACTGTTCCACCAACCCCCACCGAGGAGCTGCTGGGAAGCAGAAGCCACAGGAGGAGGAGAGCCACTGCCCTCGGGGCCTGGGAAGCAGCAGTGCGGCTCCCTGCACTTCCTGTCAGTTGAGTCAGTCGCTTACCTGACTCGCCCCAGGGCTTGTTGCCTTTCGGGTCCCTGACCCCAGCGGGCCGGAGTCTGTCATCCAGGCTGGAGGAGCTGAGATCAGAGTCGCTGTCGCTGTCGCTGGAAACCACTGGAAAAGAGACACCAGCACAGGAGGTCACCCCCCACTGGCCACTGCCAGCAGGAGTGTCCGACAGAGGGGACCAGGGCAGGCCTCCTCCTCCTGCCAAGACAAGATGGCATGGGACCTCTGCCGGTCCTGGTGTTTGGAGCATGGGGCTGGCAGGGGACTCCTTTCTGCCAGGCAGAGAGGTGAGTGCCGGGGCAGCCCATCTCCACATGTCACCCCCTCCCTGGGGCTGGATCAGAAGCTTCTTGCTGGGAGGAGCCGATTATCTGCTTTGGTGCAGGCCCAACTACTCTGAAGCATGCACTTGGCAATGCTTAAAACCATCCAGTGATGCCCTGCAGGAATAATTCCAGTCCTCGCTGACCTGACAGAGGGCTCCAGGCCCCTGACATTCACTAACTAGTAGAAGCTTCAGAACAACTCTGCAAGATAGGAAACAGCATTGTCCCCATTTCCCAGGCAAGGAAACTGAGGCCCTTGACCACAATGGGATGCTTACTCTGGTGGGCTGGCTCCACAGACTGTGTTTATAACCACTCTGATTCCACTGGGAGAACTGAACTCGGAGCCAGCAGGTCTGGGCTCTCATCCCAGCTCATCCAGCAACTCCCAGTGGGGTCTTGTGAACGCAGAAGGGAGCCAGGCTGGTGGGGCTGGAATCCCGGGAGAGGGTAGGGGAGGGGGAGCTCCCATGGTGAACACCCACTGTGGTAGAAACACTCTTTTCTGGACTAAATGGGACCATATTTGGCTGGTTAGTCAACAGTGGGAGTCATAATATAGGATCTATTCATACATTAAACACTCTATTTTCATTTTAAGCATAGAAATGTACATCCACTTGCCAATCTTTTGATGTAGGGCTTGGGTGCTTCTTCGAGATCAGCCCACATGGTCTTTCATGTCTAAACTGCATCTATATTGCATTGCCTGTGATTCCCAGATTCCATTTCTTTAAACTGAAGCTGAGCTTAAGTGGCTCCAATGGTAAAGAATCTGCCTGTAATGCAGGAGACCCCAGTTCAATCCCTGGGTCAGGACGATCCCCTGGAGAACGGAATGCAATCCACTCCAGTATTCTTGCCTGGAGAATCCCATGGACATGTAGCCTGGCGGGCTACAGTCCATGGGGTTGCAAAGAGTCAGACACGACTGAGCGACTGACACTTTAAAGACACAGCAAAGCAAGAGCCCAAACTCCCACCCTCCTCTATTTCTTTAGCCTCATCCCCCACAACTGCACAACCAGCTCTTCTGCCTGAGGCTTCTCCGGCCCCAGGCCACCTGGAGCTCCTGCCAAACTGTCAGCACCTCCTGCAGGGACTGGCTTTCCTCTCCCCAGAATTCCCTGCCTACCCTTCTCCTCCTGGCTTAGTTTGGGTACCACCTCCTCCAGGAAGCCCTCTATGGTCTCCATCTGGTTGGCTGAACACGCTGTGTATTCTGTTACACCTGCAGCAACCAAACTTTCTGCTCTAAGCGTTGTGTGTGTGTTTTCCCCCAGCAGACTTGGAGGTTCCTGAAGGCAGGGGCCAAATCACATCATGACTGAGCCTAGCGTGCTTTTCCCACAGACCTGATCCTGGGGGTGGGGCAAGAGGGGTGCTAACGGTTTGTTTCCAGCTTTGCCTTCCTCTGTCTGCTTAAGGATTTTGATCTTTCTGCTGTGTTTCTCTCCTCGCCCTCAAGGCAGAGATCTGCTTTGGCTTTTTGGGCTTTCCAGATCTAGAATCAAAAGGAGATGGAGACTGGAGGGGTTGGGATCCACACGCCCGCCCCATTCGTTATATTTGAGAAATGTAAGTAAAGGTCTGACTTATTTTGCAATTGCTTTTTAGGTCCCAGACTGGGTTTCTTTGATCAAGAATCCACTGAGACCTGATTTTATGGGCATTCGTTTTATAAGCAATTACGTATTTTTTGACTCACGCACTGACTGACTAACCATCAACCCTGTGGGTCCCCAGACAAAGGGGGTGTGAGGGCCAGGAGTGAGCAAGCATCTCTCCTTTGGGGCAGGTGCAAAGGGATCTGGAATATTCTGCCCCCGCCCCCAGCAGGAGGGTGTCCAGCAGCCTGTTAGGCAGTAGGAAGTCCCTGAGGAGAACACAGTGACTGATCTCCACGTTGGTTTTCTCATCTCTCTGGTAGAGATGCTTACTCCAGGACTCTTGCCTGAAAAATCCCACAGATGGAGGAGCCTGGTAAGCTACAGTCTGTGGGGTCGCAAAGAGTCGGACACGACTGAGTGACTTCACCTTCACCTTCATTCCTTCTTCCTGACTTGGAATGTTCTGTCTGCCCCATGCTGGATATGCTGGATCTTTGTAATTCTAGGGTGGAGTGGGAAATATGAGGCTGGGGCAGCAGGGGATAGCGAGACATGACATGGGGCTTCATGATATGGAAATAATACCTGGATCCTTTGGTGCTAATGAGCAGATGCCACAGGGCATGACGTACCAAGAGCTTGAAAGAGACGATGGGAAAGGACATCCCAAGACTCCGGGTTATGGTGGCCAGCCCATTCACCCCATTCCTTCACTCTGCTCCCTGTCCTGCCATCTGTGGTACCTGGTCTCAGTGTTGGGTTGAGAGTGGGCTTAAGTTGCAAGAATACTGCTGAGCTATGTTGCAAGAGCGTGTTTTGCTGGGCGGGGTATGTCTCGTCCAAAGCCCCAACCCTGGAGGTGGGGCTCAGGTAGCATGTTGCCTGGTTTCCATACGGTGCCTATGCCGTGCAAGGTTTAGAAAAAATAAACCTCCCCAAGTGACAGTCAGTGGGCTTGTTCTTTGTCTCCTTTTATAGAACCCCAAGGGCCATAGCCGTGGAAGCGGGGGAACAGCCCTGGATGACAACGAAGCTCACAAAGGTGTCGCAGAGCAGAGAAGCAGCCAGCCGAGGCCACGTTCCTTTTGAATGCATCTCCCTTGGCTCAAGCATTGCTGTTCATTGTGTCTGGGATTTCAAGCAGGGGGCCAAGCCTCAGCTTAGAGGTCTCTGTGATGCAAACCCAATCCTGTTTCTAATCCACTCTAATAAACCTCACTCGAAAGGAAGAGCCCGAGGAAGTCGGCAGTGTCGACACCTGGCCTTGGCACTTACTGTCATTGGGAAAGAAAGATGCTGAAGAGACAATGTGGAGAACATCCCTGGACGCTGCCCAACGCAAATGCTGTCTACCCCAATTCTCCTCCAGCAGCAAAGGAAGAAGTTTTTCTTCCTCCTCCCCCTCCAAATGTCGCTGTAAAACCCAAACCTTGGTTAATTTGCCATTCGATTGCTGTTGCCACCTTTCTCTCTACACGGCAGCTGCAATCGTAAATCTTCCAGGTCTATTAACAAAGCTTTTAGGCTCATAAATCTTTTGGCCCTTGCTCTTCCATCCTCAAAACACTCTGTGTGTCTGAAGGCTGATTTTTTACCTCTAATTCCCCAAAGGCTGAGTCTAGGATGGCCTGGTTGGTGACAAGTGCTTGTATTCTGCCCACGCTTGATTTTTCAGGTTGAAAATGGGAAAACACCAGGGAGAAGACTGTCTTGATAGCTTCCCCAAGAAGGAGGTGTCACCAAGTGGATTCACCGGAACTCTGCCAGGAGGCAGGGAGGAGGCCCCCTGCTGCAGTGGCCTGGGCCCCTGGACCACTTGCTTGGGGACCTGGCATCCCTGAGATTTTCCCATCATGCAGGGCTGCCCCACTCTGCCTGGCTCTCATCAGCAGCAGCGGACAGCACCAGCGCCAGCCATGCTCACTTCTCTGGGTTTTTTTTTTTTCTCTTGGATGGATTTGCAATTTGATTGTCACCATGGAAACTCGAGTTTTGGTACATGAAAGTGGGGGGAAGTCTTCCCTTTTGGAAAGTCTTTTCCAACTGCTGCAAAGAACATGTGTGGCAGCTGCTGGCTTGTGGAGAAACCTTGCCTGCAATGGTCCAGGGGACAGGCAGGATGCTGGCTACGTGACCTCATAGCCCTGCATTAGGATTTAGGGAATCTGTTTCCTGGCTCTGATCTGCCAACCTCTCTCTTTGTGACCCTGGGGGCACCTCTCAGGGCTTCACCACACACAAAACAGGCCGACCTAGACAGCCTAGACACTCTGGGTCTTGAATCCTAGGATTCAACTTCAGATCAGCTTTGTTCCATCAGTGGAGAGATCCCAGTGCCCCTCTCTGGCTGAGAGGCAGGGAGATGTGATTTCTGGGCCACACGACATCCGCCTGCCTGGCACAAGGACAACCAGCAGCCTGTGAGCTTGGGAGGCCCTTGTGAGTTGCTGCTGCTCTGCTTGGAGGCTCCCAAAGCCCCCAGAAATTATGGGAATTAGAGAGGAAGAGATATTTTCAGCAAACATTCTGCCAAGGCAAAGCAGATGGTGGAAAATTTTGCACGCTAAAAACAAAAAAAAACCCAACTTTTATTGTAAAGGAAAGATAAGGCCCCGGGGAATGCAGAGGCATCCCCAATTAGCCTTACCCAGCCCACCAGGCTGGCGCGGCTGCAGAGAAGAGTCAAAAAGATGTCCCCACGGGGACAGGTGATGGCTGTGCCACCCGCAAGTGGGGCCAGGCTCATAGCCCGAAATCCCACCAAGATGCCTCCCACGTCTGGGGCTCCGTTTGGCGGCAGCAGGAGGGAGGTGTGGGGGTGGTGAAGAGGCACTGGCTCTGAGTCAGACAGACTGTGTCCTGGCTCTGCCACTTGCCAGCTGTGTGACTTTGGGCCAGTTCCTTCACCTCTGTGCTTGGCAGGCTCACCTATGAAAGGGGGCAACGATGGATCCTTTCCTGGGTTATTGTGAGCATTAGCAGAAATAACACAGGCCATGTCTGGCATATGGCAGATGCTTGATAAAAAAATAAATAAATATTTATTTGGGGGGCATCCTGAACTCATGGCCCACACCATCTGGCATGGGGATGGCTTCTGGACTCAGCATGTTCGATGCCCAGGCCAGCCTCACGGGTGGACTCTCCTTTTCTAGGGGAACTCAGATTTCCAAGTTGTGCTTCATGAGACATTGAAGGCATTGGTACCGTCAGAGTCTGTCTGGAGGCTGAGCTGGATTGGAACTCAGGACTATCTGTGGCTGGAATCTCTACTCTTTCTTTCTCGCTCAGGATGCAGGGCATCCCTTGGTCTGGGCTTATCCCAAGGGCTCTGGGCCCCTGAAGGCAGGCCAGTTCATCCTCAGTCCCTTCAACATGCTTTTTCCCATCAGGCAGGAGCTGCCATGTGGGTGAGAAAAACACCCAGTTCACTCCCAACATCTAGGGTTGAATACTGGCTCTGCTTTGGACACTTCTAGACAAATACCTTAATCTCTCTGAACCTCAACCTTCTCATCTGTCCAATGGAGACGATAACAAACACAGTAAAATAAGATCAAGGAGGACGCAATGCGCTGCGAGTTTAAAAAGCTATTCGAGGGACTTCCCTGGTGGTCCAGTGGCTAAGACGCCTCGCTCCCAGTGCAGGGGGTCTGGGTTCAACCCCTGGTCAGGGAACTAGATCTCATATGCCACAACCAAGAGTTGGCAAGCCGCAACTAAGACCTGGGGCTGCCGTTCAGTCGCTCAGTCGTGCCCGACTCTCTGTGACCCCATGGACAGCAGCACGCCAGGCTTCCCTGCCCTTCACTCTCTCCCGGCATTTGCTCCAAGATCCCATATGCTGCAACTAATGATTCCAGTCCTGCAATTAAGACCCAGCACAGCCAAATAAATAAATATTGAAAAAACTATATGAGCCTATAAATATTTTTCAAAATGAGATTCCAATTCGTCCTCTAGGAACCAACCCAAATCGTGCCTGTGTTGGAAAGTTTCTCTCGCCCAAGGACGGAAGACAGCCCCCAACCCTGCTCTCCCTACGCCTGCTGGTCCCTCTCACACACTCCCTGGCATTACACTGTGTTTCCTACAGATGCCTGCCTTGACTTGCCCAGTTCTACCAGAAACCCCTTCAGGGCAGGGCTACATCTTAATCGGCGTCTGCCTTCTTCCCTCAGCCCCCAGTGCTGGGCCCTGGGCCAAGCGGGCACTCAGTAAATACTTGTTGACTGCTTTCTGAAAAATCCTCCCCAGGAGAGGACATGGCATCTCATGGAGACGGCAGGATAGATGGTGATCAGCGAGGTGGCGGCCAGCCAGCTAGGGCTGGGCGTTCAACCAAGCAGGTGCCTCCCCTTCCCGAAGGACACTTGGGTGGGACAAGCCAGGCGACAGGAGATGTGGCCTCAGCCGGAGCCAGGGATGGACTAATGGAGGGGGGCTGTCGGAGACTGGTTGCTATGGACACGGGATGAGTGGGCTCTGGGGAGGGGAGTGCACTGTTCACGAAAAACCTTTTCTTCTTCCAAACCCGAGACCCAAGGATAGGTTCTCCCTTTGCTTCGGAAACTTCCCCCAGGGCCCTAGAGAGTAGGGATCTGAAAGGAAGAAAGAAAAATAGCCTCAAGCCCAGGGAGCTTGATCTCCTAAGGATGGGCTGAGTGGAGTCAGAGAGCCTCGGAATCTTCCTCCCTCCCTCCCTCCTGGCCTGGAGTCTGGAGATCCAGATGACCCTCCCTTGCCAGCTGCCTGATCACCCTGGGCCTCATTTCCTCCCCTTTGAGGTGGGGTTAGTCGCAGGACCACCACAGAGGGAGGGTGAGGCTGTGGGACCTCCTTCCTTGGCTCCCCTTCTAGGCTGCCCCCGGCACCTTGGCAGGGACAGCCCAGACCAGGCCAGGAATTGAGAGTGGGGAGTGGAGGATTTCTCCTGCTTGTTTATTCATTGCCATTGATTTTAATTAACTCCCTCCTTGGGGCTTGCAGAGAGACAGGAGGCACCGGATAATGAAGAAGTATCCTCCGATCGATAGAGATGTGGTCGCCAGCATTGACATCCTGTGGTCCTGTCCTGGCTGGAGGCGCTCCAGAGAGAAGAGGGAAATGGACAGATGGAAGATAAGAACAGATTCTGCCAGAGAGAACACAATACCACTACTCTGTAGCGGGAGTGGAGAGTGGTCAGGCAAAGAAGTCAGGTAGAGCTTCCTGGAAGAGGTGGAATTGAAAAATGAGCGTGATTTTGGAAGGTAGAGATGCTAGGACTGGGGTGAGCCAGGCATCCCTGACAAAGGACAGGAAAGGCAAAGGCCAGGTGGTGGGCTTCTTTGGGGGCCAGGACAGGCTCAAAAGGAAGGTTCTAGACTCAGGCACTTAGGGGACGAGGGGCTGGTCTGGTTTGGGTGTGCTCTGCAGTATTTCCCTCTGGCAGGTTATTGCTTCTGATTCATGGCAGAGATGCAGCAAAGTGGGTGCGTACCTCCTGCCGGCTCCTCTGCTGGGATATAAAATGTGCCTCATCCACTCCATGACGTCAGTGCTCTCTCTCTGTCCTTCTTTATGTCTCTGTGCGTCTCTGACTTCATCTCTTTATGCCTCTCTTGCTGATGGTTTAAAAAAAATCTCTCTCTGCCTTTGCCTCTCTTGTCTTTCCCTCTCTTGTGGGTCTTTGTGTCCCCACGGTTCTAAGTCTCCCTGCGTTGGTCTCTTGGTCCCTCTTCCCATTTTGTTGGTTTCTCTCACTCTCCCTCTCTGCCCACCTGTCTCTGGGTCTCTGTCGGGCACATCCCCTCAGAGTCTGGCCTCAGGGTGCGTCCCTCAGCTTCCCTCATCCTAGAATCTCAGCCCCTGCGAGCCCCATGGCATCTGATCTCATCCTGGGTGTGGGAAGGGCTGTCAGCTTTGCCCAGACTCCATGTGGACCCCAGGGGCAACTGAGGCAGGGGTAGTCCAGCCCCTCTTTCCTGTATGGAGATCACTGGGCAGACAGACACTCTCTGCTTCTGCTGCCGAGGCTGGACTAGTGAGTAGAAATCCACCAGCCCCCCGTGATGGACAGGAGGTCCAGGGAGAGGGTGGCGGAGCCAAGTGCACCCAGCCCTGTTATCTCCGAGGGCTTTATTGGAGTCAGATGAGACAGGCGGGCCCAGATTTATTCTCTTCACCCAGGTCCCCAAAGGCCAAGAAAACTAGAGTAGAATTAAGTTGTAGGTTCACACGGCAAGACAGGTGAGCAGCTGGAGAGGGGAGCACTGTACTGCACTTGGCAGGAGTTCTGTGGTCATCCAGGGCTTCCCAGGTGGCTCAGCGGTAAAGAATCTGCCTGCCAAGCAGGACACGTGGGTTCGATCTCTGGGTTGGGAAAATCCCTGGAGAAAGACATGGCAATGCACTCCAGTATTCTTGCCTGGAGAATCCTATGGACAGAGGAGCCTGGCGGGCTACAGTCCATGGATTCGCAAAAGAGTCAGGCACGACTTAGTGACTATTATACAATAGCAGCAGCAGCTGCTGAGGACATCTGCTTAGCTAGAGCCAGGCTGCCTGGGGTGGGGCTGGGCCCTGCTCTCCCAATTCAGCTCAGATGGGGATTGTGGGGTGGGGAGGCGGCAAGGAATCCCAAGGCCTCACCTTGCAGCTGGAGTCATCTGATCAGCTGAGGCTGTCATCGGGTTCGGACAAATTAGAAACGACACCCATGCCCCTGTCCTCTGTGGTGTGGCTAATGAGCGCCTCCTGCTCTTGGGAAATCAAGCCCCCAGCCAGTGAGGACACCCAGGACAGGCCAGAGGGCTGCAGAGGCCGGGGCGGGGCGCAGCAGTGGGAACAATGGTGGCTCCTGGCTGCTCAGGGCTCCTGTTCTGGGGGTGGCCCCTGCACCGAGCTAGTGTTTGGCTTCACCGAGGACTCTGAAGGTCAAAACAAATTAGTAACACATAGGCTTATCTTTCAAAACACAGCCACGAAAGATGAGGTTAGGGCCTCTGTTTCCCTGAGACTTAGGAAAAGGGCAGAGTTTCCTGAACACCGTGGGGATTTCTTATTCTGCCCATGCCAAGGTTACAAGGCAAATTATCTGACCCCTCCAAGCCTTGGTTTCCTCTTCTATGAAATGGGACAACAGTAGTACCTCCAGTACAGGTATTTGGGGGGTGGAGTGTTGATCACACGAATACACAAAACCCAGCATGGGCTGCAGTCCACGGCAGCTGAGGCCTGAGACCTGCTTCTTTCGCCCATAGGCCCGCGATGCCCAGGCCCCCATCTGAGCCTGGAGGAACCGCGGCCGCCCAGAGCGCCGACTGTCCGTGTCTGCCCCAGCAAGTTCCTCAGCGGGCTCAGGAGACTGAGCACCACTCCCTGCTTCTCCTGTCCCCGATGGCATGGATGGTATTCCTGTCCCCAAACGCCTAGTGGGAGCCACACACAGGACTGTCCAGCCAGGCCTTTTAATTTATTTTCTGGACCCAAACCACAGACCTACACCACGAAGACCTGGGTCAGTGGGGCCGGGCTGGACACACAGCGCCCTTCTCAGATTATGCAAAGGCAGCCTCTCTCTCCTCTCCTCTCTGAACAGCTCTCTCTAGCTTGTATCTGGTGGTTTTTATTATCTTCATACATGAAAAAATCCCAGGCACTTCCAACTCCCCAGGATGCTAGAACCCATGCAGGGTGTAAAATGAAGGAGACAGGGAAGGTGATGATGAAGCAGGAGAGACGATGCTGGGCACAGGACTGCGAGGGAAGTTCACAGGCCCTTAGCGACTGTTTACCAGGAGCGCGGGGAGGGAGGGGGTGCTGGGCGAGTGTGCTGGGATTTCACGGGCCGCACATAGCAGGACTGTGTGTGTGGGCACACACGTGTGTGTGTGTGTGTGTGAGTCTGTGTGGCTATTGCTGAGATGGGGCTGGTCCTTCTGGTAGAGACAGCTTAAATATATAGTCTGAGAGCTGGTATACCACCTGCCGGAAATCTCTGCACAGAGTCTCATCCCCCTGGATTTAGGACAGTGACATAGGAAAGCTTGAAGAGCACAGACGCTCTGTCCCGGCCCCCCTCGCCCCACCCTACTCGTAGGGAAACCAAGGCCCAGGGAGGAAGAAGGACTTCCAAAAAAGTAAAGTTTTCTGACCCAGGGGCCCCATTAAGACAGAGGAGCTCAGGACTTCCCTGGTGGTCAGTGGTTAAGACTCTGTGCTCTCAACGCAGGGGGCCCGGTTTGGATCCTTGGTTGGGGAACTAGATTCCATGTGCTGGAATGAAGGTTTCTCATGTTTCAAGGAAGATCGGAGATCCCATGTGCCACAACTAAGATGAGATGCAGCCAAATTAAACAACAACACGATCCCTGAGTCTGGAGATCCCCTGGAGAAGGGAATGGCAACCCACTCCAGTATTCTTGCCTGGAAAATCCCATGGACAGAGAAGCCTGGTGGGCTACAGTCCAAGGGGTTGAAAAGGAGTCAGATACGACTCCCTCACCCCTCCCCTCACAAAAACCACAGGGGCTCTGCAAGGCCTGACCTCTGAAGTTCTTATTGACGAGGCCCTGGGGGTGACGGTGGTGGGTCACCTCCACAGAAAGCACAGAACCACTGTGGGCAGGATTTGCGGAGTCCGATCAGGAGGAGGGACCCACAGACATGGTCTGGTCAGGCTCCTGCCTTCCTCTGGTCAGGTGAAGGGGCGGTGAGTGAGGCGGGCTGGATGTGAGAACTCTCCACTTCTACGGAGATGTGTGCCTGCTTTTTTTGGCAACAGGTCTAACTTCTAGTCTCTCGCTTTCACAGGAATGTAGAAACAAGAACGATTTCACTTTCTTTGGATTAGCCCACCAAGGGCGATGATCAAAGAGCATGAGAGATGGACTTCCCTGGTGGCACAGTGGATAAGAAGCTGCCTGCCAATGCAGGGGACACAGGTTCGATTCCTGGTCCGGGAAGATCCCACATGCTGCGGAGCAACTAAGTCTGTGTACCACAACTACTGAGCCTGTGCTCTAGAGCCCGAGAGCCGTAACCACTAAGCCCGTGTGCCACGACTCCTGAAGCCCGCCCGCCCACCTGCCCTAGAACCAGCAAGCCACAACTCCTGAGCCCGCTTGCCTAGGGCCTGTGCTCTGCAGCAAGAGGAGCCACCACAATGAGAAGCCCACATCCTGCTTTCTCTAATTAGAAAACCCATATGCAGCAACGAAGACCCAGCGCAGCAATTAAAAAACAAAATAACAGTACCAACTATCTTAAAAAAAAAAAGCATGAGAGACAGTAGGGAGGGGTGGCGACTGGGGCAAACCAGAGACTGCAGGGTCTGTGTGAAGGGGGAAACTGCCACTTAGCCTGTCCAACTTATCCAGGGAGGGGCAGAATGGCCAGACCTTCTGATTTTCAAAAAAGAAGCCAGAACTCTATATTCTTTTCATGAGAATTCTCTACCTTTTAAAAAATGTTGTCAATGAATTTAAAGCAGTGAGTCAGGGGGAGTCACTGTTCCACCAGTTTGCGACCTACAATACCAGCAAATGTCCAAGCCGCCCAGGACAGACGGCACCTCGCCTCCAAGCACAGAAGCCCTCCTGCTCTGCTCTGCCTGCTTCTCTGAGCCTCGGCCAGCCTGCCTCCCCCACCCCCCTGCACACAACACGCGTTCCCAGCTGCTCTGAAGGCTGCAGGGAGTCCATGCACCATGTCCAGGCTGATGTGACAGAAACAGCAAGTCCTGAATCTGCTGGGGAAACACTGGGGATGATTAGGGGTGGGGAGAGGGCAGCAAAGCGCCCCCAAGGAGCTTCCAAAATACGAATTTCTCAGGAACAGAGAAAGAAGGAAGGCAGCATAGCAACAACTGGCTCTGGGCAGTGAGCAATCCTGTCTGAAAATAAAACAGTTTACAATCCACAACCGTGGCTCATTAAGAATGAATGGGTCTACCGGTATAAATAGCACGCTGCGTTAAGAAGTCAGGAAACAGCATATGCGTTTGATGGAAAAACGGCTGCCGCGAAACTGTTTATTAGCTCAGCCGGCTACAGCTCTGTGTTAATGAGACAGAGGTCTCAAGTTCAAAGCTGAGTGGCTGCCTCGATCTTGGGCCATAGAATGTGTCTCCATTCCCCCAGTCCGGGTCACAACATGGGGGTCTAGCTCTGGATACATAGTAACAAGCCTACAGTAAGCTTCTCCTAGTGTCTGAGCTGTAGTATCCCTAGTGAAATATCCAGCCTCTGTTTGAATGCTCCCAGTAACAAGGAGCTCACTGTCCTGTAAGATACAAAACACCCAACTCTGTGGTTCAATGGCCATTGAGCAACAGAGACTCATTTCCCCTTGCTCTGTTCCAGCTCTGCTTGTGGGGAAAACAGCCTCAAATTGGGCCTCACTGGCCACACCATCTGTAACATCTGACAGGATACAGGCTAGATGCATAAACAGCAGCCTGAGCAGAAGGGAGCTGGGCCAGTCACATCCTCCCCCAGTGTGGACACGGGGCCCTGAGAGTGGGAGCAGAGGCTGAGACTGCAGGGTGTGCAGACTTGCAGTCGTGTCCAACTGCTGGGCAGCAGAGGCTGGGGAATGGAGCTGATCTCAGTGTTCCCTGAGAAGCAGAGGCAGCTGCTACTCTTGAGTTCTAGCACCACAGGCCTGGAAAGACCTTCCTGTCCACCCCTGCTTCTGGAAGACCTTCCTGTCCACCCCTGCTTCTGGAAGACCTTCCTCAGCAGCTGCCAGCAATGCCTGAGTTGAGCTTTCCTTTGTTGTCTCTGTTCTCAACAGCCCAAAACCCTCGAACCAAGTCCAGGAGTGGAAAGCCAGTGCATGTGGCAGGAGTGTGGGCTGGGACTTAGGAGCCTGGAGCCCATGTGACCTTGGGCAGATGTCCCCCTCCTCATCCATCACTCAGAGTCAATTTCATGTCCATAACTGCCCCATAGGCTGTTCTGAGCATCAGAGGAGATAATGGCCGTGAGTCAAGGAGCCCTGGCTGAGGCCAACACATCACCCATGACTCGGCTTCTCCAGGGGAACAGGAGATGGCGGTGAGAGGGCGGAAAGATTGGCTAAGGGGTCATTCCGGAAGGGTGGCCCCAGGCAAAACATTTGTGGTTGAGCTGAATCAGACCACTCAACCCAAACAACCCCAAAGCTTGCTTTCCCTGGACCGCAAACACAGAACACAGTTTAGAATTCTAAAAAAATTTGTTTAAAATCTAGCAAACCAATGAAGTGATAAGGAAACTCTGATTTTTCTTAAAACTACCCAACTGGAACAAATCTGAAGCTCAATGTACTTTCCCAGAACAGACCTTGAAGGGAACGCATGTGTCATTCTGTTCAATTCCATCCAGGAAGGCTGTGGTCTGCTCAGGGGAATGATGAGCGGGTGGGAGGGCTCTTGCAGAGGGTCCTGGGAGGCATTGTGACCCAGGCCTCAGCAGAGAGGGGAAAGAGAGTTTGCCTCATGGCCACTGGGAGCTCAGGCACCTGTCGGTTCACCTGGGGCTTTTCGGGGTTTAGGGAGGCGGGCAGAGTGGAAAGGCCACCCTGATCTGGCCAGGCCACAGGGGAGTGATGAAAGCTTTAGGTGATGGGGCCCTGGCCCCAGGAGAGGTGAACACAGCAGAATCTCACTGATCCAGGGGTTGGTGCCCTAGGGCCTCGGCTCTCCAACCCCCATCTTGGAAGAGCACACACATCCAAAAAAACCCTCAGAGCAAGCACTGTATGGACTGGAGACTTGGCTTCCCTGGTGTCTCAGAGGGTAAAGATTCTGCCTCCAAAGCGAAAGACTTGGTTCCTGGGTTGGGAAGATCCCCTGGAGGAGGGCATAGCAACCCACTCCGGTATTCTTGCCTGGAGAATCCCATGGACAGAGGAGCCTGGCGGGCTACAGTCCATAGGGTCTCAAAGAGTCAGACATGACTGAGTGACGAACACTTACTTACGTGGGGCTTCAGCTCCATCCCCACCCCATCTCAGGTGTCCAGTAACTGCTGGGAAATGTGGGCAGAGCAACCGCAGAGCAGACCCAGGGCAGTGCTGTCTCCCAGTCACACACTGGGGGATGAAGACAAGCCCCATCACATTAAGTATTCTCAGCACTGGAGGTAGAGACGTGCAAAATCCTATCTGAGAAAAACTGCCACACTTAATGACTTCGGTCAGATCAATTCAGCTCTCCATCAATAGGGAATCAGGCTCCTCTAGCACAAGTACCAGCCTGCTTCTATTATGATGCAAGGTTGCAGAAGCAAAAAGCTTAATTTTCTAGCCTCTTCTTTTTTTTCTTTTCTTTATAGTGATGGCTGGAACTGTAGCAACCATCTTGTGACCACGAGGGAAAGAGCAAGACTTACAAAGACATCTGTCCTGACATAACTGAGCTGCTGAACCAAAGCCTCAGCTGCTTCCTCTGAGCTTTCCCGTATACAAGAAAAAAAAGAAAGTAATCCCTTATTTCCCAAATATGCCAGATTAATATCCCCATTCCCAGCAACTATCTTTCCATACATTGCCCAAAAGTGAGAATCCAGTTGAAAGGAAAGAAGCCTTCAAAAGATGTGGCCCAACTCTAAAGGGATTAAGACCCAAGAGCCCACAGTACCATTTACATATTGTATTTCACAGAGGAACAAAGGGATCTGGGATGCACAAAAACTGACAATATTTTATTGCTGCCATAAACTTGGAACAATGACCTGCCAAGGGAAAGTAGCATGGTGCCCACACCCCAGCTGGATAGATCAGGTGGGAGGGTGGAGCCCTGCCCCCAGAGACAGCCAGGTCAGACCCAGGGCCAGTCACAGGGGAACTCAGGTCACACTGTTTCCCATCCCATCCTGGAGAAAGGGTGAATGTCCTGCTATCAGTAAGCTTGTATGGGGCTCGCCAAGGGGTTCTGCAGGCAAGTCCTTGACCAAAATCAACACCCAGTGTCGGGGGGAGGGAGGGCGTAGCAACCCAGGGAGTCAGCCCACCTGTCCTGAGGCACCAGCGCTCTACCAGCTCTGAGTTTAACGCAGAGGAAAGAAACACTTCATATCTTTCTCTGACACATCCTTTGTGTTATTTTTAACATTTAGACCTTTAATCTGTCTGCAGTGTGTTTCTGGGTACACACAGAATGGGATGGGAATCTAATTATGCTCGCCCTGCTTGTTAAATAAACCAGTTATTTTCCCACTGAAATGAAAAGCTACCTATCTTCAGCTTCCATACATCCTTAGCTCTGTTATTTTTCTATTCTGATCCACTTATCTATATAAAATAGATACTCTATTTATTCTGGTAACAATACCACACCGTTTCTCTTGATTATAGTAATCTACCTTTTGGTTATAGTAACGCTTTAAAAAATTGAAGTATAGCTGACTTACAATGTTTCTGGTATATAGCAAAGTGATTATATATACTTTTTCAGATTCTTTTCCATTATAGGGTGTTACAAGTGTGCTATACAGTAGGTCCTTGTTTATCTATTTATCTTGAAGGACTGGGCCCAGGTAGCAGACGAACACCAGCGCCAACCCAGTCCCACCTCTTGCTTCTCTCGCAAGCCTTGTGATTGTCCAAGGAGCTTATTTTATTTTCAGTAGCTCCCAGTGTTTGAGGGTGTGCCAAGACCTGTTAGTGCTCCAGTGGAGAGGATCAGTGAGCACCTAGATTCAGGCTGATTGGAAGGCAGACCCGCAGGCAGCAGCTTTTAGTATGCAAATAAGTCCCGAGGGATTGCCAGCAAAAGGTCCCGCCGGCCACCAGAGCCACGGGGTGGAGGCGGTGGGGGAGGTGCCTGCTGGCTTTAGTAAGGCAGACAGAGCACAGGAAGTGTCAAGTGGACCTTGGAGACAGCAGTTGGCCGGAAAAGGAGCTAAGAGCTAGCAGTGTGTATCTTTTAAACCCAAATCCCCAAATTATCCCTCCCCACCTTTTCCCCTTTGGTAAGCACACGTTTGTTTTTTATGTCTGAGAGTCCATTTCTGTTTCGTAAATAAGTTTACTTGTACCGTTTTTTAGATTCTACATATAAGTGATGTTGTAAGATATTTGTTTGGCTTCATTTAGAACGATAATCTCTAAGTCTATCCATATTGCTGCAAAGTCTTTAAGGTTTGGTAATATTCCACTCTATGGCCTTCGATAAGATTCCGTAATTTTCTCTATGTTTGAGCTATAGTCTTTAAAAATTTGTTTCTTGACATTTTACAATTTTTGTTGCAATTATGAGTGGATTTTTCCATTTCTACTTCTAATAAGTATGGTTTAAATTTGTTGATTTTTTTACAGCAAATAGTTCACACCAACACGTGCGCAATAATTCGGTGTAAACTATTGATTTACTTTCTGTCCTGTCACTTTCCACTCGTCTTATTAATGCCAGTGGGTTGTTTTTGTAGATTATCTTGGTTTTCTTGTATACAGTCACATCATCTACAAATAAGATAATTTTTTCTCTTTTTTGGCCGCACCCTGTAGCTTGCAGGATCTTAGTTCCCCAACCAGGATGGAACCCACGCCCCCTGCAGTGGAACTGAGGAGTCCTAACCAGGGAATTCCCGAGAATTTTTTCTTTTCCAATAGTAACAAGTAATTTTATTTTCTTACCTTATTACTTTAGTTAAATACTACAAAATACTGTTGAATGATGGTGATGATGGAGGTATTTTTGACTCGTTCTTTGACAGAACATGGCTTCAGTGCTTTATCAGTTAATTTGATACTTGGTGCTACATTTCTGCTTTTTGGGTAATTTTTGTCATATTTAAGTATATCTTTGTATTCTCACATTATTTAAACTTTTTATTTAGCAATTTTTTTAACCTTAGAGAGAAAGATGTTTAAAAAATAAGCTAGAAAACCTATGAGCCACACACACACACAAAGACATACTTGACTTCACAAAAATGAAAAGAAATTGGTTTTAAATGGTAAAATACAATATATGTGGAATCCAGAAAAATGGTACTGATGAACCTATTTGTAGGACAGCGATAGGGATGCCGACGGAGAGAGCAAAGCTGTGGACTCAGCAGAGGAAGGAGAGGGTGGGGGGAATCGAGAGTAGCATAGAAACTCTACACTACCAGATAGGAAGACAGCCGGCGGGGATTCACTGCAGGAAGGGAGCTCCACCCAGGACTCTGCGACAGCCTAGAGGGGTGCGATGGGCTGGGAGGTGGGAGGGACACTGAAGAAGGAGGGGACAGGGCTGCTTCAGGTCAATGTAAGGCAGGAACATTCTAAAGCAACTATCCTCCAACTAAAAATAAATAAAAAAAAAAAAGAATGAAAAAAAATGGCAAAATACTATAAGTAAAGACTAAAGTCAAACAAAATGTAAAGTCAAGGAGAAAAATATTTGCAACTCATTTAATATCCCTAAGGACTATCTATTAATACAAATCAGTAAGAGGAAATAAACAATAAAAAATGAGCGATGAGTTTAAATAGCCCATTAAAAAAAAGGAAGCTTAAATATCAATAAATTATAAAGATATGAAGAAATAGTCAAATGTAGAAATTTTAAAAATGCAATATCATTTTTCATCTAGTATATTGGTCAAAATGATAAACACCAGTAATATTTATGGCAGGCAAGGATGTAGATATAAATGAGCACAAAAGGCTATCATTTTCAGAATATAGTCTGGTAATGTCTATTGAAAATTAAAACACACAATTTGTTTTGGGATACCTGCCCCATGGAAATAGAACCATCATATATACATAAGGACGTTTCAGTATTGCTCACAGAGGCAAAAAGCCAGAAATCATCTGAATGCCCATCAATAGGTGAATAA
The DNA here is from genome assembly GCF_027580195.1 of Bos mutus. NCBI lineage: Eukaryota > Metazoa > Chordata > Mammalia > Artiodactyla > Bovidae > Bos > Bos mutus. Next base: position 39,703,441 of record NC_091635.1, read on the forward strand.
TTAAATCACAATATATAATATGATAGGATTTTATTCAGCCATTAAAAAGGATACAGTAAAATCTATATCTATTGACCTGGAGGGATGCCCATGATATTCTTTTAAGTGAGAAAAAAACCAGCTTGCAGAGTTATGGGTAAGAGCCTATTTTTGTTGTTAAAAACAAAACAAAAAATAACCCTATAGCAAGTATATGCTGGTAGGGACAGGGAGAAAGGGGTTTGGAGATGATGGCAGGCAGAACAGATTTTAATTTTTCATCGACTTTTGAATTGTTTACACTTGTTAAAAATATATCAGGTCTGCTCATGTATTTAAAAATTAACAAAGAAAATTTGAAGGAGGAAGAAAAGGAAGCTGCCTCAGAAACATCAATACATTTCACTTGATTGCTCTGTGGATTGCAAAGTTCATGGCTTCTGTCTATCGATTCCCCTTTCTCCTCCAAGTGAAGTGCACTGGGGTCGGGGAGACATAAGTGCACCAGTCCCAAAGCAGAGAGACAGACAGACAGAGGGGAGAGAGTGTTAGGGAGGGAGGGTCAGAGAGAGGGAGCTGGTGTCACCTCCACATCAGGGAGCAGGGACTGGGGCGGGAGGGGATGCTGTCTTTGGGGACCCCAGACACAAGAGCCCCGGAAGAGGGCTGCCTCAGGTGGCCAAGGTGGTTTTCACTGCCTCCAAGTGTCTCCAAAGAATTGATGTTTTCAAACTGTGGTGCTGGAGAAGACTCTTGAGAGTCCCTTAGATAGCAAGGAGATCAAACTAGTCAATCCTAAAGGAAAGCAATCCCAAATATTCATTGGAAGGACTGTTACTGAAGCTGAAGCTCCAGTACTTTGGCCATCTGATGGGAAGAGCCAAAGACCCTGATGCTGGGAAAGTTTGAGGGCAAAAGGAGAAGGGATCGACAGAGGATGAGACAGCTGGATGGACTCAATGGACATGAACCTGAGCATACTCTGGGAGATGGTGAAGGGCAGGGAAGCCTGGGTGCTACGAAGGCCAGGCTTAGCAGACAGGCTCCAATCTGGACCACAGCCTGCAGCTCGGTCCTAGCCCGCTGCCTGGCACCCAGCATCACTGACGATGGGGCTGCAGGTGGCCGCTTTCCTATACGCTTACGGTCTGGGAGCCTGGGGGGTTTCTTACCTGGTCTGCGGAGGGAGACCAAGTTCATACTGGAGTAGAGGGGTGACCTCCACGTTGCCTGGCCTGGCTTTGCTGCAAACTCAGTTAATAAGGGATGCCAGATCCAAGTGTGTGGGCTGCTGGCCTCCTCGCCCACATAATTAAAAGGCCATCTGTGTGTCTGTGTGGCTGAGGAGAAGACAAGAGAAGGTCTTGCCCTTCTCCAGGGATGTGTGTGTTTGTGTGTGTGTGCACATGTGCACGTATGTGCCACACCAGGGCTGGAGCAGACAGGGCAGAGAGTCCCCTTTGGGGCAAGGTCTCAGGGCCTCTCCTCCTCAATCTAGGGGAAGCAACATTCCAGGCCTGCACTCTCCACAGCCATGTCTCTTTTCTTGGTCATACAGACACACCCGCCTGGGCTGGGGCAGGAGAAAGCCCCAGCGCTGAGGGTGGAAAAGGAACTCCTCTCTGCCTGCCCACTGTCCCCTGCCTGCCCAGGCCCCACCTGCACTCGCCGTGGTCCCCATCAGGACTCATCTGTGGCAGCAGTGGGCAGTGATGGCAGGGAAGGCCAACTCATGGGAATTAAAAATGCAAACAGAGTCCAGGAGAATTAGCCAGGAGGGCAGGCTGCAAAAAACCAAGTGATACTGATAAAAAAATGTCTGGAGAACAGAGGCTGAGCTGTTAATGCTGATTATGTCTGGAAAGGCTGACCTCCAGGGGATTTTTACCTTGTAAATTATACTATTTGACAACTCTCAAAATTGTATAATAAACATGCCTTACTTTTGTAACAAGACAATCAAAGTCCAAACGACATGAAGACAAATGCCACGTCATAATTCAAAGACAGAGATGTTCGAGAGCCACTCAAAAGCAGCTGCCACATCCACTAACTTGGGTCCATCGCCCCCAAGGTCAGGATAATCCCTCATCCCTCTGGTTACCGTGTCTCCTGTAGGACCTCAGACCCTGAGTCTTGGGCTAGAACTCGGGCACCTCCAGGCACAAGGAGCCAGAGCCCAAAGGGCAGGACCTCACCTTTCCTTCCCAACTTTGCCACACCCAACTGAGACAATCCCTCCCCTTCTCTGGGCCTCGGCTACTCATCTATAAAATAGGGCTACAAAATAGCTGCCCTGTCCACTTCTGGAACCTGTTGTGAGACCAGGAGCTTTGAAAATAAAATTGCAAACACTAAAACATCATGCAAGGAGTAGAGAGCCATCCACCATGCCTGGCACTGTCGTCATGACCCACGATGGTGGCCATTCCCCTTCTGATGGTGGCCTCTTAGGGCACACCCTCATCAGGCCACCACAAACACCAAGGGCCCTGGCACGCTAGCTCTTTGCGTTTCAGGACCAGGGAAGCCAGGCACCCCTTTCTCTGAGACATAAGACAAGTGATGAGAAGAGATGGTACACATCTGCCTTAGAAAGATGCATTTTCATCCTTTGCAAGAAACCTCAACTGACATCACATTTCTTCACACATCCACAGCGCTGTTCACAGCAGCCCTGCCCCCAAATTCGTGCTTGGTTGTGACACGGCCCGCTGGGGCCCCTCCCAACTGGAAGCAAGCACCCTGCTAAGGTCCAGCTGCCCACGTGGTGCAGATAGAGCTGAGGGCACAGACAGGGATGCAGACCAGTGTGAGCTGCATGGGGGTGTGGTGGGCACTGCCTGGCACCCGAGGCAGCGCTCGGCTGGTTGATGAGCCGAATGTTGGCTGCTGTCCCAGGAGAGGGGGTGATGGGGACCTTACCTCTCCCTCGGGCCCAGGTATAGACGCGGCTGGTCTCAGTGCTTCTGGGCTCTTGCTCTGCTGGCTCCACGGGCAATGGTCGGAAGGAGGGGTGATCGGCCTGGCCGGGGATCTTCAGGGGCAGGATGAACTTGGGGATCCCTTTGTAGAACCAGGCCCCCGACCTCTTCCAGACCTGGTAGGGGGAGACATCGGCTCAGAGCACAGGATACAGAGCACCCTTTCCTGTGCCATGCGCCCCCTACCCCCGAGCCAGCCCTCCCTCCCAGATGGTGCGCTTGAAGCCATTGCCTCCCTCCTGCCAGCCCCTTCCCCTCGAGATTTCTGGGCAGGGACACAAGAGGCGGGAGGAAGAGCCGGGCTGGCCACAGCCTGGTATTGGCTGTGGTTTTGGAGAGCTTCCTGGGAGGCGGTCATCCCTGTGCAGGGCACAGACTGGCCGGAGCTCAGAGCGAGCCACAGATTAGAATTCAGAGCAGAGACTGCAGTGAGGTCCCAGAACCCTTAACATCTGCTTCAAGTGCTCCATAATCTCTTTCCTGATGAAGGAAATGCCTTCAGGGTATTTGTAAGAAGAGTAGGAATGTGTGAAAGAAGGCCGTGACCTTTTCCGAGAAGAGGAACCTTGGTGCGGGGGTCAGAGCAGCCGTGCTGGGTTTGAATCCTGGATCTGTTGCCCCGTAGCCTGGAGATCTGGATGCATTGACCGCCCCCCCCTCCCCCCCGACTCCCAGTTTCATCTTCGGTAGGTGGGAGGCAGGAGCAGTGCTGGCTCCCAGGGCGGCCAAGAGGGTCAGGCTCACGTGTGAATGTAAATCCCCACAACCCGGGGCCGGGCACAGAGCAGCCACTCGATAGACATGGTGCCCACAACCCTCACGGTCACCCTCCTCCTCTCATCTGACGAACGTGCAACCAGGGGATCAAGAGGGACAACTTCTCATCAGAAGACCAGGACTTCCCTGGTGGTCCAGTGGTTAAGAATCCGCGTGCCAGTGCAGGGGACATGGGTTCGATCCCTGGTCCAGTAAGATCCCACATGCCGTGGGACAACTAAGCCCACTCGCCGTAACTACTGAGCCTGCACACCTGGAGCCTGTGCTCCACAAGAGAAGCCACCGCAAGGAGAAGCCCGAGCCCTGGAACTGGGGAGGAGCCCCCGCGCGCCATAACTAGAGAAAGCCCGTTCACAGCGTTGTTAACCTGGCGCAGTCAAAAATAAATAATAGTAATTAAAAAAAAAAAAAGAAGACCAGAGTCTGCCCTCATTCTCTGGACGACAGCGTTTCCCACTCCCTGACCCTCTGCACCACCCTGCTTCTGTGGGGTGTTAGCAGGGGCTGGGCCAAAAAAAAAAAAACACAACAAAATAAAGACGAGTCCCTGATCATGAACCACATACTGTACAGTGGGAAGTACTCAAGTAAACCAAGCTGTTACTGCAGGACTTCTCAGAGCCTTTAACACAATGATCTCCAACAGGACAAAAGGAGACACAGTGCTTCTCACGTGGAAGCTACCCAGCGAGTTTTCCTTCAGAAACTCAGTCCTAGTGATGGGTCTCCAAAACCTTGACTGTCGCACTTCCCGGTACAGCACTTGCCGTTCACTCGTGGATTGACGTGTGCCTATTTTTCCAAGTAGATGGCAGTCACCTCCTTATGCTCCAGAGTGACAGACACAGGACCTCGGAGTCCAAACCCTGTCCCAGTCACGAGTCACTCAGCCCTCCCTTCCAGCTTTCCTGTGCAGGAGGGCCTGTTTTGGGGTGTGGCTCTTGAATAACATAATAATGTTATGTTCTGTTCCCTGGTGGCTCAGATGGCAAAGAATACGCCTGAAATGCAGGAGACTGGGGTTCAATCCCTGGGTCAGGAAGATCCCCAGGAGAAGGAAATGGCAACCCACTCCAGTATGTTTGTCTAGAAAATCCCATGGACGGAGGAGCCTGGTGGGCTGCAGTCCAGGGGGTCACAGAGAGTGAGATGTAACTGAGCGACTAACACTGCACTTGAATAATACAGAACCCATCTAGTGGGATGAATGCTTCATGGAGCCACCTTAGAAAACTCCTTCTGATCCTCTCTCAGCCCTCCTACAATACGTATTTATTTCTTTGAACCAGTAATGTATGCACAAGATCTAAAATTCACAAAGTGTGAAATCAAAGTGTCTCCTCCCCCATTCCCAGAGGTGTCCAGTGATAACGGTTCCTTTAGGACACTCTATTATTATCCCCATTTTCCAGATGAGAAAACTGAGGTTTGGACAAGTTAAGCAACTTGCCCAACACCACTTCACCATTCTGTTGGCCTCTACTTCACACCAGAGGTCCTAGAGTCTCAACAGTCTAAAGATGTGCAGTAGGGGCTCTCTAAACTGTGGTTGTGAGTGATAAATCCTCAGTAGGTCACTCATCAGCATCGTGGACCCCAGAGGTCTGGACGCTTAGAGGGCAGGGAAGTGCCATAGAGGGAGAGGAGATAAAGACAAGCAGTCACTGTCAAGGCCACCCTCTTCCTGCAGAGCTGCTGCGTGGCTCCTGAGACCAGGTGGCCAAGCCCAAAAGGCCATGGGGAAGCTGGCGAGGGGCTTACCTGGCCTCCCTCTGCTAAGCAGAAGCCTGGGAGGGCATCCAACAGAGCTGGCATTGCCTGCCCTCCCCTGGCACCCAACCTATTGCCTCCACATGTGTGAGCCTCAGGGAGGCCGAGTGGGGCAAACCCTCTGTGACTGGTGGGGTCTGGGCAGGTGTAGGACCCGCATTGCACTGCCTCCCTAAACAGCCATGGTTGCTGCTTTGTCTTTTTTTATTTATATTATTCCTGAGAAATACATACAGAGCATGCAAAATTAGCATCTTCTCTCATAGCTCAATTGGTAAAGAATCCTCCTGCAATGCAGGAGACCCCTGTTTGATTCCTGGGACAGGAAGATCTGCTGCAGAAAGGATAGGCTACCCACCCCAGTATTCTTGGGCTTCCCTTGTGGCTCAGCTGGTAAAGAATCCACCTGCAATGCGGGAGACCTGGCTTCGATCCCTGGATTGGGAAGGTCCCCTGGAGAAGGGAAAGGCTACCCACTCCAGGATTCTGGCCTGGAGAATTCCATGGACTGCATAGTTCATGGGGTTGCAGAGTCAGACATGACTACGTGACTTTCACTCACTCAATCACTGGTAGCTCAGCTGGTAAAGAGTCTGCCTTCAATGAGGGAGACCTGGGTCCTATCCCTGGGTTGGGAAGATCCCCTGGAAAATGGCATGGCAATCCACTCCAATTCTTGCCCAGAGAATCCCCATGGACAGAGGAACCTGGCAGGCTACAGTCCATGGGGTTGCAGAGAGTCGGACATGACTTATCGACTAAACACAGCACAGCATGTGCAAAATTAGGACGATAACAAGAGAGCATAATGAAGACAGCCACACAGACAGAGCCCTGCTTAACACTGGGCTGTGAATCCTCTTACACCATTCCCTGGGCATATACCCAATTCAGTCTCCTCCCCACTCCTTCCTTCCTTTTTTGGGAGAATAAATCATGTAGATGCTATTCTATGATACTTAACTATTTATCATAGCAGTTGTTCTGTGTTAATACTGTAATGGTCTCTACATCAAACTATGGTTTGGATTTATTAAACTTAATGAAATCATCCTCCACCCCACCACTGATGAATGTTTAAATTGTTTCCTATTTTTCCCGCTTCTGAACAGCACTGCAACCAGTGCCCTGACACACCCATCAAGAGACAGGCTTCAGCTACTGCCTGAGGAAGTATTCCCAGGAGATGAACTGCTGGGTCAAAGGATGTGTGTTCATTAAGATGACACGTATTGTCAGCCTGCTCTCCAGGAAGAAAAGTCAGTTCCCCAGTGGGGCAGGACCCCATGCTATGGTGTAAATTTACCCTCTAAACCATTTCTAAGTATACAGTTCAGTAAGTTAAGGACATTCACACTGTTGGGTAGCTCATCTCCAAAACTCTTTCTATCTTGTAAAACTAAAACTTTACCCATGAAACAAGTCCCCATTCCCTTCTCCCTCTGGGCAAGGTGACCACTGTTCTACTTTCTAGGAATTAAGTGGAATCATACGGTATTTGTCTTTTTGAAGTACATACAGTATTTGGCTTATTTCACTGAGCATAACGCCCTCAGGGTTCATCAGTATGGGACTTCCTTCATTTCTGAGGCTGAATAATATTGTTTTATGTATATATCACATTTTCTTTATCCACTCATCCATCACCGGACACTGGGCTGCTTCCACCTTTTGGCAAGTCCTTTATTTTTTTATTTAACATTTTGTCTATACCACAAGGCATGTGGGAATCTTAGTTTGATCCCCGATCAGGGATCAAACCTGTGCCTCCTGCACTGGAAGCACAGAGTCTTAACCATTGGACAGCCAGGTAAGTCCCTTGGCTGGTCCTTTATTTTTATCTGTCTCTCCCACTAAAGTCTACCACTCAGTGGGGCGGCCCAGGGCACCTCTGCTCACTGTTGATCTTCAAGCTCCTAGAACACATCTGATACACAGTAGGTGCTCCACAAACACTGGCTGAACGACTGAACTGGCAGGTATGGGTTGCTCGCTGGAGCTTGTCCCAATCCATAAGGTCTGGCGCCTTCCTGGGGAAGTGGCCTGAGGGTTTCATCCAAGTTCTTGTAATTAATCAAGTGGATTTGCCACTTCGTATTTAAGAGGAATAAACAGGGAGTGCCTAGCAGGATGTGCCGGTGCACCTTCCTGACTCGTGACCTCCAGGGCACAAGGCAGCCACGTGCTCCCATTCTTTCCTCGAGTACCAGGGCGACCCACAGCCCCAGCTGCCCCTGCCTGCCCTGGCACATCACAGCCAGCAGGCCCCACACCATCAGCCTCACTTCCTGTTACAACAGTCTACCCTATCACCCACTTAAAAAACACTCATCAGTCAAACTCTTTTGGAAAACAGGATAAAGAGCATAGGATCCAAAAATATTAGATTGAATTGCATGAAACTGTTGATATTCAACCTATTTTTTTTTTGTACTCAACTATTTTTGACCTATAAAAACCCTTGCCAATTTCATACAATTCACCCCAATATTTATGTTCAGCAGGGGCCATGGCCCTACCAGTCTGCCAGGCCTGCAGTGCCTCCCTGGGGTCTAGTGGGCAGGTGAGTTCAGTTCACTGGGCTTCAGTCTGTCTGTTTCTGCTGCAGTCCCAGTGGAAGGCTGGATACTACCGAGATGGGCAGAGATCAGACAGACTGGCTGAGGATCCTGGACCAGCTAGAGGAGCAGCACTTTCTGATTCCCCCAGGCGGGAGGCGGGGTGGGGGTAGGTAGAGGAGGGGTGGTCAGATGAGAGCACACCGGTGCATCACCTGGTATGCGGGGCACATGATGTACAGGTGCATTCAAGACACTGTCCGGGTTTTGGAAAATGCCTTCTGCATGGGAGAGCTGGACTGGTAAGGGGTGGGGGATCCCAGTTCTGATCAGCCATCTCCCCTCCCCCCACACCAGCCCATGCCTGTCCTCACACTTTCTCTTTCCTCACTGCCCCGCCCCGCCCGCCCCCTGCAAAACACACCGAAGTAGCTTTTCATCAGGTGATTTCTGCTCTGTGCATCCAAGCCCATCACCCACAGTCAAGCATCAACATTTGACCCCCTCCCCAAGAACAGTGCTGGGAAGAGCGCTCCATGGAAATTAACCCCCGACCACCAGGTCTCGGGCCACAGATGGGGCAAGCCTTTGCTTTCTAGAGAAGCCATGAGATTCTGCAGAATCCTGCTCTGTTCCTCACGTGTCATTCACTGTGATAAAGGCAGCAAAACACCCAGCCTTGGAAATGCCATTTAATGAGGAAAGACCCACACAGCCCCCATGGCACTTGCAGGAAGTCGGGGTAGGGGTGGGTGGCCTCCGCCTTAAATCCGCCCCACGCACTGCTTAGCGTTCTGAGCTCTTCTTCGAGGCGTTCATTCCGATTTCAGCTCACGGCCAAGCTGACTGCAGATACTGGTGGATATTAGCCAAGCTGTTCCCAGGGAATTTTAATCACCAGGATAACAATCGCTCATCATCGGCATTTCCTAAAGGGCTCTGGCTGGAGAAGGTGGTAATTGACAGACCCTGTTGGACAGGAGGGCAGGCCTGGGAGAAGATGAGAGGGCAAGGCGGCCTACAACCTCTGACCCTGTCCACTGCTCTGCCTTCCCGGTGTTACTGCCTCTCTCCACCTCCCAAGCAACTCAAGAGTGCGCCTATGTGAACTCAGGTGAGGTGTCCACACTCTGCCCGTCACCCCATGGATCGGAGCAGGGGGACCGTCTGTGGCCTTTGACATGCCGTTCCTTCCACCTGGAGCGTCCTTCATCCTCAGCTCCAAGAGGCAGGGACAATTTGCCATGGGAGCCTTCTGGGACATTCTGTGCAGAATCAGGGCGCCTCTGCTGCCATAGCCCTTCATCCAGCTCAGGAGCTCGGGCTGTTCTAGAGCGGGCTGTGCTGGAACCATCACACCCCCGCCCCATTCCCTGGACCCAGCAGGGAGCCTGTGCTGACTGAGGGACTGAATGAACAAACCAAGAAAGCAAAGCAAAGGAACTGTCCCCAGGGGACAGAGCGTGGGACTCTGCCTTCAGGGAAGACCATGTTCTGTTTGCTTAACAAGCTCCAGTCTTGAAAAGCCACATGAAATGGCCCATTATTGGATGGCTCTCAAAGGGTCAACCCACCCTGGCAGGGAGACAGTACAGCCCTGCCTACCCTATTACCTGAACAAAAACATGCACGCACACACGCGTGTGTGCACACACATACACATTCTCCCTACCCCATTGCCTAAACACACACACACACACACACCGTCCCTATCCCATTACCTGAACGAAAACACACACACACAGACACACACACACACAGCGCTGACCTCTCGGGAGCTCTAAAAGGCAACCTAGACTCTACAGCAAGGCCAGTAAGACCCCAGACCTCAGCATCCCCTTCATCCCCAGCCCAGTTTCCAGCCTCCTCTCTCCCCCACAGAGAGACAGCCGACACAGCCAGGCCTACTCCCGGACCACACTAAGCTGTCTCATGCTTCCAGACCTTTTTACAAGTAGATCCTTCCTCCTTCCCTGGGCTGGGATAATGAAATCCAGCCTTTAGGAAACTCCTTTTATCCAGAAGCTTCCACAGCACCGTGGAGGCCTCTCACCGCAGTGCTCACACACTGTCGGGAATGCTATCACACGCAAGATGCCTAACAGACACACATCAGCTGAGACTCCTGAACGGGTGTCCAAATTTCAAGGCTTTAATAACTCAGGTTACTTATGAGACGCACGGAATCTTAGAGGGTGCTATGGGCTGAACTGTGCCCTATCCCCAAATTCACAAGTTGAAGCCATAACCTCCAAAGTGATGATATTTAAAGATGAGGACCTTTGGGAGGTAACTGGGTTCAGATGAGGTCATAAAGGTGGGGCTCTCGTGATGGAATTTTTTAACTTTTTATTTTATATTGAAAGTGAAAGTTGCTCAGTCGTGTCTGATTCTTTGCGACCCCACGGACTATGCAGTCCATGGCATTCTCCAGGCCAGAATACTGGAGTGGGTAGCCTTTCCCTTCTCCAGGGGATCTTCCCAACCCAGGGATTGAACCCAGGTCTCCCGCATTGCAGGTGGATTCTTTACCAGCTAAGCCACAGGGGAAGCCCATTTTATATTGGAGTACAGTCAATTAACAATGTTGTGATAATTTCAGATGGACAGCAAAGGGACTCAGTCATACATAAACATGTATCCATTCTCCTCCCAAACTCTCCCCTCCCATCTAGGTTGCCACATAACATCATGATTAATGTCCTAGAGAAGCCAGCGCAATGAGAAGCCAAAGCACTACAACTAAGGAGCAGCCCCCACTTGCTGCAACTAGAGAAAGCCTGTGGACAGCAGCGAAGACCCAGCATGGCTGAAAATAAATTAATTAATTAAAAAAACTAAAAAAGCTTTATAATTGAATATATGGCAGGAAAAAATGAAAAGTAAAATAGTCATGCATGCTAAGTCATTTCAGTTGTGTCTGACTCTTTGTGATCCTATGGAATGTAGCCTGCCAGCCTCCTCTGCCCACATACTCATAAAATCATTTAGTTATAAATTTCAAATAAGATCACCAAAGCTTCCAGAAAGAAAAAAAAAAAAAAGGTCTCCTACAAGGAAACCAGAATTAGAGTGGCATCAGACTTATCATCGGATGCCATTGATCGGATCATTGATGCCACTGGATGCTTAAAGATTATGCATCTAGAATTCTACCAGTCGAATATCAACCAAACAAAAGAACAGGAGAGACGTTGTTAGAGTTTTGAGGACTCCAGTTTTCCTGTGCACACTCCCTTTTTAAGAAGTTACTTCAGGATGAAAGTGAAAGTCACTCAGTCGTGTCTGACTCTTTTCGACTCCATGGACTGTATAGTCCACAGAATTCTCCAGGGCAGAATACTGGAGTGGGTAGCCTTTCCCTTCTCCAGGGGATCTTCCCAACCCAGGGATTGAACCCAGGTCTCCGGTATAGCAGGTGGATTCTTTACCAGCTGAGCCACAAGGGAAGCCCAAGAATACTGGAGTGGGTAGCCCATCCCTTCTCCAGCGGATCTTCCCGACCCAGGAATCGAACTGGGGTACTTCAGGATGGGCTCCAGCAAAACACAAGGGGAAAAACAAGAAAGAGGAAGATAAAATCCTGGAACAGTATCTTCAACTTAGGAAGTGAGTCAAAGGGAAATGCCTTGAAGACAGCTCTCAGTAAGTAGCACAGGCTGGAGCTGGAAAAGGGTCTGGCGGGGTTTCTGACAGGAAAAGGGAAGGTAAAGTCAAGAAGCTGCATAAAAAGACACAGAGTTTCATTATTCTTTTATCAGTGAGAAAAAAGGTTAATAAAAAAACTTCAGGAAAAACTAAAAATCATACCAGAAAGTCATGGTCCAAATATTTAGTAACTCAAAATGTGACATGGTGTTAAGACATGAAGAGTTAAAAAGAAATCATTTGATCATGGTACTAGGAACATTTTCCTTTGGATGGTCCAGGTATCATAAATTATCAAAATGTGGGGGCTTCCCTGATGGTGCAGGCTCCGTGATCCCAATACAGAAGGCACTGGTTCGATCCCCTAGTTGGGGAAGATCCCACAAGCTGTGCGGCTTGGCCACAAGAAAAATAAATAAATAAATAAAAGGAGAATGTTAAAAAATAAAAATAAAAGAACAACAACAGTATTTTGTGTAAAAAGTCATGGCAGGAGCCAGTACGTGAACTAACGCAAGTGGTCTGTATGTGATGGGCTGGGTGAGGGAGGTGACTATCTGGCCCTGCCTTTCTCCAGCATAAGCCCGTCAGCACAACTGAATTTTTAAAAAAGCACAGGCAGGTATTACTTTGATTTAAATTGACGTGTAACAGATTGGTAATTGGATGTCAATGTTATTAAATCCCTGGGCTGCTTGGCAGGTGGACACATGGGGAGTCAGAACACTCTATGGCTGGTATATTGAATCTGGATGTGCTTAAGGGAGAAAAGCTGATAGAAAAGGAAAGCAGTAATTAAAATTTTTTGTAGCGGAGCAAGATGGGAAGGCTTTGTCAAGTTATGGTTAGTTTGAAAATACCAGTATGAGTTCTCAACACTGACCTTTATACCCCTGCAGAAAGACAAGCTCCCTCTCCAATGTCACTGCCCCCACCTCACCTCCAGGAGTCAGAATTCTGACAATGAGAAAACCCTGGGCAGCGTTTTAAAGGGAACCAGGGCTTCCCTGAAAACGGCAACCCACTCCAGTATTCTTTCTTGCTTGGAGAATCCCAGGGACGGCGGAGCCTGGTGAGCTGCCGTCTATGGGGTCGCACAGAGTCGGACACGACTGAAGTGACTTAGCAGCAGCAGCAGCAGGGCTTCCCTGATAGCCTCAGTTGGTAAAGAATCTGGCTGCAATGAAGATGTTGTTTCGATTCCTGAATCATGAAGATCTGCTGGAGAAGGGATAGGCTACCCACTCCAGTATTCTTAGGCTTCCTTTGTGGCTCAATTAGTATAGAATCTGCCTGCAATGTGGTAGACCTGGGTTTGATCCCTGGGTTGGGAAGATCCCCTAGAGAAGGGAAAGGCTCCCCACTCCAGTATTCTGGCCTAGAGAATCCCATGGGCTGTATAGTCCATGGGGTTGCAAAGAGTTGGACTGAGTGACTTTCACTTCTCTTCAGGGCTTCCCAGCATAAAGGCAGGGAGAACTGGATCCCTTGGAAAACAGGAAGGGCCTGGGGCACCATGCTATTAGTTGGAAGACAGGCTGCTCTCAAGACTGCTGGGCAGCGCCCTCTGACCAGGTTTCAGTGATGATAAGCTGATTTTGGAAAGCCATGGTTACTGCTGAGGGCGACAAGCTGATATCGAGCAAGGCACACGAGATGTGCTAAGGTAATGTGCGCGTGTGTTTTCAGTATTATTTTACGCCAGAAACGCTGTCTGCCCAGTCAAACCAGGTTAAGACCACCCGACTTTACAGCTAGCTTTGTCGTTTAGTTGTTAAGTTGTATCCAACTCTTTCCAACCCTGCGGACTGTAGCCTGCCAGGCTCCTCTGTCCATGGGATTCTCCAGGCAAGAATGCTGGAGTGGGTTGCCATTTCCTTCTCCAGGGGATCTTCCTGACCCAGGGATCAAACCCATGTCTCCTGTGACTCCTGCATTGGCAGGTGGATACTTTACCACTGAGCCACTTGGGAAGCCCAAATAACTACCTTTATTGCTACCCTATTCAAGCGGGATGGTGACTCGGCATTTATATGTCATGTGTGGACTGTAGCATGGATGTGACTGTGTAGGTTTATTTCGGCTGAGGAGTGAGGGGCAGGATCAGGTTGCAAGCCCATGTTACACGTGTATAACCAGAGGCAGCCCACGGAAACGGCATCACTGCCATTCAATGTGCCGAGGATGACATCGCCTCCTGCCTCTATGATCAGAAGAGGGCTATGCTTCTCATCCCCCAAAAGTGTGTGAATCCTATTGGCAAAAATTGAAAACAGAGATGCGTCCAATCTGCCTAAAAAATGGCTCAAAAGTCTAGTTCATTTGACCAACAGACGAATTAAAATAAGCTCCAGGGACTTTCCTGGTGGTCCGGTGGCTAGGACTCTGCACTCCCAATGCAGGGGCCCTGGGTTGGATGCCTGGTCAGGGAACTAGATCCCACATGCCACGACTAAGACCGGGTGCAGCCAAATACAGTGCCAACGAACAACTGAGGTGTAGGGGAGAGTTAAGGGAGGCCTCTCCCAGGAGTATTTGCATATTTGCAATTTAAAGATTAACGCCTTAAAACATATCAGGGGTGTGTGTGTATGTGTGTGTATGTGCATATATGTGGGTGCTGGTGAGCCAGTGAGAAAGTCCCCACCAGCCCCCCACCCACCCTAGGCCCCCAGTCAGAGTGAACAAGCTCCTCCTGCCAGGAAAGTACAACCTCACCCTCCTGAGTGTTGTTAGTTGCCTTTCAGGCTCTGCCTACAGGGGCCAGGCCTGAGCCTCACCCAGAGAAATTAAGCTCCAGCAAAGCCAGAGAGCACACACCTGCCCCTTCTTCTACCTCCCCACCCACGTGAGCAGCTCCTTGCTCAGCCCTGGAGTGGGAGCCCTCCCCAGGGCCTGAGCAAATTTCCCCTTCATTTCAAGTGGGTTTTTGAGCAACCAGGTCAGCCTGGGTGGCAGGTAATTGTGAGCCTAGCGGAAAAGAAAAAAAAATGCAGCAAGAAGACATATTCTGAGGGTGCTATCTGTTTTCTTGACAGATAATTTAAACACCTTGGTTAGATTATTTCAGAACCAGAGGAAATGCCGTGGCTGCCATTAACCCCTGGTGAGGGGCTTGTGGAGGCGAGGTTTCCGCACAGTTACTGGTGAGGAACGTTTGCCAGCTCCAGAGGGAGGTGGCATCCAATAAGGGCTCGTGATGGTTGTGGAGCAAGTGCCCCGGAGTCAGAGAGGATGTCTGGGACAGGCAGGCCAACCTTCAGCTCTGGCCTCACCCTCTCCCCCGGCCCCCGGGGCACTTCCCCTCCCCCTCCTTTGCATCTCCCAGATCTGCAACATGGAAAGGGCCCTAGAAGTCACTGAGAACAGAGCCCCCTGTCTTCCTTCTCTTTCTGGTTCCAGAGAGACTGTGTTCTCCTTGGTCTAGGATGGTCTTGCAAGTTTAACAAATCCACAGGGAAGAATGACGCTTTCACCACTGCTCTTGTTGTTTCTGTTCAGCTGCTAAGTCGTGTCCGACTCTGTGTCCCCTTTGACTGCAGTACGCCAGGCTCCCCTGTCCTTCACCATCTCCCAGAGTTTGCTCAAATTCATGTCCATTGAGCCAGTGATGCCATCCAATCATCTCATCCTTTGTCGCCCCCTTCTCCTCCTGCTCTCAGTCTTTCCCAGCATCAGGATCTCTTCCAGTGAGTCTGGTTTTCATATCAGGTGTTGGAGCTTCAGCATCAGTCCTTCTAATGAATATTTGGGGTTGGTTTCCTTTAGGACTGACTAGTTTGATCTCCCCACAATTCAAGGGACTCTCAAGAGTCTTCTCCAGTGCCACAGTTTGAAAACATCAATTCTTTGGTGCTCAGGGTTCTTTATGGTTCAACTCTCACATTCATACATGACTACTGGAAAAACCATAGCTTTGACTAGATGGATCTCTGTCGGCAAAGTGATATCTCTGCTTTTTAATATGCTGTCTAGGTTTGTCATAGCTTTTCTTCCAAGGAACGAGCATCTTTGAATTTCATGGCTGCAATCACTGTCCACAGTGATTCTGGAGCCCAGGGAAATACAATCTGTCACTGCTTCCACTTTTTCCCTTCTATTTGCCATGAAGTGATGGCACCAGATGCCATGATCTTAACATTTATTTGACTGCACCCATCTTAGCTGTGTCATGCAGAATCTTTCATTGTGGTACACTGGCTTAGGTGCCCTGTGAAATCTTCCAGGACCAGGGATTGAACCCGAGGCCCCTGCATTGCAAGGCGGATTCTTAACCACTGGACCACCAGGGCAGTCCCTTCCACAACGGTTCTTAATTATTTGCTTTGCCAACATTGTCCACCCACCTCCTTTTACTCTTCATTTGCATGCAGCATGAAATCCCTTTGAATACCAAATATTTAACTATCTTCCCTGTTCCAGCACAGATCTGAGAGAGGGCAAGCGAGCCACGGTGGTGTTTGGCTCCAAAGCCAGCCTCTGTTCCCAGATGGAGTGGGCTGTGCATGGGAAATGAATAGGGCTGGAATCAGAAAATTGGACAGGCCAATTATACTCAACCAGGTCTTTTCAGAGGAGCTCCATGATTTTGATTCAATTCCCAGAACAACAAACATGCCGGTATGTAAACACAGTCTCAGAAACAGATTCTGAAGCCAACATGAAACAGTTTCTGGGCTGACCGCTACACAGTAGGGCTCATGGGTCTTCATGGGTGTGTGGTCTGAAATCACAGACACCTTCCTCGGTTATGGATTTGATTACTGCTTCATTTCCAGTCGGTCTTGTTCCTTCTTGGGGAAAACCTATCATTCTGAGGTTCCATCACCTTCTCTGTCTTCCAGATTCCTCATTGTCTCTGTTATTGTTTTTAGCTCTTTGTTTTTTTGTTTTATTCCCCCCTCTGCATCCTGGGAGATTTTAAAGGCTTTTCTCCATATCACTGATTCAAGCTGTTTTGGGTCTGATTTTTGGTGATCTCTCATTAACTTTTGGGTGTGTGCCTGTGAAATCTACCATACACATCAAAGTGTATGAAAACACAGTATGTTTCAAAGAACCACATTCAAGTAAACACCTGTGAACTCATTAGGAAATTAAATATGACCGGACCTGAGAAAGCCCTGTAGGCCGTCCCTGCGTTCCTTCCAAAAGTAACCACCATCTGGAATCTCGTGTGAAGCAATCTTTTGCTTTTCTATTTTTAAAAAACTGCTTATGTAAAATTTCTTTTTATTTATCTGTTTTTGGCTGCACTGGGTCTTCACTGCGAGGAGCAGGCTCTCTCTAGCTGCTGCAAGCAGGGCCCACTCTTGCGGGTAGTGCGCAGGCTTCTCACTGTGGCGGGTTCTCTTGCTGCACAGCACAGGCTCCAGGTGCACGGGCTTCAGTAGTTGCAGCAAGCGGGCTCAGTAGTTGTGGTGTATGGGCTTAGATGCCCTTTTGCATGTGGAATCTTCCAGGACCAGGGATTGAACCTGTGTTCCCGGCATTGGCAGGTGGATTCTTAACCACTGAACAGCCAGGGAAGTCCTTACTGTGCATTTATAAGTAACACATTTACTGTTACCTGTTTTTGAACAACATATTTTTGAGTCATTTGTGTATTTATTCTTTAGCGACTTGTTTTTTTCCTTTGCTCATTGGGTTTTTTCTTTCTAATATTTATTTATTTATTTTTTCTTTGGCTGTGCGTAGCTCAGCTGGTAAAGAATCTGCCCACAATGCTGGAGACCTGGGTTCGATCCCTGGGTTGGGAAGATCCCCTGGAGAAGGGAACAGCTACCCACTCCAGTATTCTGGCCTAGAGAATTCCATGGACTGTATAGTCCATGGGGTTGCAAAGAGTTGGACACGACTGAGTGACTTTCAGTTCACTTCAGGTCTTCGTTGCAGCATGTGGGATCTTTAATTGTGGGATGCGGGATTTTTTTTTTTTAATTGTGGCATCCAAACGCTTCATTTTGGCATGTGGGAACTAGTTCTCTGACCAGGGATCGAACCTGGGCCCCCTGCATAGGGAGCATGGAGTCTTAACCACTGGACCACCAGGGAAGTCCCAGCCTGTTGGGTTTTTAATTCATCCTTTGGAATATACCTATTCCACCATGAAAGGACATTGAGCTGGTTTCCAGTTTTTGGCTATTACAACAGATGCTGCTATATGCATTCTTGGACACATTTCCCTGGGAGTGGGTGTGAGGGTTTCTCCAGGCTGTACAGGTAGGGGTGGGGTGTGAGGCTGAGCATCACACGTAGACGACATGGAAGAGGTGCCAGGTGCAACGCTGAGATGAACCAGCCGGGTCACCTACCAAACAGACCTCTCTGATTTAGTTTGCAAACAGGGAACATTAGAAGTGGGTCCATGACCATGACATGACACTCTGGTTGATGGTGAGGGGGATGGAGAGCAGTGGGCAAAGTTCAAGGGTCAAGAGAACAACCAAGTACTGGGACTCGTAACCAGGTTCAGGGATGTAAGTAGTTAGATAAGAGTCAGGGCCAGGCTGGGCTTCAGCTGTGGGCGTGTTAGCTCAGGCTGGGGTGTAACAACTTACAAAGTCAGGGCAAGGAGGAGGAGGACAGGGACCCAGGGGTCCCCCAGACAGAGGGGATCACTGTGTTGGCCACTGAGGGGGAAACCTCCATTCACCTGCCCTGTCTCCCTCCAGCCCAAGGGCCATCCTGGAATAGAAAGGCTGACTCCTGAGGGCAGTAAAAATCAGGAGGAGGAAGCCCGTCCAGTGGCAGAAGCCTGTCAGCCCAGGCTCTGCACGCTCTGCTCTGCTCTGCCGCCTTGGACCTTCACGCAAGGTGCCAGGGCTTCCGTTTAGCTGGAAGAGTGAAGACACAGGGCCCCACGTCTGGCCCAGACAAGGACCCCAACAAAGGCCGGTTCTCTTCAGCTTCTGTTTCTCACAGAGTAATTTTCTGGCCCTGCAGGAGGACACGTGTCTTGAGTTACTTCCTCAGGAGAGGGAATGGGTGTGTATTTCAGGGTTGGGCACTGCCTAGGAGCTTAATAAATAGCTCCTAAAGAATGGAGCCTCACTTCCCGGTCCGCATCTATCAGACAGCTGGCTGGGGAAATCACGCCAGCCAACATTGTTTGGCATCTGAAAAAAGGGCCAGAAAATCTGATTATTGAAATTTCTATCCAGATCCATGCAAGAAAATGACCACATTCAGATTTCTCCCTAGCTTTTCACCTCCCTCCCTAGGGCCACGCAGAGGAGGGTGTCATAGCAGGGTAAGCCAGGTCATGCAGACTCAACAGAGGAGGAGAGGACAAGCAGGTTCTGGTGTCAGGATGGTGCCACATCAACTGAGGACAGGGACAATGAAGCCGTGGTCACACAGGCCACAGGGTTCGCACCCTTGCGGACCGCAGAGCACGTGCGTTGCTAAGTGGGAGGGGCATCCAGTGGTGGGACAGACAAATGCTAGGACCTGCTGGTGCTGTTCCTGATGGGCTGAAGGCTTCCTGTTGGACCATGTCATCTCCCCAGGCCAAAGAGCCTCCGCGGACCAACCCCTCCCACACTTGCCTCAGGGGACCCCAGGACCCTCCACGTGGAAGGTGGGGAGCTGGCTCCGTGTTGCTCTGGGAACAAACGGGCACCCAAACAAATGGCAACCCACTCCAGTGTTCTTGCCTGGAGAATCCCAGGGATGAGGGAGCCTGGTGGGCCGCCGTCTATGGGGTCGCACAGAGTCGGACACGACTGAAGCGACTTAGCAGCAGCAGCAGCTCCTCCTCAAAGAAGCCCACCCTAACTAGTCTCCCTACCACTGTTTTTTCCACAGTAAAATATACAATAACATAAGATTTACCTTTCTGACTATTTTTCGGTGTACACTCCGGGGGTACCACATGTATCTGTACTGTGGTGTGTCCCATCTCCAGACCTTTGTTATCTTCCCACACTGAAACTGTGTCTACCAAGCAATAATTCCTCATTTCTCCCCACCCATCTGGCAACCACCCTTCTACTTTCTATCTCTATGAATGAGACTATTCTACAAACCTCAAATAAATGGAAATACTACAATATGTGTTCTTTTGTGTCCAGCTTATTTCAATTAGCGTAATATCTTCAAGGTTCTTCCATGCTGTAGCATGTATTAGGACTCCATCCCTTTCTAAGGCTCAATTATATGAATAATAATTGGCATAGGCCACATTTTGTTTATCTATCCACCCCACGGTAGGTGCTTGGGTTGCTTCCACCTTTAGGCTACTGGGATGCACAGCATCTGTTTGAGTCTCTGCTTTCAGTTCTTTAGGATGTACATCTAGAAGCAGAATTGCTAGATCATTAATTTTTTGAGGAGCCACCATACTGTTTTCCACCATGGCTGCGCTATTTTAATTTCCCACAATCAATGCACAAGGTTTCAAATTTCTCCACATCCTTGCCAACACTTATTATTTCCTGCTTTTAAACATTAGCTATCCTGGGACTTCTCTGGCAGTCCAGTGGCTAAGACTCTGCACTCTCAATGCAGTGGACCTGAGTTCAATCCCTGGTCAGGAAACTAGATCCTGCATGTTACAACTAAGATCTGACACAGCCAAATAAATAAGTAAATAAAATTTTAAAACAAACAAACACACATTAGCCATCTTAATGGGTGTGTCATGGCGGCTGGTTTGCTTTCAACAGAGCTACCTCTTCCCTTTCCTACACACCCCACTCCTGATTTCTGTGCCCTGTTTTCTAACATATACATATCTATGTAAGTTGCTTAGCTATTACTTTGGTTATGTTTGTCTTCTGTTCCTTCTCTCCTCCCCTGGTCCCTGCTAAAATGTAAACCCAAGGCAGAGATGTTTGGCTGATTTGTTCATCACTATTTTCCAAGGGCCTAAAACAGTGCCTGCTGCTGCTGCTAAGTCGCTTCAGTCATGTCCGACTCTGTGCGACCCCATAGACGGCAGCCCACCAGGCTCCACCCTCCCTGGGATTCTCCAGGCAAGAATACTGGAGTGGGTTGCCATTTCCTTCTCCAATGCATGAAATGAAAAGAAGTCGCTCAGTCGTGTCCGACTCTTAGTGACCCCATGGACTGCAGCCTACCAGGCTCCTCCGTCCATGGGATTTTCCAGGCAAGAGTACTGCAGTGGGGTGCCATTGCCTTCTCCAAAACAGTGCCTAGCACATAGTAAATAGTCAATGACTACTGTATGAATGAATGAGTGAATGAACGGATAGACAGTAGAGTTGTTAGAAGGAGTTTTAGAGGCAGCCACGAAATTAAAAGACACTTGCTCCTCGGAAGAAAAGCTATGACAAACCTAGACAGCATATTAAAAAGCAGAGACGTTACTTTGCCAACAAAGATCTGTATAGTCAAAGCTATAGTTTTTCTAGTAGTCATGAATGGATATGAGAGTTGAACCATAAAGCAGGCTGAGCACTGAAGAATTGGTGCTTTTGAACTGTGGTGCTGGAGAAGACTCTTGGGAGTCCTTTGGACAGCAAGGATATCAAACCAGTCAATCCTGAAGGAAATCAGTCCTGAATATTCATTGGAAGGACTGATGCTGAAGCTGAAGCTCCAATACTTTGGCCACCTCATGCGGAGAACTGACTCACTAGATGCTGGGAAAGACTGAGGGCAGGAGGAGAAGGGGGCAACAGAGGATGAGATGGTTGGATGGTATCACTGACTCAATGGACATGAGTTTGAGCAAACTCAGGGAAATAGGGAAGGACAGGGAAGTCTGGAATGCTACAGTTTATGGGGTTGCAAAACGCGGATATGACTGAGCAACTGAACGACAACATCGGCTTCAACTCCTGGTTCTGTTAATTACTACCTAGTGTCTTTGGGGAAATGACCTACTTTCTCTAAGCCTCAGTCTCCCCATCTGTCACATGAGGACAACAGTGAATACATCAGGAATACATCTGTCCAATGATCAGATGAACTGAGATACTGACCGGCCTGTAGTAGGTATGGAGTTCATGTTGCTACTCAGAACCAGATTAGACTCCCAGGTAGGACATTGGGCTCAGCAGACTAGAGCGCAATAGTGAGAAAGTGCGTTCCCTCTTGGATCAGACAGCTTCTCAGAGCACTGAGTTCTTTCTCCTGTGCGTGGACACAGGCTCAGGTAGGCACCCTGAGAAGGAGCAGGGAGAAGGTGGGAGACCACTCTGCCTCCCCAGAGGAGGAAGAGGAAATTGGGGGTCCTCCTCCTGCTGCTTCTGCTTGCGTGGGAGGCCAGGGACCTGCAGTGATAGCAGTTCTGCTTGGCAGAGCCGAGGCATGTGGGAGGTGACCAATACACTGAGGAAGTGTGGCCATCCGGGTCCCCTGGGGCCACGGTGCCAGCAGCCCAGGGGGAGCCAGACGCAGGTGGTGGGGCGCTCAGGCATCCGCCCCCGCTCGCCCCAGCACCAGCCACCCACCCCTGAGCGCACTCACGGGCCTCGGGAGGGGCCCTCTGGCAAAGCTGTTTGCAACTAAAATCCAAACTGCAAGTAACAGCAGGGCCAGAAGAGAAGCAGCGTGGGGAAGCAGATGGCAGCCTGTAGTGAGCACGGGCTGCCCGCCTGGGAGACAGGTGCCACGAGGCTGCTGGGCTCGGCTGGCATGGCTGCTTCCCACAGGCGCTGGCGGGGGGCCTGGAAGCCCCTGATCCTCCCAGCCTCCTGAAGGCTTGTGCCAAGATGGACCCCCGCCCCCCGCCCCCACAAGGGCCTTAACTGTCTACTGGTCACCCTCCAGGCTGGGTGGGTTAAGACGATTGAAAAACCACCATGTGAAGCCATGTTCCTCCTTCTAGTCAATCAACAAGCAGGAGAGAGGGGCCAGAGGATGAGAATACAGACTTAGCATCAGGGGGCCCTGTGGGACCCCAGCCAGGGTCATCTGTGGTAAGACTTCATTCAGGGAAATCAGAAAACCCTGCTGGGGAAGGGTCCTAAGGTGCTCCAAACACGGAGTCCGCTTTCCTCTTTTGCAAATGTCTTTCAATCAACAAACCTTCTGAGCACCTTTTATATGCAAAGCACTGCGGGGAAACACAGTGAGTGTTGGTGCAGCCCGGCCTCTGATGAGTTATAATCAGGATGCGGAATGACACAGGGAAAGCACAGCGGAACGGATGGACGCTGAGTGGAGAGGAATGCTCTAATTGTACTAATCAGCTTCCCATTACTTATAAATTGCTCTTCTCCCCTTTCTAGCTCATCCCCCTCTGAGCATGCCTGCATCCTCATAGAAGCCTTCTGACTCCAAAGGCAGACATTTTAGAGGCTGGAGGAATGGTTTCTAGATTCCTGGGGAATCTGGATTCCAATTAACTTCCCCCTGATTACCATTTTGAGTGAGTCATTTTTTTTTTTTAATGAATTGGATTAGAGGCTAAACAATCAATGACATAAATTTCTGGCTTGCAACGTCATGTTAGAAGCTCCCATGCAGTCCTTCTCCAGCTTGCACTAACACACCCAAGAAAGCAAGTGAATCAAGGGCACGCAGACATCAGCACAGAAGCGATCTGATGCTCAACCTACAGTCAGGCTCCCCTCTGAAGACAGGCAAGTGGGATGGATGAAATGGGAGACACCGGTCCACCCACCTTTGTCTGCTTGGCAGGGGTCAGGGTGCAGGATCAGGGCTGCCCCTAGCTGGCCTTCCTGGTGTAGTATGTCTGTGAGTTTCCGGTGCCCTCCCTTCTCCAATTCTGTCTTTATGGATGGGACACAGATTCCCAGAAAGTAACTAGGTGGGAGTGGGAAGGAGCTGGCAATGGTGAGTTGCATCTGGGAAGGTATATTTTCTTAAAGTAAAGCTCAGTTGTGGGAGGGTGGGGAGAGCTAAACCAACTGGCTAGTTTTCCAAGTCCTCCCTAGTTCTGAGGGCCAGAGGGCCAGGTCCCAGCAGAGAGAAAGCGCCTCAGAGGAGGAGCAGAATCGAGACAAAGGAGAGGGGCTGTGGCGGTGCTGCCTCAGGTAAACCCTGGGCCTGCAGAGCTCACAGCATCAGAAAGGGGGTGAAGGCACAGGTGCAACCACCAAGACCAAACACAGGAAACCATCAGACTCAGACCAAAAACAAAGAATCAACGACATGAAAAGCTTTATGATTTTTCAGAATGAAGAGAAAAATAAAAAGAACTTGAAAATGATGAATATAGAAGACAGAGAGTGAAATGTACTCATCAAATTAACAGTGCTCCCAGGGGGGGCCTTCCGAGATCCCACAAGCTGCAACTAAAGACCCGGCATGCACAATGAACATCCAGCAGGGCCAAATAAGCAAAAACAATAAATTTTTAAAAAGTGCGCCCCAAAAGAAAGCAGAAGAGTTTCAGAACAAAGCAGTAAGCAAAAACATAATTGAAAAGCTTTCCTGAATCTTAGACCCAAATACGTTTGTCCTAGACAAAAATCAATGAAAATGACCTAGGCCTAGTCAGATAAAATTATTAATTTCCAAATATAGACATAAATAATATACCAGGTTATTAAAAAGGGAACAAAAGCATAAGCCTGGCTTTAGACTTCTCCCTCCCGTCTCCGTTCTTGACTTTAAAACTACTTTACGCTGAGCATCAGATCTTGTCTGCCTGCCGCGTCCTGTCTGAGCTTTGACTTCAGGGCATGTATCTGCCTGCACCTGGAAACTGGCTTCCCTGCGTCCTGTCACGTACACTGCATCCTGGAAACTGTCTTCTGGGTCACCAGGTCCCTCTTGGGGTTCCGCAGGGCTGCCTGATGTGCTAGTTAACCGGTCCACTGGGGATGTCCCTGATGGTCCAGCAGCTAAGACTGGACTGCTCCCAATTCAGGAGCCCAGGTTTGATCCCTGGTCAGGGAACTTCCCTGGTGGCTCAGACAGTAAAGAATCTGCCTGCAATGCAGGAGACCCAGGTTCAATCTCTGGGTGGGGAAGATCCCCTGGAGAAGGGAAAGGCTACCCACTTTAGGATTCTTGCCTGGAGAATCCCATGGGCAGAGGAGCCTAGTGGGCTGCAGTACATGGGGTTGCAAAGAGTTGGACACGACTGAGTGACTAACAGTTTCACTCACAAGGAACTGAACCCCGCATTTCACAACTAAAGATCCCTGATGCTACAGTGAAGACCGAAGACTCCAAGTGCCCCGGCTAAGACCTGGCATGGCCAAATACGAAAACAAACGGAACAGTCTGTTCAGGACTGTCTCAGTCCCTTTTCTGTGTCTTTAAATCTTGAACATATATCGGAGTTTATTCATTTACCAACAAGGAAACCAGGAAAGTGACCAAGGAACATGCCCGTTCACAGAGGGAATGGAAATGAAGTGGGACAGGCAGCTGCCTGGCTGAATGCTTATATAAGCAGCTGATTTAATTAGGTAAAGACTGTAGTTTCATGTGGTCACAAAAACGTCATCTTCATGGCAGTTAGTAGAGTGGAAATCAGGGGCCAGGGACTCCTAGCTATTGGGAGTGCCAACCAGGGATCAAAAAAAAAAAAAAACCAATTAATAAGAAGCAAATGATAAGGAAACATCTGTGGCTGTTAATGGGAATGACAAGGTTTACTGGTCTAAAAAATTACCAAAGTATCATTTGATTGAGTTTTCAAGTTCATTAATAACATTTTTCATTTTTAGAAATGAAAATGGTTCATTTGGTTTTTTTTTCCCCAAATTTCCTTGCTCATTTTTCAAATGTCTTATTGGTGCAATTTGACTTCTATTGCTTCTCTTATCTCTTTTACTCAACTTAAAAACTTATTTGGACTTCCCTGGTGGTCCAGTGGTTAGGACTCTGCATTTCAACTGTAGGGGGCACAGGTTCGACCCCTGATCAGGGGACTAAGATCCCATAAGCTGCATGGTGCCGTCAAAAAAATGAACAGTAAATTAAAAATTCAAACATTTCTTTCACAGTCTCAGTATTATTTCTGGTTCCTTGAGTACCAATTCTCCTAGTTGCTACATTTGCCTCCTCTCCCTCATGGTGGCTCTTTGCTCGTGCGATCGGTTAGACAACAGACAGCAAACTCACAGAATTTTGAGTGGGAAAGATGACCATTAATTGCATTATCAGTCAAGTCATTGTCTTTTTTAGTATGAAAGCAACAGCTATCATTAGACTAGCAAAAGACTCAGAAATACACTGTCCACATGTCATTACTTAAGATTGCATATACCAGCAAACTATAAATCAAATGCAATATCTCAAGGGTCTACAAGAAAAGAGTGAGGACTTCCCTGGTGGTCCAGTGGTTAAGAATCTGCCTGCCAATGCAGGGGACGTGAGTTTGATCCCTGGTCCGGGAAGATCCCACACGCTTTGGAACAACTAAGGCTGTGCACCACAACTCCTGAGGCCCGTGTGCCTAGAGCCTGTGCTCCACAAGAGAGACCAGTACGACGAGAAGCCCACAGGGCACAAGTAGAGAGCTGTCCCCACTCGCCCCGCTGGAGAAACCCCACGCACAGCGACAAAGACCCAGCACAGCCGGAATGCATAAATAAAATTTAAAAGAGGGACTGTAAGTACTGATGTTTATTTTTCCCTTCTAAGCATCCATTCTGAGGACAGAATCTCAAATGTGGGCAAAGAGCTAAGTACACAGATATATAAAGCAATTAGCAATGAGAAGGAAAAAGGAAATAACTCAGATGGCCTAAATTAGCAGAATATCCATATGACAGAATGTTTACAAAGAATTATTGATTACACTGAGAAGTGCTTACGTTAAAATGTTAATTTTAAAACAGAGGTTCAACAATACAAAGAAAAAAAAAGACACAGAAAAAAGAAAGCAATTATGCCAAAACATTAACAGTGATTGCCTCTGGATGGTAAGATTATGAATTTTGGGGGTGCCTGTATTTCTTTATGCTTTCTACACATTGTGAGTGTCAACGATTCATATTAATCTTAAAATCAGAAAAGAGTAAAATGTATATATTTTTAAAAGTGAAAACTTCTTAGGGTGACAAGTCAAGAACTGCAATATCTGGGTTAATATTAAATAAGAAAGATAAAATATCATGATACTAACTCTAACATTACAGTCTATAATTTATTCTCAACACAGCAGCCAGAGTATTCTTTAAAACTTGGGGGAGTATTCAGGGCATGCCTTTCCTCTCCTTTAGATCTCCAAAGACTCCCCACTTCACTCAGAGTAAAAGCCAGAGTCTTTCCAAAGGTCTACAAGGACCAATATGATCTGGCACCCCGGCCACAACTCTGACCTCCTCTCCCGACTCTGACTCTGCGCCAGTCACAGTTCTCCTAACTGCTCTTCAAACCTACCAAGGACACATGTGCCTCAGGGCCTTTGCACTTGCAGTACTCTCTGCTCGGAATGCTTTCTGTCCACACAGCCACAGAGTGCGTTTCAGACCTCAGCTCAAAAGTCCATTTTATCAGTAAGCCCTTCCTCAACTCCTGCATGTAACAGCAGCTACTCCCATCGCCCTCTTCCCGAGTACATTTTCATCATCTGTGACATGGCAGAATTTACGGTATTGCGTGTGTGGTCTCCATCTCCATGAGAAGAGCTCTTTTGTCTGGCACATAGAAGATGCTCAGTAAATATGCATTGAGTACCCAAATGAATAAATGCACGAGATTGCAAACTCCTCCAGAGCAGAGGGGCCGAAGCTGACACCACCGCATCGCTGAGGGGCACGCAACAGGTAGCGGAGCCAACTGGACGCCCCCGGGACATGTAACCAGCATTCAACTCACTCCAGAAAAAACACTTACAATTGCAGACAAAGAAGACAGAAGGGAAGAGTCAAATGGAAAAGAACATAAGAGTGTTGGGGCCGAGTGGTAAGAGAGCTTCTAGCAAAAAAATGCAAGTTCTTCTATTAGGACGAGTTTTTTTTTTTTTTTTTTTTCTTCTGTAGGACAGAACTCCACATTTTTATCACAGATTCAGAACCGGCTCTGTGTGGCACCGAAAATGACATTTCAAATGCTCTTTCTATTTAGCTATCTCTTTGTTGTGATTAGATATTTTTCTGTGAAAAAAAAGCATTAGGAAACCAATTACTCTGTCACTCTCCCACCTCCAAAGGAGGCAGGAAAATGCAGCATCTGGGTATGGTACTCACAGGCACCCAGACTCAGACACAAAGACTTTCAGGGCCCATCCACACCTCCTAAACATCTAGTCTGCCTGGTCACGTGGAGGGGGGATACAGCATCCTTGATCTTGCTCCATTTTATCGGCCTCTAGAAATTCAAGGGCAAACTGATAGCATACTGCACAGCCTCATATTCTTTGCTGTAGGAAAGATAAGAAAATTCATCCTAAGCTATTTTGGACTTTTCTGGGCGTTGGAGCGCTCTGGAGATTAGGACAGGCTGGTGGTGGACACTGTCCATGGTAGCTCAGGACTATTAATGAGTTGAGGGGCACTTGTGACGGGGCTGGATGGGGGCAGCTGCTCCCCCACCAAGCCCCCCACTAAATTATTACATTCGCTGAATTCGTCTTTTCTTTCACTCCTCCTCCCTTTCCTTGACAATTCTTTCATCTCTGTCCTCCCACACCTCGGTTGTGTTTTTTCATCCTGCTCAGGTGTCTCCCACAAGATACTGTTTTAGGAAATTTTCCCATCTTGTGAATGCCTGCATCTTAAAAAAAAATTTTATTTGAGTAGAGTTGCTTTATAGTGTTGTGTTAGTTTCTACTGTACAGCAAAATGAATCAGCCATAATATATACACATATATCCCTTCTTTAGGGGGGATGCCTGCATCTTCAAAGGGACCCCTTGAAGCCCAGAAAACCTCAAATTCAAAGGGGGATTTTCCAGCTGGGTGAGCGAGGAGGGCCTCTAATATTGACCGAGTACCTGTTCTGGGCTGGACATTCCAGATACTTGGTGTACTGTTAACGATGTTCCCGAATTCTCACAGTGTCTCCAATGAAATAGGTATTATCGTCTCCACTTCAACAGGAGAGATCAAGGACTTCCGGGCAATAGAGTGTAGAGTGGTAGTTCACATCTAGAGGCCCTGCCTGCTATCTTCCCTATTTCGAAGATGCAGCCAGTGATATATGAAGATTCCAACAAAGAAGCTCAACTGTGCTCAAAAACAAGGTCTACATCTTGATGGATCAGAAACTCCCAATGTTTATGATTTTGAGGGGCTAAAGGCACAGCTTGCTGGCTCAGGGTCTGGAGGCAGGTGGAAGCAGCTGGAAGGCTGGTCTTTCAAGGGTATGGGGACTGAAAGTGTCCCGTGGGAGGTGGGGGACCAGAGCTAGAGTTCCTGAGAATGGAGGCTGGTCATCCTCCACTTGGGAAAGGAGGCTGAGAGAAGCAGAGGTGCCGCTCCACCCCTCTCCTCAGAGTAAAGCTGATCTACGGATGTGAACACTGATACAGGCTGGAAGAAGTACACACATAGCCAGGGCCTGGCCAGACTGCTTATGGCTTTGATGTTGGACTTCAGGGATAATCCCATTATTACTGCGGACACACAGCTCATCACTAACCCAAGAGAGCTGGCCCTGCGCTGAGGGACCTCGGACCTACGTGGAGGCAACTCGAAATCACTTGGCAAGGAGAGCTGGGTGGAGGTGACAAGCAGGGGGAGAAAGAGAGAGAAACTGACTCCCACTCAAGATGAGTGGACAAACCTTAATTCTAAAACACCCTATCATGAGAGAGACAGCCAGCGAAGAGTTAGTGAGCTGCAAGGCAGTTCTGAAGAATTTACCAACAAGTATCTCAGAAAAGATAAAGAGAGGACTTCCCTAGTGGTTCGGTGGTTAAGAGTCTGCGCTTCCACTTCAGGGGGCATGAGTTCAATCCCTGGTCAGGGAACTAAGATCCGGCATGCTGCAAGGTGTGACCAAAAATTAAAAACAGAAAGATAAAGAAATAACTGAGAAAGCACAGTTGGGAGCTATGGAGGATGCATGGAGGGGCTCAGAAAAGTATCTTGCAGGGTTTCCAGGAGACTCAGATGGCAGGGCAGCAAGATTCAAGGATGTCATGGCTGAGGACTTTCTGTAACTAAAGACATTTTACAGATCTTAGGATGAAAGGCGCATATTAATCATCAAGCAGATAAGTAAAAAAAGTAAATCCACATGTGGATAGCCTGGAGCATTCTCCCTCCCCCTGACTCCTCCTGTTCCTGAAATTTCCGACCCATGACCTTCCCCAGGAGCAGCCCAACAATGTCCTCTACTCTTCTGGCCCCGCTTCCGATCCTGGTACAGGGAGGAAAGTCCTGGGTGTGGGGGTTAGGAGACGTAGGTTCGAGCCTCCCCATTTGTTTTCACCTCAGAGTCCTCACTGAGCCTCGACTTCTTCCCTTAAAATGGGATCAGAACTAGAATGATGGAAACTTAGAACCAGAAGGGACTCTGGCGACAGCGTCATCACAAGACCACGGTGTTAGACCCACTAACTAGCTTGGTGACCACAAGATGCTTAACCTCCTGCATCCGCATTTCCCCATCAATAAAAGGGGATGATAATAGCGTTCATCTGTGGGGTTGCATGGGGGATTCCCGGGTAGCGCTGGGAACCTGCCTGCAAATGCAAGAGACTTGGGTTCGATCCCTGGGTTGGGAAGATCCCTTGGAGGAGGGCGTGGCAATCCACTCCAGTATTCTTGCCTGGAGAATCCCATGGACGAGGATCCTGGCAGGCTGCAGCCCACAGCATCGCAAAGAGTCAGACACGACTGAAGCATGAGCACACACATGGGGTTGCACAGGGATGAAATGAATTCCTGCATGTAAAGGACTTCGCGTGGTGCCAGGCCCAGAGGAAACCTTCAACCCGGAGCAGCCATTTCTGTTATGATAAATACAGCCCCCAGAAATGTCACCTGCGCCTACACTCAGTGCGAGGGGCTCCTGAGGAAACCAAGGACCCCAGGCAGAGCAGAACTCGGGCCCACTGTGGCGCTATGCTGGGGAGCGCCAAGCCAGCAGACTGCCCCTCCCTACCCTTGCCCCTGGCTGCCCTGGGTAGGCCACCCTCCTTGACCTCCTGCGAAGCCCCTCTAAGCAACCAGCCATGAACCTCCCCCAGTGCCAGTGTGCCCCGCCCCGACCTGACCGGTCCCTCCCCGCACCCCACTGCCCTGGGTACCCTACCTCTCTCTGCTCACTGCAGATCTTACACAACCACAGGGGCCGTTTCTGGCTGGGAGAGGCCTCGATCCCGCATTTGGTGCAGACTTTCTACGAGAGAGAGGACACAGGAATGTAAATACTCAGTCCCTTCCTCCCCGGCTGAGGGGCTGGGAAAACTATCACCCAGGAGCCCTCGTCATCTTCCGAGGGCACGGTTTTTGCTTCAGAGCCCCAAGGGGAGATGACCCGAAGGACACAGATCATCTGAACCCAGCAGCTGGCTGTGGGGCACCAAGGATGCATACCCTTCCTTGGATGGCCGCGATAGAAATTCACCCCCAACAAGTACATCCTGTTGGGATCACATCAAAGAAATAAGCTTGCTGAGCGTCACAGCTGCATGACGTTCAACAGCAAGGAACTGGAAACAACCCAAACGCCCAGTACCAGAGGCGGAGCAAACACAACCAGGATATGGCCTTCACAGGCAGGCTGCATCGCCCCTGGAAGTGCGGGCAGGAATGATGCTATTCAACAAAGAGAACATATACATGGATATAACCACGCAGAAAACTCACTCGTGTGCCTGACAAGGTGAGGCGATGATGTAGTGAGAAATACCAGTGCCCGCTTAGGCACTTCCTTGATGCCAAGGCCCTTCACTTACCCATCCCAGCCACCCCAGCATACATAAGTGGGCCCATCTTGCAGGGAGTAGTTTGAGAAAGTCCTCACGTTCACACACCAAGGAACAGACTCAGGTCTGCCTCTCGAGCTGTTATATAATAGCCTCCGGACACATAAGTAGCCAGAACCTAGTTTCTGCGGCGTTTTTCCTTCTACAGAATTGCTTAAGCTCATCACTTCTAAATGCGTATTTTGCTTCCTCCAAATGCACAGCCACAAGCAGCAGTGGGAAAAGCCAGATGAAACGCACCAGGAGAAGAAGGGGACTTGGCGGGGGCTGAGACCTCGTCCCGGCTAACCCGGCAGAGTCTGATTAGGGGACAGTGTGTCCTCCTTACAAAACAGTCACACCAGCTAATCAATCAGTCTTTCTGCCGCCTGGAAGCTGCCTGGTCCCTGCAGGGTGGGGAGCTCTCTCCCTCCTCCTCCCCCTAAGGGAAGGCTGGATCCCTGGCTTGGCCTTTTCTGCAGGCTGCCAACTGAGCAAGGAGCACACCTCTCTGCCGAGAGGGAAATGTCACCAGCTTGGCTTTCCCGAGCATGTTGTCACCACCTGATGGGGAGGCTGAGCCTCAGGAAGTGGGGAGCCAGTTCGTGGCAGAAGGGGAGCTATGATACATCATGGGGGGGTGGTGTCTGCGCTGGCCTCCATTTGATGCTCAGGTACAAGAGACATCACTTTTCTTTGATTTCTCCAAATACACTGTAACCGGCTCCAAGCTCAGCTCCCTCCAGGTTGGCAGGACAGTCCACCCCAGTCTGATTAGGCCTGGCTCTCACGAAGATCTCAGGCTTGGGGTCTTGGCAGTGCAGTGTGTCTGGGAAGGGTCCCCTGGGTGCTGTGGGGCCCAGCCACTCCTGTGCCAGACCTGGGCTGGGATCTGTGCCAGGCTGGGGCTTGGCCTCTCTGGGGGCCCGCAGACTGTCCGCCTGGAGCTCCAAGTCATCAGCCCTGACCTGGTTTGGAGATCTCCCTCCCCGCCTAGAGCTGCCTCTTGTTGCCCTTCCCAAAGTTCGCCCCAACCCTTCTACCTCGAGGACAGGGCCCCCCATAAGCCCATAAGTTGGGCCTCAGGAAACACACATGGGCCCCTCCTCCCTGGGGTAAAGAGAGGAACGAGGTGCTGAAGCCACTTGGCTGTTTTTCTTGCTCATCCCCATGACCCTGTGTAGATGAGGGAATGTGAGCCGGCCACCACATCAACTCAGTGCAAAGGGAACACTGCAGTCATGTCAAGGACAGCCAGGCCTGGGGGAGGCGCTAGCTTCCCTGCCGAGTGGGCTTTCACTGAGCGGAATTGCCCTGGGCAAGTGAGTGCTGGCTTCTAGGGGTTAACCGTCTCATGCTTCCTGCAGCCTGAAACTGTGTCTGAGCATTAGACAAACCAAGTCTACCTTCTGGGCCTAACTCACATGCTCCATGTGTTCCTTTTGCAAAGGTGCATCCCGGCCCAGAACATGCTCAGGGAAAGGGGGGTGGCTCAGGGTGTGGCCACAGGATACAGGCTCTGGGGCAGGAGAGCACAGAGTCTGCCATTTAGAGGCAACCTTAGACTTGCAACTAACCTTCTCTGGGCTTTGTTTCCTTGTCCTGAAAACGGTGGTAACAAGCAGGTGCATGCCACCTCTGGGAGGATCAAGGGAGCTGATTCACAAAAGTGCTCATCAGCACAGTACACGGTAAGAAGCCAGGCAGTAACCAGAGTACTGCATGGCCATCTCAGTAAAGGATACCACACCCATCAATCATATAGGCCCAAACCCAGAATCATCCTTGATCCTCACTCTCCCTCATACCCACCTAAATAATCCATCTCCAAGAACTCTAAATCTCACTCAAACTGTCCGCCCCCTCCACATCCACACCTACCTCCTTGTGGCCTCAGCTCGCACCCCTCTCCCTCTGCTCCACCGCCTGGCCCTCTACTCTCCAGCCCCAGCCATGCTGACCTGACTTCAGGCCCTGGTCCTCTATCTGCTTTTCCTGCACCGGACCTTGGCACCTGCTGCTTGCTCCATCTGGGATGTAGTTGGTCACACTCTCTGCTTATCAGCCTACTTATCCTTCAGACCTCGGCAAAAGCACAGCTCCTTCAAGGAAGCCTTGTCTGACTTCTTACCCAGTTGGAGCTTTCCTACCAGGCTCTTGTCTCTTCTCCTCCACTGAGATCTCATCCTCATCCTCCTGGCTATGTAACTACAGTCTCTTCCCCTACCAGGCTGTGAGCTCCTGGAGGACAGAGGCCATGCCTGTTTCTCTTCATCCTCCTGGTTCCAGTAGCAGTATCATGAATTGTTGTAGAATAAACGAAGGAGCAAAAAAGAGCTACTAAAAAACATATCTAATGAATGTATTTATTTGGCTGTGCTGGGTTTTAGTTTTGGCATGTGGGACTTTGTTCTCTGACTAGGAGTTGAACCTGGGCCCCTGCATAGGGAGTACAGAGTCTTAGCCACTGGACCACCAGGGAAGTCCTCCAAGAAGAGCTACTTTTAATATTACACCTGAGAAGGCAAGAGGGGGTCCCTCCTGGAATTGTGCTGACCAGCCTGGGGGAAAAGACACACAGAGACAGGAAATACTCACTTGGCAGCTGGGGGCAAGGAATGCCTGGTCCATGCTGAGTGATGCTGACTGGTGGGGCAATGGGAGACCAGACCAGGAAGAGCCTCGTTCAGGGTGCAGTGTTGGGGTGGGGGTGGGGGTTGGGAAAGCTGCCAGTTGGTCTCACTCTTAAGTGTACAGCATGAAGCCAGGCTGGCCTGCCCACAGAGGAAATGACACCACTGGTCCTTTACTAAGAGTAGGGGGCAGGAATGTGTGCCCTGCCCTCCACGTGACCACTCCTGATTGCTCCCCCCTCCTCTGGGGATATCCTGCAGGCCACCTGTGAGTGCAGACTGGGTCCAAGGTCTATGGGGTGCCCTCCTCAGCATCCCCATAATCCAGGCTACTTGGTTACCCCAAGACTCTCTGGAACCCCACCCTCCATCCAACATCATTACCTTCACCATCCCACACTGCTGGCCAGAGTCAAAGGTGCGACAAGGTCTGGGAGACCACAGAGCTCGGGCACCTCACTTCCAGGCCGGCCTTCATGTCCTCACTGGGAGCCCCTGACTCATTCCACACAGAGCCCCCATTCTCCACGGCGGGTCCCCAAGTGAGAAGTGAAAGTGAAAGTCACTCAGTTGTGTCCCACTCTTTGTGACCCCATGGGCTATACAGCCCACAGAATTCTCCAGGCCAGAATACTGGAGTGAGTAGTCTTTCCCTTGTCCAGGGGATCTTCCCAACCCAGGGATTGAACCCAGGTCTCCTGCATTGCAGGCAGATTCTTTACCAGCTGAGCCACAAGGGAAGCCCAAGAATACTGGAGTGGGTAGCCTATCCCTTCTCCAGGGGATCTTCCCGACCCAGGAATTGAATCGGGGATCTCCTGCATTGCAGGTGGATTCTTCACCAACTGAGCTATCAGGGAAGCCCAAGGCAGGGTCCCCAAGCTGCCACCAACTAGAAGGGAACAGGTGCCTCATTTTGCACGGCAGGAATACAGATGCAGACGTAGAGAACAGACCTGCGGACCCGGTGGGGGAAGGAGAGGCTGGGATGAATTGAAAGAGCAGTATCCCAACATATATATTGTTGTTTAGTCCCTAAGTTGTGTCCAGCTCTTTTGTGACTGCCACGCCCCTCTGTCCATATATAATATAGGTAGCCAATGGGAAGCCGCTGTATAACACAGGAAGCTCTACCCAGTACTCTGTGACAACCTAGAGGGGTTGGATGCGGTGAGAGAGGGGTTCAAGAGGGAAGAGACATATGTAAAAATAAATTAATTAATTAAAAAAAAAAGAAGGGAGCGGACACGGTGCCCGCGTGTAGGAGGGAACGAAAAGGCTCGCACCCTTCCAAGGGCACTTGGTACCCAGCAGCCTGAAGGCTTCACCACGACATCAACATCCATCACAGAGAGAGTGGTGTTCCCGACGCTCGGCCAACCAGAGAAAGATGAAATTGTGCTCAAATGTTCCATACGAGGAGGCTGGAAAAATGCACACTGTGCAGAAATGAATAATGAAGGTGGTTAATTTGAAACTATTTGGTGCTTCAATTCAATAAGCATTGACTCAACAACTCGGTGGAAGGCCATGTTCTAGGAATGAGGAGGATGAACAAGGCACGGCCCTTTGTCCCCACTGAGGGTCCCATCGAGCAGAGGACTTGATGAATGGGCCAAACTCATCTGGAAAAGGACTTGCCCAAGAGTTTCAGCCAACGGAAGTTTGTCACCGAGACGGTCTCTCCCTAGGAAGCAGGCAGCAATGATGTTCCCAGAGTGGTTGCTCCCCCGTCCCCACCCTGCCCCCCCAGGAAAGCCCGGAAAAGAAATGGCTATATCCAGACAACCATCACAGCACAGGCAGGAACAACGCCAAGAAGTCAGCCCACGCATGTGCACTTCACGTCACCCACCGTGTCCCCAGCGCTAGAATTTGAATTTTCAGCAGCAAGAAAAATCCGACTGCATTTTGGAGAAAGGTACTCTGCAATAAAAATGATGATATAAATGAAAGAAGTGAAAACGGTCACGACAGAACCATGTATTTACTGACACAGAACAAGGTTCACAATAAAGTTTTGAAACCAAGTTATAAACAGAAAGTCTAGTGCGTTTCTCTCCCATATAAATGTATATGTGTTCGTAGCTATCTAGAAGTCAATACACGCACATAAAAATACCTGGAAGGAATAGGCCAAAATGTACATTGAATTGTGCTACATCAAAATCTATTTTAAATGGGTAAGCAGAATTCCTATTTAAAGGAAGCTTATGCTAAATGTTTCCCGAAATCACTTGTCCCAACTTAAGTTTTTGGCCAGACCAAGATTTTTGTGGGTCAGGATGGATTAAAGAAGCTGAAATCACGTGCACAACTGCCTCCAATGCCCAGACCCTGTAGCTGGTGCCAATGGGTCAGCGACCCCTCTGATCACAGCCTCAGCCCTGCTCAACTCCGAGACATCAGTCAGGCTTCATCTCCAGCCTGGAGGGCTGGAGTGCAGGGGCTACACGTGGCCTCCTTGCCACAGAGAGACTTGGTATCTGAAACCCGGGGCATGTTGCCAAATGACTTTAACTAGATACTGATGTATTGGGTTGGCCAAAAAGTTTGTTTGGGTTTTTCTGTAAGATGTTATAGACAAATCTGAGTGAACCTTTTGGCCAACCCAATACATCTTATAAATACTTATATACTTTATTGAGCCTGGTTGCTACACCAAGCATTGAGGTAGGTGTTTTATGTAGAATCTCATTTCATTTTCACAACCACCCTAGGAAGTGGGTATTGTCCCTGTTTTATAAACTTGGGATCTGAGGCTTGAGGCTAAGTAACTTGACCATAGGGAACTGGGATGTGAACCCCATGCTGTTTGAGCCCCAGGTCTCAGCCCAGACAAGACTTATCCAAGCCTTCCTTCCTCCCTGGCAGCTCAAATGGAGGCAAGGCTGGTTCCCTGGGCCCTGGCCCCTTCTCCAGAACTCCAGATTCGGTCAAGCCTCAAGTGGGAGAGGGCGTAGCGCCAGGCCCCTCCTCTTGTCATTGGGACACAGCCTGGGGGCCAGTGGGGCAGAGGGCAGGCTGACCCAAACCCTGACCACTACAAATACAGAATCACTAGGGCCCTAAGATGCACAGTTCTAAGAATGCCAGCCACCTGCTGCTTGGCCTGAGACAGGAGCCAGGAGGCGACCAGAGAAGAGTTTCAGAAGGAAGACAAGTCTCTGCTTTCCACCCCAGTCCTGTGCCAGGGATAAGCAGCCGTCCTGCATCCCGGCTGTGGATGGCAGGTGCACTAACCCACACAGGGCCGGCCTCCTCCCTGTGCTGCCTCCTCTGAGTGGGCCCTCCCGTGCTCACCACCAGATGAGCCACTGATGCCACTTGGGGACCACCTACTAATCCCAATCCTGGGCAGCCCCCAGCCGCCAGCCACCCTTCCCAGCTGAAAGGCAGCACTGCAGATTTCAGGATTCGCTTCCAAAATACCTCCTTCCGCCCGCCTGCCACTTGCTACAGTCAGCACTGCATCCTGAGTAGAGAGGAGGTTTTAAAAGGAGATGGAAGGAGCTCAAGATGAACACTCATGAGCGCAGACTGAGAAATCACACCTAAGATGTGCTTTGGGATCACCTCTATGCTCGTGCCCCACTGTGTGTCTGATGGGGGCTTGGGTACCTCAGGCAGGATGAAGCCGCCAGGAAATGGGGGGACCACTGCCTCTCCACCCCCACCTACCCCCATTAATTCTTCCTGGTCCTGGTTGTCCTCAGCATCGCCTCTCAAAACAGAGACCCCCATGCTTGATTTTTGCCTCTTTTCCAGGCAAACGTGGGAAGCAAGGACTTGAGCTGTCTCGACGGGCCCCAGCGTGCACCCCGGGCACACAGGGTGGGTGACAGGAGGGCAAACAGAGGCAGCCCTGGCTGCAAACAAGAGTTTGGGCAAAGGAGTGGAGACAGTTTTTCACTCTGAAACTGAGAGGGAGGTTTTAAAAACCATAAGATCTAATACCATATGATCAAAGGGAGACCGCGTGAGACATGGGTCTCGAGGAATTCACTCCTTCCTTCAGCAGGCATCTCTCAGGACACGTGGGCACACAGCCCCTTCCGGGGAAGAGACACACAAAGGCTGGCCTGCATGGACAGAGCAGCTCTGAGTCCTGCCGGGACTGAAGCCGGCTGATGCGGGCACACAGAGTGGAAATGAATCACGCACACACGTGGAAAGGACGAAGGGCTGGAGGGGATGGCCGGGGATGGTTTCCAGAGCCGGCCTGGCTCAGGCAGGGAGGGGTCAATGTAGACCCCCCAGGCTAGGGTGCGTCCCTCACTGCATGCTTCCAAGACTGTCCTGCTCACTTTTTTCAAACATAAAATGCTTTGAAATTTCAAACAGCATTTAAAAAGGTAGAAGGTTTCCACATAAAGAGAGCCTGGGTTTTGAAAGGCTGAACGAAGGTGCTCCAAAGACCCTGGCCAGGTGGCCCGGTGGGGACTCCACACTTGTCCCTCTCGACCTCTAAGGGGACCTCGGGTCTCACGGGGTCTTCAGTGGGGACAGGTAACAGCACTGACTCTCCTAGGGGTGTGTGAGGATGGAAATCACTGTGCATCAGACATAGAAAACAAACTTCAGGTTACCAAAGAGGAAGGGGGCGGGGAGGGATTCGTTAGGAGTCTGGGATTAACAGATACACACTACTGTATATAAAATAGATAGGGACTTCCCTGGTGATCCAGTGGCTAAGACTCCTTGCTCCCAAGGCAGGGGGCCTGGGTTCAATCTGTGGTCGGGGAACTAAGATCTCATATGCTGCAACGAAGACCTGGAACAGCCAAATAAATAGATAAAATAAAAATAAATAGATAACAAGGACCTACTGTATAGCACAGGGAACTATATCAGTATCTTATAATAACTTATGATAGGAAAGAATCTGAAAAAGAATAAGGATATATATATGCATGTGTAACAGAATTCCTTTGCTGTACACCTGAAACATTGCAAATTGACAATACTTCCATAAAAAAAAGAGAAAAGGAATCAGTGAACGGTTCTATCAGGAGTTCTCAGACACAACCCTCATAAAATCTGCCAGGCTTGGGAGATTTTGTGCACCCCAGGGCCCTGTCCCTAGGCCAACCTGCTGAAGGAGGAAGCTCTAGGGTGGATGAAGCCCACTGCACCCGGAGGGCTCCCTGACCCACACCGAGCTTTCCTTAAGCTTAAGCACTAGGCTCCTGGCCCCTGGTTAGCTCCTTCCAGCCCTAAAGAAACCCCTTGCTCCTGGAACTGACCCAGGCCCCCACTGAGCTCTTCGAGTGCTCCAGCCTCTCAGCCACAGGACCACATAGCTACATCTGAATCCCTGGATCCATGGTCTCCCAGGACCACTGCATCACACTGGCGGCCTGCAGCTCTCCGACCCCATACTGGCCAGGAGGGACTCAGCGCAGAGGAGGGCCCAG
Source organism: Bos mutus (assembly GCF_027580195.1). Classification (NCBI taxonomy): domain Eukaryota; kingdom Metazoa; phylum Chordata; class Mammalia; order Artiodactyla; family Bovidae; genus Bos; species Bos mutus. The sequence goes on from NC_091635.1 coordinate 39,742,960, forward strand.
GTGGTGGAGGAAGCAGGCTCATGTCCCGTTGCTCCCCACCGAGTGGTTACTTAGAGTTACGACTCATAATAATGATAATAGTTGCCATTTATTGAGCACTTACTCTACGCCTGGCACCCAGCTCAGTGCTCAACACCCATTATCATTATCACATTTAATCTGGTTTATGTTCACAACAGCCCTGTGAGGGAGGTTTTATGATCTGGATGTCTTAAATGATGAATCAGAGGCCCAGAACTCTTGGGTGGCTTGGCTAAGTTCATGTCACCAAGAGGTGGCAGGGTTGGGAGGGGGACCCAGGTCCACAGTCATAAAAGCAGGAGCTTATATAACGTGGACTGTGTTCTGGACACAGCAGGAGTGCTTCGTACGGACAAGTCTCTCAATAGTGACGGCCCAGGCAAGCTGTCTGGGGTCACACAAGAGGAGTTAGTAGAAGGCTGGGCTGGGATCTTACTCCCGTTCACTGACAGAGAGGAAGTGGATGGAGTTCTCCTATGGACAGTGGTGGTCTGTAGACATGTGGCTGAGATAGACCCTGGCCATCGGAACACAAACTCACTGCATTAAAGACCCCAGACACAGCCAGCTCCAGCCTCCCCCAGCCCGGCCCTGGTTGCATAACCAACTGCTGTTTTCCTGAAGCTTTGGGCTGGGGCCTCCTACAGACAATTCCTCACCCAGAGGTGTGTCTGCCACCTGGTAGCCACCTGGCCCAGGCTCTGTTATGGGAGCCACAGCCAAGGGAGAGGCCTGATTATTTTGGTTTTCCACCCTCATATCCAGTGTCCTGAAAATGCCCTGTTCCTCTCGCAGCACCCCAGCTAAGGCTATAGGTAAGCCTGGCTCCTGTGGGGCTGCCACAAAGATGCACCTTGGAGGGAGGGCCAGGCAGGGAGCCCCTGGCCAGGTGTGCCAAGTAGATCCTAGCTCCCAAATTCCGTAGCCCTAGGACCTGTGACCAGCCAGTGGGAGGGGTCTCCAAAGACTGAAGTCTCAGCCCTGCTTCTGGAATGCTTGTTATATCCATGAGAAGGCAGGCAGGGGCCTCCAGTGAACCTTCACCTTCCCTCCCGCTAGAATTCGGTGGGCAGCCACTTTAGCTGCAGGCTGAGTCAATGATGTCAAGAGCATTCAGCAAATACTCCCTAAAGTCCTGCTCCTGGACTAGGTGGAGAACATGGTGAGGCTCACAGGCTGGAGGCACAGAGACACAAGGATGGATGCACACATATGCGAGAGCCTTCCTCCCTGGCCCCCGCCTAGCTCTCCAGCCTCACCAAGCCCACCACACCAGCCCCTAAAGCCTCACTGCCTGTTCCTGACACTCTAGGTACTTCCTTGCCGCTATGCTTTCACCCAGGCTCTGCCTCATGGCTAGTGAACTCCTATGCATCCTTTAGGAACAACGCAAATGTCTCCTCCTCCATGACTCCTTCCTTGATTTTTCCCCAGGGGAAGTACAAGTTACTTTTTCCTGTACACTCCTAACATGGGTTGGAATTTCTAGAGGAGGATTAACTGCATCATACTGAAATTGTCTCTCCTGTGACTGTGCCCCCTTTAGAAATAGGACATTGTTGTTCATGCTTAAATCCCCCAGTTTAGCAGGCTTGTAGCTGGCTAGGAGGGGAAGGAGGGTCTGACTGACAAGCACCACGTGTTGTGGGACTGAGATTCTGTAGACATCTGGGGGCTGCTATTGGCTTTTAAGGAGGTGAGGGATATGATCAGATCTGAGTTTCAGAAAAAGGGCCTTGGCTGAAAATACAGATTCAGTGACTCATGGTCAATTTGTCCTCCATATTCTCAGCAGATGCTCTTTTTCCAGAACATTCCCAGATGCCCATGGAACTTCCGATCCTAGCTGGGTTTGGAAGGTGAGGAAAAGGAAGGATGCTGCTTATCCAAGGCTGCCAGTCGGCCAACAGGATGGATGGTGGTGATGTCAGCAGGGTGGGACGAGCGGCTGCCACAATATTTAGCTTTGGACTCATTGATACTTGCAGTGCGAGGGGACTCCTTGGAAGAGCTGTCTGGTCCCAGTTGACACCCAAGACCAGAGCTTGGGAGGAAGGCAGGGGACAGAGACAATGGTGGGACAGCACGTGGCGTTGGCTGAAGCTGGGGCACTCGAGGGAAGTGAGAGGCCGTGCAGACCAGTGATCTTTCAGTGTTAATCCGAGTGTGTCTACTCTTGGTTTCACCATCCCTAGGACAGGTGTTTCAGGAGAGCTGAGGCTTGGCCTGACCCCTGAGGTCACTCTGAAACCTGGATTGCTGCTTGGCACACTATAGTTTGTTTAGGCTAAAGGAGACGTTAATGTTTGAGTTCTGAGGGGGAGAGCATAAAAGGAGGAAGGGTCTTCATGGGGGCCAGGACCCAGGGAGCAGGAGGGGCCCCAGAGCAGAACCACAGGGCCAGGCCGGATGCAGACAGCCAGCCAGACAACACACTTGAGTTGCTGGGCCAAAGAGAACAGGGTGGGGAGTGGGGAAGTCTTAGGGAGGCTGGAGAAGGCCAATCCAGGGACCAGCAGAAGTCAAGTGAGCATAGATGCCCCAAGCTAAAGTCAGGAGGTTCCCTGGCTTTGCACCAGCCCTGCATGGACATTCAGCCCCTCGGCAACTCCACCTGTCCCAGGGGTCAGCACCTTTTCTCTGGCTCTCCGGAATCATCATAACTCTCAAAAGGTTAGGCTTCAGACTTCCCTAGCAGTCCAGTGGTTAGGACAACACCACCAGGGGTTGTGGGTTCAATTCCTGGTCAGAGACCTAGGATCCCGCATGCCAAAAAACCGAAATGTAAAACAGAAGCAGTATTGTAACAAATTCAATGAAGACTTTAAAAATGGTTCACATAAAAAAAAAAATCTTTATCAAAAGATGGCTTTATGTGAAAATACCCTCTCCCTTCTCTGTGTACCTCCACAGCCTGGGACACATTAAATATCTTCGAAGCCAGTCTTTGGAACTGTCACTGGAACTGCCTGTCATTACAAGCCTGTCACTGGAACTGATATATATATATATATATATAAATTTTATATATTTTAAATATATATATATATAAATTTTAAATATCTTCAAGCCAGTCTTTGGAACTGTCATTGAGCTGCCTGTCATTAGAACTGATATATATATATATATAAATTTTATATATATATATATATAAATTTGAAAAATAGAGCAGCCTCAACAAACACCCTAGGGCTTCTTAACATTCCAGGAGCAACAGCACTAATGATCAATTAAGGACCCTGGTGATGCACAGGAGCAGAGCTCCAGGGAGCGCGGCGACAGGTCTGGGCCAGGTAGAATTACTCTGATCCTCAGGCCTTGGAACTCCCAGCCTGGGTGGGTTGCTTATGCTGCTGAAGTTGGCAGCTTGTGCTCAGGGAATGAATGGACTGAGGGCCCTGGATACCACATGGAGGTGGTTAGACTTTATTCTAAAGGTACTAGGGAGCCACCGAAGACTTTAGTGGGAGGGGGAAAAAAAAAAACCACACTTGAGCAAGACCAAGAAGGAGCTAGAAAACAGATGAGACTCCACAGTCGGGGGTCAGGAAACGGGGTGGGGAGGCCCCGTAATGGCACCCTGGTGCTCAGGCCTCACACCCTGCAGGGGCGCCCAGGCTACACTCCCGTCTGCACCTGGAAACTCAGCCAGGCAGATGAGGTTCTTGGGCAGAACTACACCTCTGAAAGACTTGGCAGGTCACGACCCCTCTCAGCCTCAGTTCCTCCACCTGTAACCCGGGGGAGGAGTCATTCCTCCTATGGAAGGCAGGATGACAAGGGTGAGGAAAGGGTTTGGAAGAACGAGAGCTTAAAAGCCCCTCTGACAAAGGCCTGGCTCTTTCCAGGTTTGGACGCCCAGCCTAAAGGGCATCCTGGGTGAGGAGCCAGCTCCCCCGTGCCCCGCCATCTGCAGGAGCCATGCCCTGGTGTCCCCATGGGGAAACAGGACAGGCTAAATCCACCTCCAGTTAAGGTCAGTGAACAGCAAACAGCTGTGCAGGAAACGACGCAGCAGGAAGAAACAGGGGCAATTTAAGAGCGATGAAGAATCGCTGGCCCCGTGAAGGGTGGCAGCTTGTGGGGCACAGCCGGCGAGGTGAGGGCCACGTGGGCGGCGCCGGCCACAGTCGGACTGGAAATGTCATTATCTGTTATTTATTGCAACAGAGGACGGGAGGCTGCACCAGATTACTGTTCCTGGTAACAGCCACTAAACAGATTTCCCAGTACGGCTTCCTGCTGCCGGTGCGCTCTTGACGGACGATATACTGACCAGACCCGGGAGAAGAACCACTGAGGGAGGTGGCAAGGGTGTCGGGGGTGCTGGACAGAGTTCTCAGGGGGGAAGCCTGGCTGGTGTCCCCAACCCTAACCCAGGCCTACAGAGACGCTGCCCACTCAGTGAGGGGCTGGCCTCATCCTAACCAGTTTATGACTCAACAACCTCAAACATCTCACATGTGTCTAGCTGCTGCTCGGCCATCTCAGGGCGTCCGGGGGGAGCTTGGGATACCACACTCGACCATGAATGGTGAGCCTCGGTGTTGGGGTTACCATCCCTGCCCCAGTACTGGGAGTACTTAGCCAATGGCCTTCACACCCCATGGGCAAGCACCAGACAGCACCTTCTCTCTCTCTTTTCTTAGTTCTCTGACCAAGGCTCGAACCCATACCCGCAGCATTGGGAGGGCAGAGTCTTAACCACTGGACACCAGGGAAGTCCCTAGCTCTCTTTACTTCCTAAACGACATGTGGGCAAAATTCTAAAGCAAGAGGTAGGAGGAACTGTGAGGCTCTGGCTGTGCCAACAGGAACAAGTTATCCCTCTGAGCCGCAGTTTCTTCATCTGGAAAATGGGTATAATCACTGCCTTTTTTTTGCCTATGGATGGGCTTATGGCATCATCAGAGGAAGAGGGAGCTCTCAGGAGCACATGCCCACCCCCACCCCAGCTTCCTTCTACTGAGAGGACACAGGCTCCATCACAGCCTGAGCCAAAGTGAATTGGGAAGCAAACCCGCCAAAGCTTTAAAATAACAACAAATTGAGCTGTGTTCTGGAGAGAGATGAGCTTCCAAATCACAGCTGCAGTTGCTGCTGCTGCTCCTTGATCTGGTGTGGGGGAGGGGTGGAAATCCCAGGGGAGCAGGTTTGGGGGTAGTGGCCCTGCAAGGACTGGGATGACCTGAGCTTCCTGGCAGGACACCGGTGGATAGCCCCGGAGACCCTTGCTTCTAATCCCTCCAACTGCTTCCTTTCACAGGGAGCATAAGAGAGGCGCAGAACAGGAAGGGGTTTTGACCCAAGGTCACAGGGGGAGCCCAGAGCTGAGCTCTCCTGCGCTCCTAACTTCCGGGCCACGCACTAGGGCAAGGGTGCAACAGGCAGATATGAGTTTAGGTAACACCGCGTCCCCCACCCCACCAGCTATGTTTGTCCTCTGATGTACACAGGGACCCATGCCCCCAGTGGACTTCACACATGGGTGGGATACGTGTCTGGGGGGAGTACTGAGCAAAGGGAGACAGCTGAAGCCAAAATGCAGAGGCCACAGCCCTGGGAGAGATCCAGATGAGGAGAGAAGCCAGGTCTAACAGGATGAGGCGATGTCTGCAGCAAGAGAACGTGGGCCCAGGCCCAGGCCCCCCACCCCAGTCCTCCCCCTGAAGTGTGTAAAGAGCCTGAAAAAGCAGCAGCTACAGGAAAGGGTAAAAACTCCCTAATATCACCCAGCCAAGAATGGAATTAGATTTCCATATATAGACCTGGAGAGGATGTCTTTGATATGTTATTAAATAAAAAAAGATGAAAAAAGAGAGTTATAGAGTAAGGAGTATATTATGGTCCCATTAACAAACATGTAGATGCACACACCTGTGTACATGTGCCTGCATGTGGAGAGAGATATGGAAGGACAAATGTGCAAGCTGCTAAGGTCAGAGGCAGGGCAGGGGGTTAATGTTTTATACGCTCTGTATTATTCGATTTTTATAATTACTGCACACTCGGTGCCAGCCACTGTTTCTTAGAGCTTACCATGTATTTCACTCAATTCAATCCATACCACCTTATGACATAGGTGAGAAAACTAACGCAGAGAGGTGAGGTGGCTTGCCCAAGCCAGGAGGAGAACCCAGGCACCCCGAATCCAGGGCTCTTAATCTTTATGCAATAGTATAAATTACTTTTCAAAATTCCAGAAAAAGGAAGTCAATAAGAAAATAAAGGATGCCATCTCACTAAGTCCGTCAATACTTTGGAACCCAAGCAACTGACCCTGGATCCTCCCACCTGGCAAACTCAACAGGTAATGAACGGAGGTGGGGAAGAGGTGGGGAAGCAAGCCACACCCCTTTTCACTTCTGTGTGGTCCAGTGCCCAGGGTGCGGGCTAATGGACCAGGTCAGGGTGGCCGCGTTTCTGTAAAGGGCCAGAAAGTGCAGGATCGTGACCTGGTAGGGCCTGGCCCAGAGTGAACTCAGTCACTGGCAGCTTTTGTTATTTCTAACCCTCGACTGTCTTTTTTTCCCCCCTTATTTATTTATTTGGCTGTGTTGGGTCTTAGTTGCAGGATCTTTCACCGTGGCATACAACCAGATTCTCTAGCTGAGGCGCGTAGGCTGGGTAGTTGTGGTGTGCATGCTTAGTTGCTCTGCGGCACGTGGGATCTTAGTTCCCCAACCAGGGATCGAACCTGCATCCCCTGCATGGCAAGGCAGATTTTTAACCACTGGACCGCCAGGGAAGTCCTTCTTAACTGTCCTTTGAGTCCCCATCTTAGTCGTTCCTGCCTGAAGTCAGGGCTTTATTATTGCTAATTGGATAATTCCACATCTGACAGGCTCTTTCCAACCCACGACACATTCCCACCTCCAAATCCACCTCTGGACGTAAGCTCCCCAGAGACCTACCCGGCGGCTGTCACCTCCTGCTCAGCAGCGTTTGATGCTCTGCGGCCAAAAGCCTGGCACGTGGGGCCCCTTGGTGATCCTCACTTCATTCTCTCCCTCCCTCAGGCTGCGTCTCGCCATCACCCCCTCCTTCTTCCTCCCTTCCCCACAACCACCAGCTCTGCCAAATGCCGACCAGTCCCTGTACTTCCTCCTGAAATGTCCCCCACCCCCCGCCCCCAGGACCTGGGTAGCCACCCTCCAGGCTCAGCTCAAAGTGAGCTCCACTTTGCAAGGCCCTGTACCTCTCAGGTGCCAGCACCGCCCACAGCCCTCCACTCTGAGATACCCCCACAATATCTGTGTCTATGGCATTATCTGCCATCAGTGGTGAGCTCCTGAGGGCCTGGCTAGAAGGTGCGCTAAGTGAGCAGGGTTCCCGGCTGGTCTCTCTCCAGGACGCTCTGGGCCTTGTCACCAAGTGCCCAGCTTGGCTTTCAGCAATTCCCCCACTACTCAACTAAAGAAAGCTGAGTGCCGAAGAATTGATGCTTTTGAACTGTGGTGTTGGAGAAGACTCTTGAGAGTCCCTTGACTGTAAGGAGGTCCAACCAGTCCATCCTAAAGGAAATCCATCCTGAATATTCATTGGAAGGACTGATGCTGAAACTGAAATTCCACTACTTTGGCCACCTGATGCAAAGAACTGACTCATTGGAAAAGACCCTGATGCTGGGAAAGATTGAAGGCAGGAGGAGAAGGGGACAACAGAGGATGAGATGGTTGGATGGCATCACCAACTCAATGGACATGAGTTTGAGTAAGCTCTGGGAGTTGGTGATGGATAGGGAGGCCTGGCATGCTGCAGTCCATGGGGTCGCACAGAGTCGGACATGACTGAGCGACTGAACTGAACTGAATTGAACCACTGCCTTTGTCCTGAAGACCCTGAGCTGAAGGTCTGAATCAAACCTGGCTGACCTTTGATATTCAGGCTGATATTTGAATGGGCTCTGAGCTGCACAAAGTGGCAAAAAAGAAGCTACGTTTGGGGCGGAAAGGCCAGGGCATGGGCTCCAGAGCAGGGAGAAAGAAGTGTGCCTTGATGGAGACGTTCTGTTCATCAGACTCCTGGGTGAGCAGATGTTCCATGACGCCGTGTGCTGTCTGGTCCAAGCCTCCGATCCCCGCAACGGCAGCCAAGTCAATTCATGCCAAGCAGCCAGAGCGGGCCCTCGGGGCAGACGAATTAAGTGACTTTTTCCGGGAATTTAGGAACCATCAGTGGCTGAATGAAAAATCCATCTTTGTAATGAGGCACAAACACACGTCTCCTAACATCTGAGTCAGGCTGGGGAGGGGAAAGGACGTGGTGGGGCCAATTTGGAGGCAGCTCAGATGAGAGGGTTCCAGGAGGCTTCTGCCTTTGGGGCTGCACCTGAGGGACAGAGGCGCTGAGGGCAGGAGACAGACCAGGGGACAGGGAGCTTGGATGACTTCCACTGCACCCTCACACAGGAGGGAGGCCCTGGGGTAAAATGCCCCCCTCCCAACCCTCGTGCACTGTCGGTGCAATTGTAAAATGATGCACCTGCCAGCTGAAAAGAGTCTGACAGGTCCTCAGAAAATTAAACAGAATTATTCCACGATTCAGCAATCCCACGTATGGATACATACCCATAAGAATTGAAAGTAGAGTCTCAAAGAGATATTTGCATACCCATATTCACAGGAGGGCAGGAGGAGAAGGGAAGAGATAATTGGATGGCATCACTGACTCAATGGACATGAGTTGGAGCAAACAGTGGCAGATAGTGAAGGACAGGGAAGCCTGGCGCATGGCAGTCTGTGGGGTCACAAAGAGTTGGACATGACCAAGCGACTGAACAACAACAGCCACAAATTCACAGGAGCACCAACCATTCACAAGAGCTAAAAGGTGGAAGCAACCTAAGTGTTCATTGACGGATGAATGGATCAGCCAAATGTGTTTCAAATACAATATTATTATTTAACCTCAAAAAGGATATTATAATATTATTATTTAACCTTAAAAAACTAAGATCATGGCATCCCATCACTTCATGGCAAATAGGTGGAGAAACAGTGGAAACAATAGCTGACTTTATTTTTGGGGGCTTCAAAATCACTGCAGATGGTGACTGCAGCCATGAAATTAAAAGACGCTTACTCCTTGGAAGGAAAGTTATGACCAACCTAGACAGCATATTCAAAAGCAGAGACATTACTTTGTCAACAAAGGTCCGTCTAATCAAGGCTATGGTTTTTCCAGTAGTCATGTATGGATGTGAGAGTTGGACTACAAAGAAAGCTGAGCACTGAAGAATTGATGCTTTTGAACTGTGGTGTTGGAGAAGACTCTTGAGAGTCCCTTGGACTGCAAGGAGATCCAACCAGTCCATCCTAAAGGAAATCCATCCTGAATATTCATTGGAAGGACTGATGTTGAAGCTGAAACTCCAATACGTTGGCCATCTGATACGAAGAGCTGACTCATTTGAAAAGACCCTGATGCTGGGAAAGATTGAGGGCAAGAGGAGAAGGGGACGACAGAGGATGAGATGGTTGGATGACATCACCGACTCAATGGACATGAGTTTGGGTGAACTCGGGGAGTTGGTGATGGACAGGGAGGCCTGGTGTGCTGCGGTTCATGGGGTCACAAAGAGTCAGACACGACTGAGCAATTGAACTGGACTGAAAAAGGAAGTTCTCACATGTGCTATCAAGTGGATAGACCTTGGCAACATTGTGCTGAGTGACAGGAGCCAGTCACAAAAAGACGAACACTGTAGGATTCGTTCATATAGGTATCTGGAATTGTCAACCACACAGAACAGAAAGAATTGGGGTGCCAGGGGCTGGGGTGGGTGGGAATGGGGAGTAATCACTTAATGGGTATAGAGTTTCAGTTTTGCAGGATGAGAAAGTTCTGGATCTGATGGTGGTGATGGTCACACAACAATGTGAACGTACTTGATGTTCCTGGACTGTACATTTAAAAATGATTAAAATGGTAAATTTTAAGATTTGTTTGTCTTAACACAAATTAAAAAATAAGTCATTTTTAAGGACTCCCCTGGTGGTCCAGTGGCTAAGACTCTGCGCTCCCAGGGCAGGGGGCCCGGATTTGATCCTGCTCAGACAACTAGGTCCCAGGTGCCACAATTAAAGATCCCACGTGCTGCTACTAAGACCTGGCACAGTCAAATATTTTTTAAAAAACCAAATACATTTCCCAAGGGTATAGCTGCCATCAATAGTGATTCCTCTGGTGGATCTGGGCAAAACCAATGGAAAATTTTCTGTAAGGTATTCAGCATTCGAGATGTCACTAAGAACATCCATGATTCATGGGAAGAGGTCAGAGTTTCAACATTAACAGGAGTTTGGAATAAGTTGATTCCAGTCCTCATGGGTGACTCTGAGGGGTTCAAGACTTCAGTGCAGATGTGGCAGAGAGAGCAAGAGAAAGTGGAGCCTAAAGATGGGCCTGAACTGCTGCAGTCTCAGGATAAAACTTGAACAGATAAGGAGTTGTTTCTTACAGCTGAGCAAAGAAAGTGGTTTCTTGAGATGGAATCTCCTCGGGTGAAGATGCTGTAAAGACTACTGAAATAACAAAGGATTTAGGATATAACATAAACTTAGCTGATGAAGCAGTGTCAGGGTTTGAAAGGACTGACTCCAATTTTAGAAGAAGTTCTATGATGAGTAAAATACTATCAAACAGCATTTCACGCTGCAGAGCAAGTGTTCATGAAAGAAAGAATCAATCACTGTGGCAAAATTCACTGTTGTTTTATTTCAGGGAATTGTCGCAGCTGCCCCAAAGTCCAGCAACCACCACCCTGATCACAGTCAGCATGGGAAGGGCGAGGGGAGCACTGAGGCAAGAAGCCCCCAGCAAAAAGATTAGCACTGCATGAAAGGCTCAGGTGATGGTCAGCCTTTTTCAGAAATCAAGTGTTTTAAAATTAAAGTGAAAGGGTTAGTGGCTCAGTCATGTGTGACTCTTTGCGACCCCATGGACTGTAGCTCGCCAGGCTCCTCCTGCCCATGGGATTCTCCAGGCAAGAATACTGGAGTAGGTAGCCATTCCCTTCTCCAGGGGATCTTCTGCATTGCGGGTGGATTCTTCACCATCTAAGCCACCTGGGAAGCCCTGAAATTAAGGTATGTACTTTTTTTTAAGACATAATGCTATTGCATACATTTAGACTACATAATAGACTAACGACAGACATATAATAGATTACAGTAGGCACTTCCCTGGCGGTCCAGTAGCTAAGACTGTGCTCTCAGTGCAGGAGGCTCAGGTTCAAGCCCTGGTCAGGGAATTAGATCCCACATGCCCCAACTAAAGATTCTACATGCTGCAACAAAGATCGAAGATCCCACATGTCCTGACTAAGACCCAGTGCAGCCAAGTAAATAAATATTAAAAATAATAGACCCCAGTAAAGTGTAAATATGACTTTTATATGAACTACGACACCAACAAAGTTGTTGCTTTATTGCAATATTTGCTTTACTGCAGTGGTCTGGAACCAAACCCACAGTATCTCTGAAGTATGCCTGTACAGACTTTTTTGTATATATATTAAACTTGATACAACCACATGCTAAATTCACCAATATCCACCTTTTGTATTTAGAGTCTTTCAGATTTCCTGGTTATATGATCATGCTTTCATGACAACGACAGTCCTAGCTATTCTCCAGTCTGTACGTCACACATTTCTTTTTCTTGCGTGATTGCCCTGCTTTGGCCTCCAGCACAATGTTGAAAGAAGTGGTGATGAATATACACAGAACTTGTCCTATTCCTGACTTTATGAGAAAAGTTTTCAATATTTAACTATCGAGTATGATGTTTCTTCTCCTCCTGTGTTCTGCTTCTCCAAGGAAGGGAAAACGTGACATGTGAAGGCTTCCATCTGAAAGAATGGAGAGGCAGTGTGGCAGAACCACTCAGCCCAGGGGACCCAGCTCCCCACTACCTGGCCAGGGGCCCAAGCAGGCCACACCACTGAACCGAGCCCCTGTTCTCCATCTGTGACTGGAACAGCCTCACCTCCCCTGCCTCCCGACAGCTTTGCCTTAAGGACCAGAAAGGATGGCTTCTGTGAAAGAGCTTCATAAACTCCAAAGGACATCACGCGGTGAGACAGTGGTCTCCGTGGCTACTCTTTGCCAGAGTGAGGACGGTCTGAGGGAGGGTGCAGGAGACTCTTAAGCTGAGGTTGGAGGGCTGTGGTGCAGGGGAGGGCGAGGGGAGCAAGACGAGCAGAGAGGAGGCGGTCACTGAAGGTCCTGCACCACTGCTCTAAGCCAGGCCTGGGGCGGCGACCTCAGAGTAGGGGTTTTCCAACTCAAGGAGGAGCAGAACCCCCAGGAGTGCTGCTTGTTAAACACACTGCCTGCACGGGCAGCGTTCCTATTCAGTAGGTGCTATGGACTAAGTGCTTGTGTCCCCTCAAAATTCGTGTATTGGGGGCTTCCCTAGTGGTCCAGTGGTTAAGAATCTGCCTGCCAGTGCAGGGGACATGGGTTTGATCCCTGGTCCAGAAAGATCCCACATGCCAAGGGGCAGCTAAGCCCATGCAGCACAACTACTGAGCCTGTACACCGAAATTACTGAAGCCTGTGAACCCTAAAGCCCATGCTCCAAACAAGAGAAGCCACTGCGACGAGAAGCCTGTGCACTGCAGCTGGAGAGTAGCCCCACTTCGTGGCAACTGGAGAAAGCCCAAAGGCAGCACCAAAGACCTAGCAGAGCCAAAATAAATAAACTAATTTTAAAAATTCATGTATTAAAGTTCTAACCCTCAGCGTGGTGGTATCTGGAGGTGGGCCTTTGGGAGGTGATGAGAGTTCAAAGAGAGTTCAATGAGAGTTCATGAGGGTGCGGCCCTCGTAATAGGATTAGTGGCCCCAGGGTTACTGCCTGTGGGGGGGTCCACCCTGACCTCAGCAGGATATCCCTCCTCAGAGCCTTAAGTAGGGTGGGGGCAGGGATCAAGTTCTGGCCTGGCCCCTTTCCTCCAGCGCCCCCATCCTGGGCAGGGATTGTCTGCTCCCCACCCCAAACTGGGTGTCCCCTAAAGACTTTGAACAAAGCATGGGACTGCCTCATTCTTTTCCCCCAGAACTCAGCACATGTTACTGAGACCATCATTTCATGTGCAGGCTCCTCAGCTCCCACACCGTGGAACACATTTTAGCTGAGGCCAGAGAAAAATCTGATTGCTTTCCTTGCATGGTGACAATGCCATCCTGGGCTCGGGCGGGCTATTCAGCAGCCCTGCCCAGCCTCCCCATCACTGGTGAAGCCAGACTCTCAATTAAACTGAAAGCCGGCGGGCTCAGATCCTAAGCAATTAGGAGTGCCAGTCCTCTAATTAACCAGCTGCCCCTCTCCCTTCGCACCACAGCCTTCTGATAATGAGAGCAAGCAGCCTGGGCACGCAAGCCCAATTAGGGGGGATGCTGCTCTGAGGACCAGCACTGTGGGTTCTATCCACACGCTCGTTAGCTTGAGGCCAGGGCTCTTGCTGGGGAAGGCTCTGTGTGGCCAGGAGCACCTGAGACATGGATCTGGACACTTTCCATGACAGAGAGCTCCCTAGCATCCCTTCTCTGCAGCCTGCCCACCTGGGAGCCAGTGCTACAGGCCATTGCAAAAGGTGTGGAGGGGAAAGAGAAATAAATAGGGAGGCACCCCAGAAATTGGTGAACTCTAACCAGAGGGCTCCTGACACCCCTAATTAGGGCAGTGCCTTATTAGAGCTCTCTCAGCAGCCCCAGGGCTGCCTCAGTAACCCTAAGCCCAACTGTAATTAATTACCCATAATTATTTAATACTTCCAGTCCAGAGGGCAAGCATCTGTGTGTCTTTACACTGTATTGCCCAATGCCTACACCAGTATATATCCATATGACAATAAATATTTGTTGCAAGAGTGAAGAGATGACATTGTCCTCCCCTCCCAGACACTAGAGAACCCCTGTACAAGGACCCTGTGGCTAAGTCCTTGATTAGCCACAGGGTCTAATCAAGGGCCTCCCTCTTGATTCTCCAGGGACTCAGCTCCTCAGGGACCACCACCTGGCAACACGGCCCAGGGTGTCCTCCCTGCCCTAAAGGCCTGCATCCTCATGGTTAGGCACTTGCCTGGCCCATTTCCAGCTAGGTTCCTCTGCTATGCTATTCTCCCCTCCCCTCCCCTCCCCTCCCTTCGCTCTGCTTTCAGCCTCTCAGAGGCCTGCCCAAACTTCAGAAGCCAGCTCCTCTAGGCAGCCCTTCTCATTGTTCTCAGGCCTGGAAACCCTGGTCCTAGCCATTGTCAGCATGATTCTAGAGAGTACTGTCTGCTTACCTTGACCATGAGGACCCGAGGGAAGTAGCCATTCCTGACCCTTCTCCTTTTGGAGTCCCCTGAAACTCCAGTACTTTGGCCACCTCATGTGAAGAGTTGACTCATTGGAAAAGACTCTGATGCTGGGAGGGATTGGGGGCAGGAGGAGAAGGGGACGACAGAGGATGAGATGGCTGGATGGCATCACTGACTCGATGGACGTGAGTCTCAGTGAACTCTGGGAGTTGGTGATGGACAGGGAGGCCTGGCATGCTGCGATTCATGGGGTTGCAAAGAGTCGGACACGACTGAGCGACTGATCTGATCTGATCTGAACCCAGAATTAGCCCAGAATAGGCTGAATAAGTGACTGAGTGTTAGGTTCATCTGAGGAACTTGCACAAAAATTAGGGAGTTTGTTTTCCCTGTTTAAGACCTCCAATGCTGGAGAGCTACAAAGGCTTTCAGGAAGAGGTTTTTATATAAATTACAAAAAACATGGGACTAACTGTGGGAATTCCAATTTTCAGTTCAAGAAAATATGAATTCAAAAAGGAAAACATAGGTTGCTATGGGTTGAATTGTGTCCCATCAAAATTCTCATGCTGAAGCCCTAATGCCCAATGTGACTGTGTTTGGAGACAGGGTCTTTAGTTGGTGATTAAGGTTATGTAAGGTCATAAGGGTGGGGCCCTGATCCAATAGGACTGGTGTCCTTATATGAAATAGGAGAGAGACCGCAGCTCTCTCTCCACCACGTGTGGGCACAGTGAGAAGGCGGCCGTCTGCAAGCCAGGAGGAGAGTCCTTCCAAGAAACCAAACTGGTCAGCACATCGATCTTGGACTTCCCAGCTTCTAGACTCTGAGGAATCAGTTTCTGTCATTGAAGCCGCCCAGTCTGTGGTCTTCTGTTAGGGCAGCCCGGGCTGACTGATCCATGGGAAATCACGAAACCTCTCCCAAGGTATACGAGGTCAGTTCCATTTTTAGTAACAGCTGGGCAGTCTGAACAGCTAGCCTCAAGGTGAGTTAATCGTAACAGTGGTACAGAACTTCCCTGGTGGTCCCAGTGCAGGGGGTCTGGGTTCGATCCCTGATGGGGGAACTAGATCGCACATGCTGCAACTAAGAGTTCAAGAACCGCAAATAAAGATACTGCATGCCACAGCTAAAAACGTTTCCACATGCCGCAACTGAGACCCAGCACAGTCAAATAAATAAACATTTAAAAATAATAATAGTGATGATCACAACAACAGGGACCCTTTACTGAGTGTTTCCAGTGGACCTGACATTAAGGACTTCCCATGCATTAGCTCATCTACATCTCATGCTCACCCATGCTCAGTGGTGATGTAGTTCTATCACCCCATTTATAGATGAAGAAACAAAGGTTAAGTGACTTTACAAGGCCATTGCACTGTGGCCGAGCTGGGACCATAACTCAGGTCCATCTGCTGGGGAGCAGCACTTCCTGCCAGCCCCGGAAGACCTGTGACCTCTCACTCTGCAGGGCAAGTGACGTCTCACCCTGACTCACTTGCAGTCTAGGACCCTCTTTCCTTCCTAAGACCCTTAATCACCCCCTCTAATCCCTTCCTATTTGCTTACAATACAAACTGAAGAGGCTGATTCTCTTAGCATGTGGCCCCTCTCCCTATGTTACCTTGTCCCCAACCTCAGCATCTCCCAATGACAGCCAGTGACACCTAACTCATCTCCTGTTTTCACTCCACATCCCCCTGCAACACATTCACCAGACAGCAGCTGGTGAGTTTCTTAAACACACCGAACAGGGACTTTCCTGGTGGTCCCGTGGTTAAGAGTCCCCATTCCCAGTGGAGCGGGTTCAGGTTCGATCCCTGGTCGGGGAACTAGATCACACATGCCACACCTAGAGATCCTGCCTGCGGCAGCTAAGACCTAGTGTAGCCAAATAAACAAAATAAATATTTTTTCTTAAAAAAAAAACAACAAAAACAGATGTTACATCCTTGCTTAAAACGCTCCACTGGCATCCCATGAAAGTTATAATCAAATCTCAACTCTTGACTTACAAAGCTCTGTGTGACCAGCTGTGCCCAGCTCTCATTAGTTCACTGAACATGCCCAGCTGGTTTCTGCCTCAGGACTTTCATGCTTGCCAATCCCCCTGCCTGCAACACCCTTCCACCTGGGTCTTCGTGGGGCCGGCTCCAGCTCGTGGTAAGGTCTGAGCTCACAGGGAGGCTTTCCCGGGGCACCCAGGCATGCTCTGCAGCATCACCTGTTTTAATTGACTACAGAGTCCTCAATCTACCTGACATCACATTTGTCTGTTTATTGTCTGTCTTCTCCCACCCCTGGCAAACAAGCTCCATGACAGCAAGGACTTTATCTTGCTCACGGCACTTCTAGCTCCTAAAACAGGGCCTGCACACAGCAGGCCCTCTACTACTTGCATAAAGGGAAAGTGAATGACTGAATGAATGACACTCTTCTCATGGATGGTTAAAGATCATCCCCCAAATGCCCATCATTCAACGGTGGCCCCAGCTGCCACTCTTTCCTCCTACTGTCATCTGAGAACAAGTCCCCCTAGAAACTCAGCAGACTCTTCCTCTCACCACCCAAGCCAGGACCAAGTCCTCAGCCTGCGGCAAAATAAGAACAATTTCAACTGGAAGCATCCTCTGGACCAGCCCGGCGCTCCGGGTACCCTGGGATTGGGATGGTGACAGTACCCATTGAAAGAGCATTCCCCAACCCCCTCATCCGCTGAGGTCCTCCCCTGGGATCCCTGCTGTTGCCAAGGAAATGGCTCTGCAGGGAGCAGCTGGAATTAACCCATCAGCAACCAGGTTCAGTGGCTGGCCTCTGGGGCAGAGGGCCCAGACTTTTCCAGGGGATGGAGACAAGGCTCTGACCCCCTCTTCCTGGTCCCACAAACCCAGACATTTACAGCAATTGTGAGGTTGAGGGGCAGAAGAAGGAAACAAGTGGAAGTCACATATAAGAACCTGCCCAGGTGCTGGGAGCAAGACGCTCCTGAGTCCCTGTGTCCGCCACCTCGTTGGTATTTGTCTGGTCCAGCTCTGTGGAGGCTTCTGGAGGAGCGGCATAGCCGTGCCCACCCCTCCCGACACTCAGGCCCCTGCCGCTCCCCCACTGTTCTCGGACCGCTCACCAGTTAATCCACACTCCTCAGCCCAGCTCACCACACGTGACGGAACAGGGGAAAGTGGTTTAGCTGAAATTCTGGCTTTCCCACCCGTTCATTTGGTACATTAACTTCTTTGCACCTTGGTTCTCTCGTCCAGCTTTTGAACATCTCTGAAAATGCCCTTGTCAAGATTGCCAATGGCCTCTGTGTTGCCAAGTCCGTGTTTACTTCTTTGATGTTCCCATATTTTACAGTCCTTTCAATTATTAATGCCCTGCTGCACCCCCAATCTTCTTTCCCCTGTTACTTCTTCCCAGAACTTATTTCTTCCTGGAATCTTCGTATCTATTTGATCATGACTGGTTTTTGGTTCCCTCACCCACGTACTCTCAAGAGAGAAGGTTCTTTGTCTGTCTTGTTTACCAAAATAACTCCAGGCTTAAAATAATGTCTAGCACATGGAAGTTACTTGAGGATGGGTTCTAGTAAAACCAGAGTGAAAAACAAACACAAAAAAACGTGGTATCTTGGGATCAGTGCTTCTAACCTAGGAGGGCAGTAAAGCAAGGTCCCATGATGACAACTGTGCAATAACGACTAAAGGCTAGAGTAGGAATAAGAGTCTAGAAGAGATTCTGGCAGGGAAGAAAAAAAAAGTAGGCTTCATGCAATAGAGAATAAAATTCAGATGCTAAGAAACCTTGAGGACTAGAAGGCACATTATTCTTTGGTCAATAAGAAAAGAAAGGCAATTAGAAATGCCAGGAAAAACAAAAAGTTATGTTAAGGTGCTTCCCTGGTGGCTCAGTGGTAAAGAATCTGCCTGCCAATGCAGGAGACACTTGTTCTATCCCTGGTTGGGAAGATCCCACGTGTTACGGAACAACCAAAGCCACGCACCCCAACTACTGAGCCTGTGCTCTGGAGCCCGGGAGCCGCAACTGCTGAGCCCACGAGCCACAACTATGGAAGCTCCAGGGCCCTAGAGCCCGTGCTCGGCAACAAGAGAAGCCACCACAAGGAGAAGCCACCGCTGGAGAGCAGCCCCTGCTCGGCGCAACTAAAGGAAGCCCGCGAAAGGAAGCCCGCATAGCAACGAAGACCTGGCACAGCTAAAAATAAATACATACAATTTTTATAAAGTTATTTCAAGAAGTCTTGGACTCAATATGAAACAATTTTATAAATGGCGTAATTTAGAATGATCAGTGGAGTACAAGAAAAGGAGAAAATCCATTTGGCCTTGCTACTCATTTGAGTTGCCAGGGATCAAGAGAAAAAATTGCATTTCTTTAAAACAACCAATAACATTTACTGAGTACTGACGTGCCAAACAAGGTTTTAAGAGCTTT
Source organism: Bos mutus (assembly GCF_027580195.1). Classification (NCBI taxonomy): domain Eukaryota; kingdom Metazoa; phylum Chordata; class Mammalia; order Artiodactyla; family Bovidae; genus Bos; species Bos mutus. The sequence goes on from NC_091635.1 coordinate 39,761,751, forward strand.
GCATATACTATCTAATCCTCACAACTCTCTAAGGTATACATTATCGTTGTCCCTATTTTATCAGTGAGGCTCAACATAGTAAATAAGCTTTCTGGAGTCACAGAGCTACCAGAAGAGCTGAATTCATATATAGTCCTGTGAGACCCAGAGGTCCACTCCCCAGAGCTGGCACTAGAAGCCTAGCCATGTGACCTTCCAGCCCCAATCCTTCTTGTCATGAAGCATAGGATATCATGTGTGCACACATGTATCGTTTAGTCACTAAGTCATATCTGACTCTCTGTGACCCCAAGGACTGTAGCCCGCCAGGCTCCCCTGTCCACAGGACTTCCCAGGCAAGAATACTGGAGTGAGTGGCCATTTCCTTCTCTAGGGGAACTTCCTAACCCAGGGATCGCACCCGCGTCTCCGCATGGGCAGGCGGGTTCTTTACTGCTGGGCCACCAGGGAGGCCCCACACATGTATGCACAAACACATGTACACTCTCCTGGGAGTCAGGATGCAGAGCCACGAAGTGCCAGGGCTGGTCCTGGCTGGGAAGCCCGAGCAGGGCCTTACCTTCCTGCAGTCTTTGCAGAACACGGAGGAGCTGCCGAGAAAGCCCAGCACCTCCCCGCAGAGCAGACACTGGGAGAGGCCGTTCCCCATCACGTTGCGCCTCATGGTCTCCAGCCGCTCCACCAGCCGCCTGCAGCACAGGACACAGGGTGAGATGGTGTGGGCCTCGTCTCCAACCTGACTGCCGCCTTTCCGGCAGCCCCGGGGCCCCCGCACCATACCACGTCCCAGGGGCCATTCCCTCACCTTCGGCGTCTTCCCTGCCCACTCCTTCCCCTGGCTAATTCCTAATCATTCATTCACTCACCCACCGTGAACTGGGTGCCTGTAGCATGCCAGACACTAGGAATATTGTAGCAAAGAAGACAGAGAGGGACACAGTCTCTGTTCTCATGGAATTTACGTTTAATAATGAGAGAAAGTCTATAAACAAGCAAAGTGATGGACCTCCCTGGCAGTCCACTGGCTAAGACTTCTCACTCCCCATTCAGGGGGCCTGGGTTCGAACCCTGGTCAGGAAACTAGAGCCTACGTGCTGCAACTAAAGATCCCGAGTGCCGCAGCTAAGACCTGGCTCAGCCAAATAAATAAGAAAATATAAACAACAAGCACAGTGACTTCAGAGAGGGGGAGGGGTTATGGAATAAAATAAGCGGGGCTGGGAGGGGGCAGGACATGTTGGATGGTGGTTAGTGAAGGCCTCTCTGAGGACATCTGAACTGAGAGGGGAAGGATGACAAGGACCAAATGTGTGAAGAGCTGGTGGAGGGGCAACAAGTACAAGAGCAAGGCCCCGGAGCACTGGAGCAGCAAGGAGCCTGGGGGCTGGGGGCCACTATGCTGCCTGGGACAAAGGAGGCAGGAGGGGGCCGGGAGGGGCCAGATTACACAGCCCCTCGGCCCACTGTGACCCCTGTTTTGTGACAACCTGTCACACAACACTGTCACGCCCACAATACACGGCCACTTCTTTTCCATTGGCCGCTGTGTCTCCAGTCTCCAGTGGATTCTCAGCAAAATTTATTATTATTTTTTTGGTTGCTCCTTGCAGGATCTTTGTTCCCCAACCAGGGATCGAACCCGGGCCCCCTGCAGTGGAAGCTCAGAGTCTTAACCAGGGGCCACCAGGGAATTCCCTCAGTGAAAATTCCTAAATACATGGAGGATAGTGTGTGGGTACACTGTCTCCTGTGACCCTCACAATCCCCCCGCAAGGAGGACGCCATCCCCCTCCCCCCCATTTTAAAGATGAGAAGACTGAGGCTCCGAGGTATGACGTCACTTGCCAGGAATGGCACAGCTCCTCAGAGGTAGAGCTGAGGCCACACCCAGGCCCCCCATCTCATGGCAACTCCACTGTCTCCCCTGGGTGATCAGGCCCTGCCTGGGGGCCAAGGGAGGGCAGCCTGGGCACTGAGGCTGCTTCTGCCCTCAGAAGTCAGCAGACACTCCTGACTTCCACACTGGTCACCGTCCCTCCTCCAGGGACCTCCAGGGTCCTGGGAATAAACTCAGCTTCAACCCTGGCCTGACTGCTTGTTCTCAGGGGCCCCCCCATCAGTGCAACCACACAGGACACCCTTCCTCTTTCTGAGACGATTTCCTGCCTCCTGGGTCATTCTTGCCTCAGCCAAACCCAGTGCTTACAACACAGCCAGACAATGTGAGCAGCAGGGGGAAGACAGCCCAGATGGATGGGGGTCAGGGGGTGGGGTGTAAACGCATCTCACAGCTTCGGGGAGCCCACAGGGAACACCCCCCACCGACCCCCTGCACACCTTCCTGGGGGAGCCCGAAGGATGTGGCGCTGGCCTGTCAGTCATCAGCACCCGCACCTCTGAGGCACTCCGAGCCTTGCAGGACCCTCGGGCTAGGTCTGAGAGGCGGTGGGGCCCCAGCCAGGGGTAGAGGGGGAAAAGAGCACTAGACATCTGCTACAAACCCTCCCTGGAATGAAACAGTAGTAATACGTCTGTATTAAGCGAGGCGCACACGATAAGCTAGACAGCAGCGGTCTTTGTGCTGGAGCTTTCACTTTCTAGAACTCTGCATTTCTACAATGTCTGATTTTTCAAAATGATCGTATATTTCATAGAAGATAAACAGAAAAAGAACAAGGAGACCAGAATCAAATCAATTCCCGTCAGTGTCCTGCATTTATGTCTTCCTGCCTGCGCGGCCTGTGTTTTTCAGACTGTCTAGGAAATATGAATTGCTTTTGCAATTAAACAAATAAAAAGACACAACAAAAACTGAAGACTGTGTAGGAGTTGGCTCCAGACGCCGGAGGCCAAGAGAGCTTAGATAAGCTGGAGAGCGGCTCCTAATGGTCTCTGATGGGAGAACCCACAGTTCAGCCTCTGCTAAATCCTTGCCCTGGCTGAACCACAGTGACCCTCCTGTGCACAGAGCTGAACAGACCCTAGTGTGTCTTGCTGTACTCACTCATCTTCCCCATAGCCTGGGGCCCAGGCTGCTATCCCCATCTTACAGAGGGATATACTGGGGCTCAGACAGGCTGGGTTATGAATCTACTCCAGTCCCAGGGTGTTCAGGCTGAGTTGACTCTCTCCCAGTGACAAGCCGGCACGAGGACCCAGGGTGCCAGATTCCCAGCCCACTGATCTGGCACTGACTGCCCTGCCTCCCTCTCCAGGCCCCACTTCTGCCCGCTCTCGGGAGCAGCCCTTACCCGACCCTCTGCTGCTCCAGGATGTCGAGGCGCTCGGCCCTCTGGATGACCTGCAGGATGGCCTCCACCTCGGCCGGGCTGAGGCTCTGGCTCTTCCTCTGCTTCTCTGTCTGGTAGGTGTGCACAGACCAGCCGGTGTGCAGCCTGGAGAGAGCACAGCACACGAGTCCAGCCCCAGTGCAAGCCGGCACCCCCACCACACCCACCAAGGCCCCCTGAGCACAGTCTGTGTGTCGGGCGCATGGCAGTCTCCAAACGCTGTCTCAGCCACCCACCAGCTCCTGGGCCCCACGCAGACGGCAGCACGCCCTTAGCATCTGGTGGGGGCAGGGCATGGAATGTACAAAAGGCCACAGCACCAGAGGTTTCGAGGGAAGACAATCAAAAGAAGACTGAGCACCTGGATCTGAGTCTTGGAAGAAAGCAAGATGGACAGGAAAGATCATCGATTGGGTTACAAACACTGATGGCTTCCCTGGTGGCTCAGTGGTAAAGAATCTGCCTGTGAATGCAGGAGACATGGGTTCCACCCTGGCTCTGGGAAGATCCCACATGCCGTGGAGCAACTAAGCCCGTGCGCCACAACTACTGAGCCTGTGCTCTAGAGCCCGGGAGCCACAATTCCTGAAGCCCGCGCGCTTGAGAGCCTGTCCTCTGCAACAAGAAAAGCCACTGCAACGAAAAAGCCTGGACAAGACAACTAGAGAGTGGCCCCTCCTCGCCAAAACTAGAGAAAAGCCCACACAGCAACCAAGACCACACAGCCAAAAATAAAAATAGATAAATAAAATTACATATAGATAAAAAAAAAAGATGCTGAGGATAAAAGGAGATTCATGGAGCATTTTGAAAACTAGAGAGATTCAGGGCAAGAGGGTCACAGCAGCACATGGGGAGCGACGGTGAGGCCCAGCCCAGGGCTCTGCAGACCGTCTCCCCACTGGACCCCTGGCATCCTGCAAGGCAGGCCTCCCCATCTCTCAGAGGAGGGAAGCGGCAGGATGCAGTTAGATGCCTTTGCAAAGGCAAGTCCAAGGTCAGAAGGCTTCCTGGCCTGGGGAGCTCACATCTGGTAGCTGCCGAGGGCCATGCCAGGCTGCCCCAGGGGACCAACCCCTCCCCATAAACAAAGGAGGCTGACTCAGGGCTGCCAGACGTACACGGAGCTGCAAACCCAGAGGAAGGACCTTTGGCGGCGCCCAGCGCCTAGCAGCGCGTCCCCCGACTGTGGGGCCTCGCACAGGGCACAGCACCAACAGCTGCTCCTGCCTCCCTTGTGTTCCAGGCTGTGCACTGTCTCCAGGCCTTTGCTCAAGCTGTACCCTCCTCCTGGGGTGCCTGCCCTCTCCCTAAGCCTCATTTCCACTGGTTCACTCCCTTTCTTTTATAGGACATCTTTTAGACATGGACTTTATAGGAGGCTTTTCCTTGATCCCTCCAAAATGGGTTAAGGAGAGCCCATGCTCGGAGTTCCCTAAGGCCTGGGCATAGCTCCACCATGAGGCTTAAACATTATTATGAGGCAAGGTAGGTTCTTCTGTTTTCCCCTTTGAATGGGAGTCCTGAGGGCTGCACCCTGCCCCATCTGGCCCCTGCCCACCTCCCCATCTTCCTTGCATGCCATTCAGCCCCTCACTCTGCATTCAAGCCACCCTGACCTCCTGCCAGGTCTCTGCAGGCCATGTCTCTTCTACCCCAGGACCTTTGCACTGGCTGCTCCTGCTGCCTAGATGCGCTTCCCCATATTTTCAGCTAGTATTTACCCCTCCTCCAGGATTCAACATAAGCATCACACTCTCAGGGAGACCTCCCCCAAACCCTAGATTATTAGCACCCCACTTTGCCTGACTGCCTGTTTCTACCGGCAAAGCAGCTGCACACGAGTAACCGTGTGTATCACGCTCCCTGCTCCCATCAGTGCCTGAAGACAAGGGACTGTATTGGTCTTGTTCACTGCAGTCCAATAGTCCTGGCACATAGCAGGGGTTTAGAAAATGTGTGCTGGCAGCTGGAAGATGGGAGAACAGATTCTAAGCTGGAGCCAAAGAAGATAACTTCCCCCAGCCTCCCAGAGGCACAGTACCTGGCTGCGGGGGTTTGTAACACTATCCTTTAAGGAGCCCAGCATCACAAGGAGCCTGGCACTACAAGGCAGCACACCCTGGAGAGAGATAAAAGCATCTACTCTTCTAAAAGGTGCCATGACAGCTTCTGGCTGCTGCTAAGCGCAAGACAAGGTCAGGGAGAACTGAAGGGGAGGCTGGCAGGATCACCAGGGGTCATGCCAGCCCCTCCTACAAGAGCGCAGCTCTTCCCCAGCTCCTCACATCCAGCCGTGGAGGACACGTCATCTCACCAGGTGTCAGAGGAGAGAGGGAGAGAGGATGGTTTCATCCCTGGTCTCTCCACCGCAGGGGCCACGTGGGGGCTAAAAGAGCTGAGCCACCCTGGTGAGAGGGACGAATTAACTGTGGTGCAAAGAGTCCTGCAAATCACACAGGACTCCACTCGTCTTGGGCATTCTGGATTAATTTTTCTATCCTTTGATGTTTCAGCTCTGTCCCCTGCAGGCTTACAATATCTAATTGCAAATGTCTTGAACTTGGTCCCAGCTGGGGAAATGCAGGCTCCTGTATTCGGCATGGATTTAACAGATGGAGCGGCACTCTTGGGTTTATCCGATCCCTGGGACCCCCGACTCCCCTGGAGGGACAGGAGGAGACTGGAAGGCTGAAGAGGCATCTGGGGGCCCCTGGTCTCCAGCCATGGGGCAGTGGGGACAGTGGGTGGAGACGGGCTGATTTAAGTGCAGCCAAGTGGGTCACCAGGTTGAGAGGTAACAGGAAAACGGGGCAAACCACAGGCAGAGAAACCCTGACCTGGGCACGGCTGAGAGCTGGGACGCTTCGAGGCTGGCTGTGTGCTTCAGTCCAGGGGGCAGCTCTTCATAAATTTGACAAGCCTTTCTTTGGTCTGTCCTGTCTGCTGGGGCCAGGCGCTCAACTATGAAGTGGGCATCCAGAGATCAAAGGCTCCCTGCTGCCTTGGACTCAGGGTCTGAAGCTCAGTGACAGGGGATTTCTATTCTTCACAGAGAAGGCAAAGGAAATGGTCTGGCTCCCTGAAGTCTACTGTGGTCCAAAGAACACAGGCATGAGAGTCAGATGGACCCAGGGGAGCCCCGCCACTCACAAGCTGGGCGATGCCAGTGAGGACCTCAGTCTCATGTCCTCATCTGAGAAATGGGAATCCATTCCATTTGACGGAATGAGTGAATGGCTGTTAGGTGCCCAGCTCAAGGCCAGGAGTGTGGTGTGCATTAGACAGGCATTTTTTGTTCGTTGTTTAGCTGCTCAGTCGTGTCTGACTCTTCGCAATCCCTGGACTGTAGCCTGCCAGGCTCCTCTGTCCATAGGATTTCCCAGGCAAGAGTACTGGAGTGGGTTGCCATTTCCTTCTGCAGGGGATCTTCCTGACCCAGGGATTGAACCTGGGTGTCTCCTGCACTGCAGGCAGATTCTTTACTGTTGCGCTAAGACAGGCACTTGCCTTCAAATTGCTCCTTGTGAAGCCCTGGCATTGAATTTTGTCAAAGAAAGGAGGAGAGTTGGGAAGAGGAGGGAAGGGAGGGCTCGGCCAAGCCTGAGAAGTACTTACTTGGCTCGCAGAGCAAGCTGCCGGTCATTGGGGCAAACCCACTGATCACAGCCACTGCCGAAGATGGTGTCAGCCATGGTTTGGAGTGGCCAGCCAGGGTGGGGAGTCACATCTGAGATAAGAAAGAGGGAAAAAGAAAGAGCACGTCATTGGCTGGGGTGTGCGTGGCAGGCGGGGTCCCTCAGACACCAAACACCGGTACTGCCAACCTATCCCCCTCCGCCGCCGCCCCTATGCCATCTCCAGTGATGTTTGGACCCTCACCAGCAGAATCACCCCTCCAGCTAAGTGCTATTCCCTCAAGCTTCCTCTTTCAGAGACTCCTGATTCTGGGAGGGGTAGCTAGGTGGCTCATGCAGCTAAGTGATAAGGTTGGACTTGACCGACAGGACATTAAAGGGACAGAATCAGAAAGGAAAGAAGAGGCACACGTCCAAAGTTTTCAACCTGGCAGGCAAGCCCCGAGGGCATTTGCACCCTCCAGGTACCAACCCCACTTTACTGCCCTGGGACCACAGTGAGCAGGGCCCCCTCAGAAATCCTGAAGGAAGGGGGCCCTGCTCCAGAACTTGCTGGTGGTTTCACTTGAGCAGCTGAGCCGAGCTGGCTTTCTCCTTAGCACCAACGATATGTGTTGTGGGGGGACATCCCTGGTGGTTCAGTGGCTGAAACTCTGTGCTCCCAATGCAGGGGGCCCGGGTTCAATCCCTGGTCCTGCATGCCTCCACTAAAGACTTCACACGCCAAAAGGAAGACTGAAGATCCCACGTGCCCCACCTAAGACCCGGCTTAGCCAAATAAATAAATAATTTTTTAAAAAAGGGTATGCGTTGGGGAGATAGTAAAGAGGGAATGAGAGAGAGAAAGCTGAGTTTGAGGGAATCCTAATTCTAGAGCAAAGATGAGGGGCCGTACTGAGTTATCCACACTCCCCTGGTCTCGTTCCCTCCAGACCAGTGGTTCTCAAACACAGGACTCCTTTACACTCTTGAAAATTAGTCCGGCAGTTCTTTAAGTGTTACATACAGTTATTACCATATGACCCAGAAAGGGCTTTGAGGTATAAACCCAAGAGGGCTGAAAACGTATGTCCATACACAAACTTTTACACAAATATTCACAGCAGCCCGATTCATAATTGCCAAAAAGTAGAAACAATTCAAATGTCCATCAGTTGACGAATGGATAAAATGTGGCATATCTGTATAACAGAATGTTGTTTGGCCATAAAAGGGACTGGAGAACAACACGGATGAGCCTTGAAAACATGCTCAGTGAAAGAAGCCAGTTACAAAAGACCACATATCGTATGGTTCTACTTATATGAAATGTCCAGAACAGGCCAATCCATAGAGACAGAAGGTAGATTAGTGGTTGCCAGGGGCTGGGGTGGTGGGGAGGGAGGAATGGGAGTGACTGCTAATGGGCTCAGGGTCCTTTTCCGGATGATGGAAATGTTCTGGAATAAGACAGCAGTGATGGTTGTATGGGCTCCCCAGGTGGCTCTAGGGGTTAAGAACTTGCCTGCCAATGCAGGAGACATTAACAGGTTCCATCCCTAGGTTGGGAAGATCCCCTGGAGGAGGGTATGGGAACCCACTCCAGTATACTTGCCTGGAGAATCCCATGGACAGAGGAGCCTGGTGAGCTACAGTCCATGGGGTTACAAAGAGTCAGACATGACTGAAGTGACTTAGCACGCATGCAGGATGCTTGCACAGATTTGTGAATTCACTAAAACCACTATCTTGCACACTTTAAATGTCTGAAATTTATGGTATGTGAACTACATCTCACTAACCTGATAAAAAAATTCTTGGGAACTCCAAATGATATGGGCTATATCTATTGCTATTTACCAGATTAGAAATGAACACTGAGAAAATTTAAATTGTTAAGTCATCAAAAAATAATAAACCCATGAGATGCTCACATATTTAAAAGCTGTATTTTCAAAACAAAAGCAATTAGTGAGAATAACGGGATTGTTTTGCATTTTAACAAATCTATGTAATGTTTGGCTTAACAACGGACAGTTTCATGTCTGACATTTCAATCAACGTTTTGTGGTATGTAGTTTTGTTAAAGTACATGAAGGACATCCAGACTCTCATGGATACGTCCTATAGTTGGAACAGGGTGGAGTGTTTTAATAGCCTTCCTAGATAATTGTGGACGTTCTTCTTTCATTCTGCACCCAAACTCAACAGATGACAGTTATCTTTAAAGATTAGTTTCAGTGTGGTATTTGAAATCAGGTCAATGAACTTTTCATCTGTATATTTGAGAGAATTTGACCAAGTATATTGTGATGATGATGAAGAAGAAAATATTTTTGACCTTGTGGACCCCCTGAAAGGCACTGGGAACCCCCCAGAAATCACTGGACTGTGGTTTGAGAGCTGTTGTTCCAGACCAATGTCACCCATTTCTGTGATGACCAGCAGGGGGCGGCATGCAGACTGCTGCTAACTGACCCCCACGGAGACCAAGCCCACAACCTTGACCACAGAGGTCTCTCTATCCCAGGTGATCCAGGCACCCACTCCCCATTGCCAGCCACCTTGAGAGAGAGACCCCGAAGAGCTATTCGGAGAGCTCCCTGGGGAGACCCCAGGCTGGATCCAGTGCTGGGAGGGCTGTCGGTACCACCTCCCATTTAAAGTCTTGACCTTCTCCAAATGAGGCTCACATCCAGTCCAGAAAAACACAGGCGGGGTCAAAAACGACATGCTCATTAAACAACTTTAAACCAGCCCCACTTCTAGCTATGGCTTGTTTTGTTGTTGTTGTTTTAAAGTTCTGTTATCTTGTGAATAGCGCAGTCACACTGCTGCATGGGTGTGAAACGCCTTACTCTATTCCAAGTAAACATTAGAAAACATACTGTAACTCCGTAGCCCTGTTTCCTTATTATTATTTTTTAAAAGTATTCTGGGAGCGTCAAGAAATGAAGTGATGAGGTCTCCCTGATGGGGACAGACTGATCCTGTGGCTAACTGGCAGTCCATCTCCTCACAGATTCTGCCTACAATGCAGGCTACCCGGGTTTGATCCCTGGGTCAGGAAGATCCTCTGGAGAAGGGAATGGGTACCCACTCCAATATTTGTGCCTGGAGAATCCCATGGACAGGGGAGCCTGGTGGGCTGCAGTTCAGACCGGACTGAACGACTACATTACTACAATCACCTCACAGGCATTGCCAGGCACCCCCCACGAAAGCAGGGATGCAACAGTGGTGATCCCAGAGGGAGGAACAAGTCAGAGAACCTTGGGTGGGACTTATTCCATCTTCTGCAGATGCTTCTGAATCAAAAGGGAGTGGAGCTGAGGAGCGGGGAGGAGGTGGGAAGAAAGAAGGGATCCTGTGTTCTCATGCTCGAAATGCCACCTTCTTTATGGCGGGACAGGTGAGGACTTCCAGAAGACAGCAGCTCCTCACAGCCCCAAACACATCACCTCCATAAGCCTCTAGGGAATAAACCTCTTTTGTCTCCTTTGGGTCATTTCCTAGGGCGCTAGAGTTTGAGGATCACTGGCAAGAGAACCCCCAAACTAACATCTCTCTGTCCAAAGAAAAGCTATGACCAACCTAGACAGCATATTAAAAAGCAGAGACATTACTTTGCCGACAAAGGTCCGTCTAGTCAAAGCTGTGGTTTTTCCAGTAGTCATGTACGGATGAGAGAGCTGGACCATAAAGAAGGCTAAGTGCCGAAGAATTGATGCTTTTGAACTGTGGTGTTGGAGAAGACTCTTGAGAGTCCCTTGGACTGCAAGGAGTTCAAACCAGTCAATCCTAAAGGAAATCAGTCCTGAATATTCATTGGAAGGACTGATGCTCAAGCGAAAACTCCAATACTTTGCCACCTGATGAGAAGAGCTGACTCTTTAGAAAAGACCCTGATGCTGGGAAAGATTGAAGGCAGGAGGGTAAGGGGACAACAGAGGGCGAGACAGTTGGATGGCATCACGGACTCAATGGACTTGAGTTTGAGCAAGCTCCAAGACGGTGAAGGACAGGGAAGCCTGGCGCGCTGCAGTCAATGAGGGTGCAAAGAGTTGGACACGACTGAGCGACTGAACAACAACTGACCCATCTGACATCTAATTCCTTTCCTTTTCTTTGCTTTGTTTTTTTTTAACTTGAGCCAAAATAACTCTGCAACCACCCACAGGCTACTGTTTTATTCTTTCTCAATCTAATCATTATTTTTTCTGTTTGGCAAAAGAGAAAAGAACCAGGCCGAGAGACTGAGGATAGGTCACACCCATGTGGGTCTGCTAGCCCTTAATTAATATACCTTCTCTGCCTCAAGTCACCTTGTGCAGTAAGTATAAAGGGAAGGGTTTGGTGGCAGTGAGGATGACCCAACTCGGAGAGAAAAGACCTGAGGAAGTCTGAGTTTTATGCAAACTTACTGCAAGACGAGGAACAATCAGTTATTTCTCACCAGGTCTCAGTTTCCCCACCTTTTCCCCAGGGGGAGCGGAGACCGACAGGCTGGAGGGACCACTCTGGGTGGTCCAGTGCATTCTCACCTGCCAAGGGGCAGGGAGGGGACTGGAGAAGGGTCCTGAGGTGGGAGATTGGTCACTGCTTCAATCTGGTGGGGGGATCTGGGCCCCCACCCCAGCCTGGTTCTTAGGGCAGGAAGGAGGAGGCGTTCTGGGTCCCCCATCCTTCCTGCTCCTGGAGCTTTGAGGAAGATGAGCCCACTGAGCCAAACACTACAGAGAGGTCCAGGGAGATGCGGGATGTCCCTCCCAGAGCCTGGGGCCGTGGGCACTGGCTGGTGGTAAGTTCGTGGCTGAGCATGTCCACAGCAGTGGCTTCGAGTGAGAGCTGAGGCCCTGTCCGGGGACTGCGGGGCCCGCCCTGGGCTGTGCTGGCACCTCGGAAGGCATAGCTGTCCCTGGCCCACGTGGAACAATCTCAGCACAGGTAGTGGGAGAGGAGGGCAGAGCGTGGAAACAGCTTAGGAAACTGCCAACAGAGTCAGCTTAGGTTCTCCGAATCTAAGCATCCTGAGCCTGCTGCCAGCTCCCTGCCCACCAGCCAGCCCATGTCCCCCGGCTTCCTGCACCCCCTTGACCCGGCGGCTCTTCTGCCAAGCTGTGTGCTCGCCATCATCCATACACTCCTGGGCTCGCTGCCCCTCCAGCAGGGGCCCCGAGGAGGAGGAGGAGGAGGAGGGTGGGAGTGCATGCCTTGCAATGAAGACCCAGCATAGCCAAAAATAAATTAATTTTTAAAAGCTGCGAGCTCCCGTGGTCTCTCCTGGGCACCGTAGAACACGTACCCTAAACACACTCATCACCCACCCCTAGATGAAGACTTACCATCTTCACGTAAGATCGTCCCATGTCTTCCTAGACAGCTGTGCATGGATTTTTAAATAAAACTGGGTTCTCACTACCTATGCTGTTTGCTTTCTTATCACACTGTGCTTTCTCACATTATTAAAAGTCCTCAGAAACATGATTCTTAATGGTAACTTAGTATTCTGGATTTATTTTTCCTGTTTTCCTGTTGGGGGAGGCACATGGATTGTTCCCAGAAGTCCTATTGTGTTCAGCCCTAAATGGATATCCTGGGAGATAAATCTTTGTGTCCATTTCTGATTATTTTCTTAGGATAAATTCCCCAAGGGGAACAGATGTGTACATTTTTTTTGAAACGTATCACCAAAGCGCATCACCAGAGTCATTCACACAAAAAAATTCTGCTGCAAGCAGTCGTGCCCCGATGGTCTTATGTGGATTTTGTATTTTCAAGCTCAGAACTCAGAGATGGAAGAATCTGCAAATCTCCAATAAACTGCTTTTAATCATGTGTACAGGGACTTCCCTGGGGCTCCAGTGGTTGAGATTTCAACTTCCGATTTGGGGGCGTATGGGTTCAATCCCTGGTTGAGGAGACGGGATCCTGCAGGTCTCATGGCCAAAGGACCAAAAATCATGAGGCAAAAGCAATATTGTAGCAAGTTCAATACAGACTTTAAAAATGGTCCACATCAAAAAAAAAAAAAAAAAAGAATAATGTGTATAGTACAATCACTAAAAACAAAAACCTCTTCTCTGCAAACATTCAGGGTCACTTAAAAGGCCGCTTCTCCCTCTTAATGGACTTTGTGGGCTTAGAATCTGGTGAAGCAGCACCAGCCTGCGAGCCCTGTGATCCGGGCACAATTTGCTAGCTGGATTCTTTCTACAAAGAGCCAGGGTCTCCGCCTCCACACAGGCACACAGCGAGGATGAAATGAAAACGCACGCCTCTAAGTCCAGAGAACAGCCCACATCATTACTAACCCAGGAAAACGCTGCTCTTTGACCCAGCCTTCCAAATCTTACAACCTCTTTAACACAGCGCTGAAAACCTTTCCAGCCTGCAGCTGTCTCTGAGATGCACCGGATTCTGAAAAAGACACCGGAGGGCAAAACCACCTGCCCCTCGGGAAGCATCACACACGCCCACCAGGGCTCCACCCCACCCAGGGGCCACAGAAACAAAGAAACTTCAGAACAGCTCCTCATCGCCCATGGCTTCTCCTGGCGGGGTGCTCTCTCCCACCTTCAGACCCTGGCGTTTCTGCTTCCTTGGTTTATTTCAGAGACACTTTCGCTAATACAACTGAGCCCTGTCTGACACCCCAGGCTGGGATGGATAAGCTTTCAAGGAGCTGTAGGGTCCGATCTCATGGGAGGAACAGACATGATATGGGGAAAAGAACGGGAAAGAGATAGGAGGGGTGAGACAGCTGGAAAGCAGCCGCAGGGTCTAGGCGGGGGCACCATGTGTAAAGGCAAACACGAGTCACCAGCAACGGCAGGATGCCGGGTCCAGACAGCCACTGAGAGAGAACAGAAGTGCAGATGCAGGGGACTTCTGGGGGCAGCTGAACCACGAGAAAGGAGACGTGAGGCCCAGCCAAGAGCAGCAGACAACCCGTAGACTCGGAAGCAATAAAGAAATGTTGTAGGAATTTCCCTGATGGTCCAGTGGCTAAGACACTGTGCTCCCGAGGCAGGTGGCCCGAGTTCGATCTCTGGTCAGGGAAGCCTAGCTCCTGCATGCCACAGTTAAGGATCTCGAATGTCACAACGAAGATCGAAGCTCCTGAGTGCTGCAACTAAGACCTTGTGCAGCCAAATAAACAAACATTTTTTTTTAAAGTAGAAAACTATTCCCTTAGGGGATGGATGTTATGTAGCATTACCATGGCAATAGATAACTGACACAAATGGCATTTGGTAAACAAAATCCCAGCCTGGACCTCAATATCGTGAGGAGCCCAACCTCCCAGAGCTGTTTGGAGCTGGACTTGCAAACTGTGAGCAGCGGAAAGGTCAAAGGGCCAGATGAGAGAGGCAAGACAGGGGGCATTAAGAAGCAAATAAAACCCATTCTGCCCCCTCCCATGTCCCAGAGGGTGGGCTGGGGGAGGGCCCGGAGCCTTCTCAGGTAGCCTGTGCAGGGCTGGAAGAGGGGGAGGGGGTCACCACAGGGCCAAATCTGAGCTGGTGCCTGGACAGCTGCCAGGGGAAGGATCGGGAGCCCGCGTTCAGCCTCCTGCCGTGATCCTTCAGTCATGCCTGCCCTGGGTGCGGGAGGGGAGGGTGGCTGCCTATTCACGGCTGCTGCTGAGTCTGCCATGTAGACAACTAGCTGGGCCTGGATCGGGGGGTCGGGGGAGGAGATGAGGGCTTGAGGAGGGGAAAGAAAAAGCAGGGATGAATATAAAAGAATACTTGCCACCCAGCCGCTGCTTCCCGAGGCCTCAAAGACACTGCCTAAGAGCCTGCAGTTCTACACCCAGGTATTAATATTCCAGGGAACCCTTAGCAACAGGCCCTGACATCTGCTCTGTTACTATGATACGGGAAACATGATAATAGAAGCAAGATAAGGTGAGCCGAGACATCAACATTTCCTCCACCTGTCACACCGCACTTGGAGGATGAAGGACACAGACAGGGAGCCTCAAAGGCCTGTCTGAAACCCGAGGGAAGCTCTCTGTGGGCTGATTATGCACGAGGCAAGGCTGGAGAGGACGCAGGAGATGAGAGAGGAGCCCTGGGGAAGCTACTGCCTGACAAAGGTCCCCAGGACTCACCCTGTCATCCGGCACCCTGCCAGCTCTGCTTCCTTGGGTGACTTCGCTCCCACCCCACCCCATCATTGATTCTCCCCTTGTCTTTGCCCGGACTCTGGCAGGAGCTTCCCAGTTGGCCTTTGGACCTCCAGGGGCTCACTACGCCCCCTTCACTTGCAGTCAGAGAGGTCATCCTTGAAGCATAGGTCAGACCATGCAAGTCCCTTGCTCTTAAAACCTTCAGTGGCTCCCCTTTGCCCAAGATAAAAACCCAAGCTTCGCCAAGGCCACCCACAAACTGGCCCAAATGACCCTTCCAGTATCACCTGCCACCTCATCTCTCCCACGAGGCCCACACTCTTGTCACTGGGAACTGGGATGTGTCCTGGCTGCTCAGCTTTGTTTCTGGAACTTGTCCCATGACCCACCTTCCTATGCACACTGGCAGCCTGCAGAAGCCCCACACCAGTCCTCTGGGAATTCGGAATCGACCCCATTTGCCTCCCCTCAGCATTTCAGTCCACTCTGTGTCCTGGGTGGGTGGGGAGGGGGTCTTTACTTCTGGTGGGGTCTTTAGATTCCTGCAGCCTTTCCTGTCTGTGCTCTGGGCCCTGCAAGGAGTAGTCCAGCCTAGATGCCCCAGGGTACATCCCCACATCCCCCATGAGCCACAAGACTGAGCATGCTGTTGGCCTCAGACAGATAAGCAGCACTGCTTCTGTCTTCACTGCCCTCATTCATTCATTCAACAAACAAGCTCTGAGTGCGACTCTGCGCCAGGCACGTGACACATCTCAGCTGACTGCAGGGTGAGCAGGGGGCAGCTCCCCGTACCCGCCCCCCCAGAAGGCCCCACTTATTGCTGCAGGGGTCTTCTCCCCAGGGAAGTAAATCCTCAGCCAAAACGTCCACTCCAGTGGACCCAAATCCCTGCCCGTCTCTTTGTCTCCCCGATTTCTCATTCCCAGGCTAAGACGATACTTGGAGCCTCCAACCAAAATGAGATGCAAAACGCCCTGCTCCTTGCTCCTCTCACTTCAGGCGCCAGCCCTCCAGTTTTAACAGCCACAAGCTCTGCCTACCTGTCCCCAGAGGCATAGCTCACTTCTGTCGTTTCTAAGATGCCTGAAATAGCAGGTGGAGGTCCTAGCTGAAGACGATCACAGAGCTGATGGCAGGCGACTCCAGGGCAACCAGACTCTTGGGGCAGGACTCATCCTCGAATACACAGGAAGGAGGGAAGCCTCAAAGGGCCCAAAGCAGTGCTCTGGTCCTCAGGGCACCAGGCGGAATTACTTCTGAGGGCTGCTATAACCAAGTACCACGAGTTGGGAGCCTTACAGTCCTAGAGCCTGGAAGTCCAAAACCAAGATGTCAGCAGGGCCAAGCTCCCTCTGAAGGACCCAGAGGAGAATCTGTCTACGAAGCATCTGCTATAGTTTCTGCTGTTTGCTGGCGATGCTGGGTGCTCCTTGGTTTGTCGCTGCATCACTCCAACCGCTGTCTTCATCTTCACGTGGTATTCTTCCCTCTGTGTCTCCATGTGGCCATCTCCCTGTGTTTCTTTTCATGTTGAATTAAGACCAGGAATTTCCTGATGGTCCTGTGGTTGGGACTCTCACTGCCAAGTGCCCAGGTTCAATCCCTGGTCAGGGAACTGAAACCTCATAAGCCGTGTGGCAAGGCCAAAAACTAAAAAGACCATAGGAGATTCCAATATGACCTCATCTTAATTAATTACATCAGCAATGCCCCATTTTCAAATTAATTCACATTCTGAGGTTCTGAGCATTAGGACTTCTTCATGCCCCCTTTTAAAAAATTGTTTATTCATTTGGCTGCATCAGGTTTTGGTTGTGGCACACGGGCCTCTCTCTGGTTGAGACAAATGGGGTCCAGGGTTCACAGGCTCAGTATTTGCAGCGCAAGGGCTTAGCTGCCCTGCAGCACGTGGAATCCTAGTTCCCTGACCTGGGATCAGACCTGAACCCCCTGCATTGGAGCTCGAATTCTCAATCACTGGACCCCCAGGGAAGTTCCTCAATATGTCCCCCTAGGGACACAATTCAACCCATAATACTCAGCGAAGAGAAAGGCCAGAGTCCTACTTTGAGAGTGGGGACAGCAGAGACAGGGGACCCTGTGAATGTACAGATGTTCAAAATGGTCTTTACCCCCCACCCTCGAGGTCCTGGGGTGCTCAGGACTGGGAGAGGGATCTATTAATACATCTAAGACAGGGAGTTATCATATGTGTGCCTGCGGGCGTGCTAAGTCCCCTCGGTCATGACCGACTCTTTGTGAACCGATGGACTATAGCCCGCCAGGCTCCTCTGTCCATGGGATTCTCCAGGCAATAATACTGGAATGGGTTGCTATGTCCTCCTCCAGGGGATCTTCCCGAACCAGGGATCGACCCATGTCTCTTATGTCTCCTGCATTGGCAAATGGGTTCTTTACCACTAGCGCCACCTGGGAAGCCCCGGGAGTTGTCATGGGTGCTGTGAAAAGTGGATTTGGGAAAACGATCTCCTTTGGTCACTGCTTGTCTTGGGAGTTCTTAACAGGGGACCAGTGAACTTGGACAGGAACAAACTGTATTTTCATTAACCTGTAACTGAAATGACCTATTCATTTTGAATACAGGCAACACACCACAGTCATATGAAAAGTTCCAGTGTCTCGGTCATCAATAGAATCACAGATATTTTCATATCACAATACAGAGCTGCAGATACCTCGATGTTATTTATGCTCATCACTACTTTAAAATTATGATAGTTATTACATTCAGATGAACATTATACTACAGACAATAGACTAATATGTTAAAAACTAAATTTTTATAATCCTGAAATTGACATGAATATTTTTTTAACATCTAATAACCAGAACTAGAAAATAACTAACTTGAGATAAGAAAACCGGCTTCTTATGGGTTGACATTTTCTCAATAAAAGAAAGCGACTTCAAATAAAAAACTATTGTTACCAGTTCTTCCGATAATCTTGTCTCCTAATAGATTTAGCAATTAATAAAAGCAATTAAAAATATCATATGTTGTGGCGATTTTAAAAATTACAATGGTTACTAGACCTGTGGCAAGGCTGTTTACTTGCAGAAAAGAATGGCAACCCACTCCAGCATTCTTGCCTGGGAAATGCCATGGACAGAGGAGCCTGGCAGCCTACAGTCCATGGGGTCGCAAAGAGTCAGAGGTGACGTAGTAACTAAACAACAACAAGGCTGTTTACTTAATGATTCAAAAAAAGAAGCACATAAGTTACTATATCAGAAGCTTGTTTTGTTAAAAAAATACATTGTGATAATAATGTCAATACAATTGGCTTCTTCTGTAACACTGTTCGTGCATTGAGAGCCGTTATTTTGAGAAACATTCCATAGGATTCACCAGATGGTCAAAAAAGACATCAATGGCACAAAAAGCAAAGAACAGGAGATGAAACTGAAACTTAGCTCAAAGGTTACCAGGATAAAATCAAGCCCTCAGGGTAAGCAGCTGTCTGTGGCTCGGGGGACTCTGCTCAGAAAACGTCCAATGTCTGTCCCAGGTGTCGCCAGGCACCTGGCTTAGGGTGCATGGCTGCTGCTGCTGCTAAGTCGCTTCAGTTGTGTCCGACTCTGTGGGACCCCAAAGACAGCAGCCAACCAGGCTCCCCCGTCCCCAGGATTCTCCAGGCAAGAACACTGGAGTGGGCTGCCATTTCCTTCTCCAGTGCATGGAAGTGAAAAGTGAAAGTCAAGTCACTCAGTCGTGTCCGACTCTTCACGACCCCATGGACTACAGCCTACCAGGCTCCTCCGCCCATGGGATTTTCCAGGCAAGAGTACATGGGGAGGAGTGTAAATGCTATTCGTTTCGTAATGCAGAAAAACAAGCCTGCTTCCATCTATTCAATTTGTGTGGAAAATCTCAGGCAAACAGAATTTCTGCAAAGGAAATCTGATTTCAGCTCTCACCCAAAGGTGCTTGTTGGAAGAGCCCAAGAGAAACCTCTCCATGAGGTAGAGACGCCTCTGGAAGGAAAATAGGCCCACCCCTTCTCACCCCAGCCTCAGGTGTGCCGACAGGGTGGTCCTCTGTGCACTCAGGTCCCAGGAGCAGCAGCCTCTGACAGCCCTGCCAGGACTCCGGCTCTCAGGTGACTCTCCTCAGGGCTCCTCCAGGTCCTTCAGTCTTCTTCCACCCACTTTCCCAGAGCTGGGGAAGGAACCCTGGCCCTGGCTGTTTGCTTAAAGCCAGCAGCCAAGGCAACCCCTGCTGACCCAGCTGCTATCTGTGGCCAGCTGTCCCCTCTCGTTCATGGAAACACAAATAGTTGGTTCCCTGTTCCAGCTCCAAGGTTAAGTACTCCCTGCCCAGGTGCCAGCTATTAATTTCTCTGCACACTCCTCAGTTCCCCTGGTGGAGGCTAAGACCGCAAAGAAGTGGGGGTGTCCATCACGAAAGACCCTGGCGAGGACTGCTGAAGACTCAAGCAAGGCGGGGGGTAGGCATCTGAGAGTGAGAAAGGGGACCACCCCCAGCAGATGGCTAGGTACAGAGAAGATGAGCAGCGAAAAGACCAAGCAGAAGCACCGACATTTTGCCAGTAGTTTTGGAGGTTTTAAGGAGGAGCCCACAAATCAAAATGTCCCTGCTCGTGCTCAGTCTGGCCCTGAGCTACCAAACTGGGAGGGAAAGCATAGGACTGCACAGGGCGCTGCCCACTTGCCAGGTGCTGGCCACAGGCTGGCCAAGTGAAACTCATCACAGTCCCAAAGGGATGGCATGTCATTATCCACTTTCAGAGAAGAGGTTTGACTGATGATTGAAAAGTGCAGCCACTCGTTCAAGGCCATGCAGCTGGCCCCTGGCACTTTCTGTCACCCTCTCTGCCCCCAAGGAGTCCTGGCTGCAGCGTGTGGCACCTAATGAAGGTAATAAAGCAAGGCACGCTCTCCAAGCCTCTTCTGTGCTCCCAGCCCTTAGGAGTGTGCCAGGAGTTCATGGAAACTAAGACCTGTAGGAATTGGCCAAATAGGAGAAGGCTCGGGGTTACCTGGAGCAGAGCTGC
The DNA here is from genome assembly GCF_027580195.1 of Bos mutus. NCBI lineage: Eukaryota > Metazoa > Chordata > Mammalia > Artiodactyla > Bovidae > Bos > Bos mutus. Next base: position 39,781,834 of record NC_091635.1, read on the forward strand.
AGGTACTGCAGAGGAGGCAGGCTGGTGTGAATTTCCTGGAGCAGGCAGCCAGCAGCTGGGACTCGAGGTGTGAGGCCCAGGAAATGGGCAGCAGGGTCTCCAGGGCTGCTATGCCCCCCCTATGACCACAGGGCAGAGTGACATGAAGCCACAGGTCTCAGCCACAGGTCTCCTGACCCAGAAGCTCGCCCAGATCTCAGTCACCCTAGGATCCTAAGTGATTCCCCTGCCTCCTGGCTCACCCACCTGACTCAGCCTACCCTTCCACCAGAGGGGCCCCGCCAAAGCCCGGCTCTGCTCAGACACTTGCAAATCAAGCCTATTGTCTCCACTTGGGAGTGCCAGGCCATCTACAGGCTCTATGCCACCTTGCCAAGTCTGTCTCCAGACAAACAGAAACACTTGGCATCATACCCTGTTAGATGCTTAAGCCCAGGCCTCCTCCAAACAGCCCCCGGCTGCTCCCCAATCCACATCCATTGCCCTGGACTGAAGCACTGATTCCCTCCTCGGCATCTCCACATTTTTTACCTCTTCCCAGCAGTTCCCAGTCTCTGGTGGCTTGTGAAAGCTTCTGACCTCTCCTACTGTACAAAACACTCCCCAAGAGCAGCACAAAGCTTGTGCCCAGATGACACTCAAAGCACATGTGCCAGAATAGAACTGAGAGTCCACAAGTAAACCCAACCCATCCGTGATCAACTGATCATTTGACAAGAGTGTCAAGACCACTCAATGGGGGAAGAAGAGTCTTTTCAGTAAACTGTGATGGCAATGGAACAGTCACATGCAAAAGAATGAAGTTGGACCCTTACATCATACCATTTAAAAATGTTACTCTAAATGGATCAAAGACCTAAATGTAAGAGCTAAAAGTTGTAAAGCACTGAGAAGATAATAGACAGGCAAAACTTCGTGACCTCAGATTTGGCAGTGGTTTCTCAGATATTAGAATGTAAAGCCAAAAAAAAAAAAAAAAAGAATGTAAAGCCAGGGACTTCTGTGGTGGTCCGGGGGCTAAGACTCCACACTCCCAATACAGGGGGCCTGGGTTTGATCCCTGACCAGGGAACTAGATCCCACGTGCCACACTAGATGTCCCACATCCCACAACAAAGACTGAAGACCCTGTGTGCTACAGCTAAGACCCAGGACAAATAAATAAAAATAAAAGAATGCAAACCCAAACCACAATGATATATCACTTCATACCAAAAGCATAACCAACAAAAGAAAAAAAAAATAAAGGGGACGTTACTGACATTAAAAAACTCTGTGCACCAAAGAACTAACCCTAATCCCAAATGCAATATTTTCATGGTATATTTATAGAAAAAATATTAAAAGAATGAATGCTTACCATATAAACCTTTTATTAAATTTCATAAACAGCAGAATTACTATTGCTTTCCATGTATAACCTCCCTGATTTTTATGGCTCAGGTCTACCTTGAGTGTTTGAGAGAAAAAGAAAAAATGTCTATTAATAAACACTGCCTTTCAAGATTCTGAATAAAACGGGTGGCTTCAATGCCTGTACCTTGCGACCCAGGCCCACACACAGCCAGCACAACCCACCTCATTCTCCAGGGTGCAAACCTTTAAAGCTGAACATGTGACAATGTAACTTTGGAAGGCAAGGATGCTAGAAAAGCTGCCATCCTGGTCTTGGAACTATCTTCTCCCTCAAAAATGGGTTCACTTGTACAACAAAAGATAGGTACGTTTATTGTTAAATTATCTTAACGCACGCAAACAAGAAATAGCTTCAAATGTCCATTTAGAGTGAAATATATATATAAATGATTCACAAAATGTTAAAAAAGAACGTGAAAAGGTAACTCACAGAATGGAAAAAGATATTTGCATATCACATATCTGATAAGGGTCTGCTGCTAAGTCACTTCAGTCGTGTCCGACTCTGTGCGACCCCATAGACAGCAGCCCACCAGGCTCCCCCATCCCTGGGATTCCCCAGGCAAGAACACTGGAGTGGGTTGCCATTTCCTTCTCCAGTGCATGAGAGTGAAAAGTGAAAGGGAAGTCGCTCAGTCGTGTCTGACTCTTAGCGACCCCATGGACTGCAGCCTACCAGGCCCCTCTGTCCATGGATTTTCCAGGCAAGAGTATTGGAGTGGGCTGCCATTGCCTTCTCCGGATAAGGGTCTAGTATCCAGAAAAGATAAAGAACGCCTACGAATCAACAACAAAAAGACAACTCAACTAATAAAAGGGTAAAAGACTTGAATGGGGCCTCCCTGGTGGCTCAACCGTAAAGAATCTGCCTGCCAATGCAGGAGATATGGATTTGATCCCTGATCCAGGGAGATCCCCTGGAGAAGGAAATGGCAACCCACTCCAGTACTCCTGCTTGGGAAATACCATGGATGAAGGAGCCTGGCTGGCTCTGTCCACGGGGTTACAAAGCGTCGAACACGACTTAGTGACTGAACAGCAACAACAAAGGATGTGAACAGACATTTCTCCAAAGGAGAAGCACACACGCCTAAAAGCACATGGGAAGACCCTCCACGTTACCAGCCATCAGAGATATGCAAACCCAAACCACAATGAGATGCCTCTTCACGCCCATTAGGATGGCTATCATTTTAAGAACAGAAATTAATGCGTGTTAGCAAGGATGCAGAGAAATGGGAACCCTAATTCGTTGCTGGTACAGATGTAAAATGGTGCCATCACAGTGGGAAACGGTTAGTAGTTCCTCAAAAAAAATAAATACAGAATTACAGTCCTAATCCAAAAGAAATGAAAATACATTTCGAAGCAAAAACAATGGATCTTCTTCTTCAGAGAAGATCTATTCACAGCAGCTAAAAGGTAGAAACCACCCAAATGTCCATCAACTGGTAAACAAGATGTGGTGTAACCAACAGTGGACTATTCGGTTCAGTTCAGTTGCTCAGTCATGTCTCACTCTGCGACTCCATGAATCGCAGCACGCCAGGCCTCTCTGTCCATCACCAACTCCTGAAGTTCACCCAAACTCATGTGCATCAAGTTGGTGATGCCATCCAGCCATCTCATCCTCTGTCGTCCCCTTCTCCTCCTGCCCCCAATCCCTCCCAGCATCAGGGTCTTTTCCAATGAGTCAACTCTTCGCATGAGGTGGCCAAAGTACTGGAATTTCAGCCTCAGCATCAGTCCTTCCAATGAACACCCAGGACTGGTCTCCATCTCCTTGCAGTCCAAGGGACTTGCAAGAGTCTTCTCCAGCATCACAGTTCAAAAGCATCAGTTCTTTGGTGCTCAGCTTTCTTCACAGACCAACTCTCACATCCATACATGACCACTGGAAAAACCATAGCCTTGACTAGATGGACCTTTGTTGGCAAAGTAATATCTCTGCTTTTTAATATGCTATCTGCTGCTGCTGCTGCTGCTAGGTCACTTCAGTCGTGTCCAACTCTGTGCGACCCCATAGACGGCCTCCTACCAGGCTCCTCTTTCCCTGGGATTCTCCAGGCAAGAACACTGGAGTGGGTTGCCATTTCCTTCTCCAATGCATGAAAGTGAAAAGTGAAAGGGAAGTCGCTCAGTCGTGTCCGACTCTTAGCGACCTCATGGACTGTAGCCAACCAGGCTCCTCTATCCATGGGATTTTCCAGGCAAGAGTACTGGAGTGGGGTGCCATTGCCTTCTCCAAATATGCTATCTAGGTTGGTCATAACTTTCTGGCCATAAAAAAGAACAAAGTGCTGATTCATGCAACAACAGGGATGAGCCTTGAAAACATCATGTTAAAAGAAGCCAGGCCACAAAAGACAGCATAGCATATGACTCCTTTTATATGAAACGTCCAGAATAGACACATTTATAGAGACTCTAAATAGATTTAGTAGTTGTCTAGGGCTGGCGTTTCCTCGGTGGTCCAGTGGTTAAGACTCTGCACTTCCACTGCAGGGGGCATGGGTTCGATCCCTAGTTGGGGAACTAAGATCTCACATGCTGTGTGGCACAGCCAAAATAATAATAATAGCTGCCTAGAGCTTATGGGGGAAGAAGACAGGCGATAGCTAAAGGATATGGGGTCTCTCTTTGGGGAGATGAAAATGTTCTAACACTGGCTGTGGTGACGGCTGCTTATATCTGTGAATATACCAAACCCCCCAGAATTGTATACTTTTTATGGGTGACCTCTATGGTATGAGTTACATCTCAATAAAGCTGTTACAAAACAAAGCATGGAGCACAGTGAAGCACAGACCGGGGGGTCTGGACAGGGCAACCAGGTACACAGTCTCCAGGGGACAAAGAACTGGCCACTTACATTTTCCCGTCACCCTCTGATGGCCTGGGGACAGATTAACTACAAATTAACCTCAATATGAAAACAACAGATGGTGCATTTGTGAAAACACTGTGGGAGAGGGGCAGGGAAGAGAGAGAGAGAGAGAAAGCAAATATGGTCAAATGCTAAGAATGACTGAATCTAAGTGGAGGGGTTTCTTTGTCCTGTTTGTCCAGATTTTCTGTAAGGGTTGAAAATGTTCACAGTAAAACTTCCATAATGAACTCTCAACGGCTAAAGCTGGAACTGTTGGGTTTTTTTTAAGATTTTTTTTTTATGTGGACCGTTTTTAAAGTCTTTATTAAATTTGTTACAATATTGTTTCTGTTTTATGATTTGTTTTTTGGCCAGAGGCATGTGGGATCTTAGCTCCCAGCCAGGGGCTGAACCCACACGCTCTGAATTTGAAGGCCGAGTCTTAACCACTGGACTTCCAGGGAAGTCTCAAAAGCTGGAACACATTTTCCAACAACAAAAATGACAATAGTACTGGATTATAACCCATAATATAAAATAAATATGACATAAAAATTGAATAAACAAATTAATAGAGGAGATGGACAATTCTCTCTTACAGAAGGGCTACTACTGCTGCTGCTGCTGCTAAGTCGCTTCAGTCGTGTCCGACTCTGTGCGACCCCATAGACGGCGGCCCACCAGGCTCCTCTGTCCCTGGGATTCTCCAGGCAAGAACACTGGAGTGGGTTGCCATTTCCTTCTCCAATGCATGAAAGTGAAAAGTGAAAGTGAAAAGTCAGTCATGTCTGACTCTTAGCGACCCCATGGACTGAAGCCCACCAGGCTCCTCCGTCCATGGGATTTTCCAGGCAAGAGTACTGGAGTGGGGTGCCATTGCCTTCTGGTACCAGTTAATAAATACAGGCATATCACATTTAATTGTGCTTTGCAGATAATTGTGTTTTCAGCAAATTGAAGGTTTGTGGCAAACTTGCACTGAGCGTCTACTGGAGCCATTTTTCTAACAGCATTTGCTCACTTTTTGAGACTCTGTGTTACATTTTGGTGATTCTTGCACTGTTTCAAAATGTTCATTACTTTTATCATTGTTACCTGATCTACAATCAGTGATCTTTGATATTTTTGCCAAAAGATTACAACTTACTGAAAGCTCAGATGATAGTTTGCATCTTTCAGCAATAGAGTATTTTTTATTTGAGGCATGTATGGTGGTATGGGCTTCCCTAGTGGCTCAGACCAGAGAAGGCAATGGCACCCCACTCCAGTACTCTTGCCTGGAAAATCCCATGGATGGAAGAGCCTGGAAGGCTGTAGTCCATGGGGTCGCTAAGAGTCGGACACGACTGAGCAACTTCCCTTTCACTTTTCACTTTCATGCATTGGAGAAGGAAATGGCAACCCACTCCAGTGTTCTTGCCTGGAGAATCCCAGGGACGGGGGAGCCTGGTGGGCTGCCGTCTATGGGGTCACACAGAGTCGGACACGACTGAAGCGACTTAGCAGCAGCAGCAGCAGATAGCATATTAGAAAGATCCCCTGGGGAAGAGAACGGCAACACACTCCAGTATTCTTGCCTGGAAAATTCCACGGACACAGGAGCCTGGTGGGCTACAGTCCATGGGGTCGCAAAGAGTCGGACAAAACTGAGTGACTTTAATTTACTCAGCTTGTTACATTGTTTTTTAGACACAATGCTATTGCACACTTAATAACTATAGTATTATGTGAACATAACTTTTACAAGTACTGGGAAACCAAAAAATGTGTGACTCCCTTTGACATTTGCTTTATCCCAGTGGTCTGGAACTGAACCTGAAATATATGTACGGTCTGCCTGGTACAGAAGGAATGAAGGAAACAGAAGAATCAGCATTAAAGCACCCCAGTAATAACTGTTGCAGGCCAGATTCATGGACAGATACTAAATTTAGAAAGTTAAAAGAATAGTAACTTTACAGGGGAGACACCTTGCAGATACTACCTTACCCAAGTCATCAAGACTAATATCACCAGTGATAAGACATATGGACATCAAGGCCCTCCTGATACCATATACTGAGAAAGATACATCATCATTTTGGTAGTATTCCTGCCCCAAACACATAACTGCAATGTAAACATGAGAAAATATCAGTTCAGTCCAGTCGCTCGTGGAGAGATGCTCTACATAACAACTGAGCGGAACTCTTCTGAAATGTGAAGGTCATAAATGATAAGGAAAAACTGACAGGACTTCCCAGGTGGTCCAGTGGCTAAGACTCCATGCCCCCAGTGCAGGGGGCCTGGGTTTGATCCCTGGTCAGGGAACTAGAGCCCACATGTTACAACTAAGACCCAGTACAGCAAATATAAAAAATACATATATTTAAAAAAACAAACTGAAGAGCAGTTACATTGTTATATAAGATATTAACAAGGCAAGCAGGGTGAGGGGTAGGCAGGAACTCTGTGAACCATTCTTTGGACATTTATGGAAATCTAAATAATTTCAAAATAAAAAGCTTTAATTTGTTTCACAATTATAAAACAACAAGTTCAGGACTTCCCTGGTTGTCCAGTGATTAAAAAATATGTGCTTCCAATGTAGGGGACATGGGTTCAATTCCTGGTCAGGGAACTAAGATCCTACATCCTGTGTGGCCAAATAAATATATAAAATAAAAACAAGCTTGATTAAAGGTATCTGTTATTCAGAAGCATATATACCAAGGGATATGTGACATGCTGTGGCCCCACATCCCCTCCCAGCCCAAAGCCCACCTAGGGAAGGTGAGAAGGGACTCAAGGGGTGACTGTGGGGGCCCCCACTTCCCCGCATGAGATGTGGGCTGGAGGGAGCAGGAGTTAGTGGAGGAAGGGGTTAGATGTCTGCCAAGGTCTTTCTTATTTCTGAGACAAAGGATGACTCCACAAAAGGAAAAGAAGACATAATCTAGCATTTCACACATGTGGCCTTCTTTGCGTCAGGCGGTTTGTATGACTTCTATTGCTTGAAACTATTGCACTTGGGGACTTCCTGGCGGCCCAGTGGTTAGCACTCAGTGCTTTTACTGCCAAGGGCCTGGGTTCAATCCCTGGTCGGGAACTAAGAGCCTGCATGCTGCAGGTCACAGCCCAAAAAATAAAAATAAAAGAACCTGTATTATTTCTATACCTTAAGACGACATGGACTAAATACTAGATGACATTTTTAACTAAATAACTTTCCAATCTACTTAGTGCCTTGTTTTCATTGCTTTCACTTTATTTATTTTTAAACATTTTAACTTTTAAAAAATTAATTTTTATTGGAGTATAGTTGTAGTTTTGCTTTAACAGTGAGTTGAGTCATCCATGACACTCGACCTCCCCCATTAACCTGGGGGGCATTTTGTCTTATTACCACTATGTACGTTATCAGTGTGTTCTCCTCAGGGAGAATTTACAGTGTGTTCACAGACCCACCAGCCAGAGATGCTGCTGACCTGGGGTCTGCACAAGGGAACCAAGTGCAGTAAAATATTAATAGTAGAATCTAAAGCAGTGGGCATACAGGTGGACACCACAAACTTCTTTCAACTTTGCTCTATATTTTTATTTTTTCATGATAAACTATTATTAAATAAAAGTAAAATTACAAAAGAATATTTTGGGCATGCAAACCGTAAACCAGATTCACAGCTTCAGTGGGAGAATGCGCCTAGGAGGCCCCTCTGCAGAAAAATACACCCACGCCTGTTCCTTCTCCCCACGGGTGTCTGCAGGCGACAGGGCTCTGTCTGGAGGAAGGAGAGGCAGTGTCGTGGCCAAGGCCAGGGGCCTGCAGAGAGTCTCCACATAAATACATTCAGTCTTTGGTTTCAAACCAAGTCAGAAAATGGGCAGCAGCCACAGGTTTTATTAGCTCCAAATGAATCTGGCAATGGATACCCGGGCTGACCAAGCAGGCCCCAACCTGGTCACATACCCCAGGTGGCCCAGCCAGTGGCTGATGAATTCTCTTCTTCTGCCAAAACATAAAGGGCAGACTCCTTCCGAGTCTGTTCTTTGGGGCAGGTATCTGGGATCTGCCTTCTGGCTCTGTGTGAATTATTAGCTCAGTGACCTTGGCAGCTTCCTTCATCTCTCTAGGCCTTAGTTGACTCATTGGTAAAATGAGTAGCTGCCTCCTGGCCTGTGGGGAAGAGTAAATTAGATCAGTGGTTCTGAATCAGGGTGATTTTGTTCCCCCAGGAGGTACCCGGGGGCCAGATGGATAGTGGGGAGAGGTCAGTATGCTGCTAAACACCTTACAATGCACAGCAGAACACCCTACCCCACAACATAAAATTAGCCAGCCAAAAATGTCAAAGCGCCAATTTGAAAAACTCTGATTTAAATGGTACAGGTAACACACATAGATAGGACCCAAATACTGTGCAGTCTCAGTGAAGGGCTGCTGCCATCACCACCGTTATCACCATCATCACCACCAGCACCACCAGCATCATCACTGTTATCATCACCACCGTCACTATCACCATCACCACGGTTACCATCATCACCAGCATCACTATCTTCATCACCACCACCACCACCAGTGTGATTCGCCTGGAATTCCCAATACGCAGAAGAGCACAGGTAGGAGGCATCAATGAATGCTGCTGTACTGAACTGAATAAACAGGACTTTCCTTAGAGTTAAGGACATTCCAAAATGTCCCTTCAATCCCTTAAGCTCCCCTGAGGGAGCTGAAGCAGGTAGGAGCTATGAGATGGGTAAGGGGAGTGAGAGGGGGGCGCCTTGGAGAAAGGGTCTGAGCAGATGATGGCAATAACAGCCGACACCCTTATTTAACCCTGAATGTGAGAGTTCTGTTCTGAGCATTTGACACGTATTAATTCGTTTTACTCTCTCAATGGCCCAGGAGGTCGGTTTATAATAGAATAATATATTATAATAATATGCTACTATTACTCCCCTCTATGAGCATACCTGCTGAACTGCTGCATCCCCAGTGGGAGGGGGCAGCAGCTTTGCAGAACTCGCCCTCTGCTGTGGTCGGTCCTGGTGCTTCCCTGACTGCTCTACAAAGAGCCTTGAAGGCATGGCCCTGTTTCCCAGTAGCCTGCGTGTATGTGGATGGTTTCTGGGCCTTTCATTCAGCACTGCGGGAAATGCCCAGAGGAGATCCTTTCTGGGCAGGGCAGATGCCTGGTGAGCAAAGTGTATATCAACAGGGAAGAGAAGTCAGCAAGAGGGGAAAGGCACGTGGCTTTCCCGAGAAGGGTGGGGACCATGTTGGTGAGGCCACCTAACCGATCCCAGGGCCCATCTCGAAAGGAGCCAGGAGTGGGCCGGTCTAGAGTCACTGCTGGGAGGGCCCCACCAACCTGGTCACTTTCCTGCCTCTCTGCCTTTTCCTCACTGCCACCAGCAGGATCTCCCTCAGGGGAAAAAAAAAAAAAAAAAGGCCTACAATCCATCTTCAGAGAAGTCAGAATGGGGAGTAGCTGGGGTGCCGACATACATAGCCAAGCTGGAGAAACAGGAGCCCAGGGGACACGGTGGGTGGAAGGAGGGACCAAGAAGAGGTGAGCGGGATGAGTCCGGGGCTCCCACAGGGGAAGGGAGAGGAGGATGGGAAGGGCTGGGTGAGAAGCAGGTACTTTCAGGGACATGGCTGGCTCCCCACGCGCAGGTACATCCCAACTGTGCACTGTAAGTGCACATGGAATTCTAGTGGGTTCTGAGGTCTCAAAAATGAGGGCACGAGGGAAAGCCAAAATGTCACACAGGAGAAGCAAAAGGTATTTCTGCTCATTATCTATGAGAAGACCCATCACTAATTGAGCGTTTACTATTTCTCCAGCTGGGTGCCAAGGACTTTATAGAATCATCTTCTCTATTTTTCACAGCAGGTTTTAACATCTTCATTTTACAGGTGAGCAAACTGAGGCTCAGGGAGGTACACGATGTACCTAAAGTCACACAGCGTGTAAGTGACAAAGCCCAGGATTTGACCTCCAAGCTCAATTTCTTGATCTCAAGGATATCCCAAGTCCTCAGCACTTAACAGAAGTATGTGTGTTTTGGGGCCTTAAAACAGTGAAGAATTTGTTGTCAATTTGGGAGACCTGGGTTAAATCCCTGGGTTAGGAAGTTCTCCTGGAGAAGGAAATGGCAACCCATTTCTGTGTTCTTACCTGAGAAATCCCAGGGACAGAAGAGCCCGGCAGGCAACAACCCGTGGGGTTGCAAAGAATCAGATATGACTGAATGACTAACACTTTCATTTTCCCATGCCAGTCACCCTCCCCCACACACACAATCTTTCATTATCCTTTCAAGTAAGTAGAGACAATAATATTCTAAATAGGGAAAACAATATTAAAAAGAAACAAGAAGGCAAACAACCCAGTTAAAAACAGGCAAGAAACCTAAACAGATACCTCACTGAAGAAGATATGCAAGATGGCAAATAAGCATAAAGATGCTCTATGTGATATGTCATTGAGCAACTGCAAATCAAGGTAACAACGAGATACCACTGCACACCTATTAAATGGCCAAAATTCAGAACACTAACAACACCAGATGCTGACGAGGATGCTGGGCAATAGGAACTCTCATTTACTGCAAAATGGTCCAGCCACTTTGAAAAGCAGTATCTTACAAAACTAAATGTACTCTTATTATATGATCCAACAGTTACACTCCTTGGTGTTTACCCAAAGAATTGGAAACCTACATCTACACACATACAAATATGGCATACTAAAGTTTATCCCAGATTTATTCATTATTGTCAAAACATGAAAGCAACCAAGATGTCCTTCAATAGGTGAATGGATAAATAAACTGTGCTATATCCAGACAATGGAATAAAACTCAGCAATAAAAATGAAACGAGATGCCAGTCCAGGTTCGATGAACGATACTGGATGCTTGGAGCTAGAGCACTGGGATGACCCAGAGGGATGGTATGGGGAGGGAGGAGGGAGGAGGGTTCAGGATGGGGAACACATGTATACCTGTGGTGGATTCATTTTGATATTTGGCAAAACTAATACAATTATGTAAAGTTTAAAAATAAAATAAAATTTAAAAAATAAAAAAAAATTAAAAAAGAAATACATGGAAAAAAAAAGAAAAAAAATAATAAATAGAAAAATAAAAAGCTACCAAGCAATAAAAAGACATGGAGGAAGCTTAAATGCATACTGCTAAATGAGAGAAGCCAATCTGAAAGGCATGATATTCTGAAAAAGATAAAACTACAGTGGCAGTAAAGAGATCAGAAGTTCAGGGGGAGCAAGGGAAGGATGAATATGCGGGACACAGGGGATTTTTAGGACTGTGAAACTATAATTCTGTAATGATATGGTCACAGTGGATACATGTCATTATACGTTTGTCATAACTCACAGAATGTACACCAAGCGTGACCCCCTAAAGAAAACTATGGGCTTTAGTTTACAGTAATGTATCACTATCACGCGTGTATTGGTGGTTCAGTGGTAGAATTCTCCCCTGCCACTCGGGAGGCCCGGGTTCAACTCCTGGCCGATGCACTGCACTCTGTGTTTGGGCTTCCCTGCTGGCTTAAACGGTAAAGACTCTGCCTGCAATGTGGGAGAGCCGGGTTAGATCCCTGGGTGGAGAAGACACCCTGGAGAAGGGAATGGCAACCCACTCCAGTATTCTTGCCTGGAGAATTCCATGGACACAAGAGTCTGGCGGGCTACAGTTCACGGGGTCACAACTAACATTATCAGCATCAGCTCATCATTTGTAACGAATGTACTGCATTGATGTAAGGTGTTAATAATGGGACTTCCCTGGTGGTACAGTGGTTAAAGATCCGCTTGCCAATGCAGGGGACACGGCTTTGATCCCTGGTTCCGGAAGATTCCACGTCCCATGGGGCTTAGGTGCCATCCAACTACTGAGCCTGAGCGCCCTAGAGCCCGTGCTCCATGAAAGAAGCCATCCCAACAAGAAGCCTGCGTACGGGAACTAGAGAGCAGCCCAGTGCAATCACAAGTACGCGTGGGAGTCCCTGATCACAGCAATTCTACCACTGAACCACCAAGCAAGCGTGATAGTGATACATTACTGTAAACTAAAGCCCACAGTTTTCATTAGGGGATCACGCTTGGTGTACACTCTGTGAGTTATGACAAATGTATGACACAGTAAAAAATGTTAATAAGGGGAAATTGGGGCAAGGGAGAATGTGGGAACTCCGTACACTTCAGTCAATTTTTTTCTGTAAACTTAAAAAAAATTTAAGTCAAATGCTACCAGTGAGATCGGGGGAAATTTTTTCTTAATTTTCTTCTACAGCCAAAAAATATATTGCCCTCATCTTCACCAATGAGAAAGAATCTTGTGATACTCTATAATTATAATTAGATGTGTATAATGTGTCATACTTTTCAAATTGTTTTCGTGTTGATTAACAATTTGATCTCCTCCTATCTGCAAACGAGAAGAGTGCGTACCGCTCGTGCCTTTATTCCACAAACATCTTCTCCATCCACATCTCATGGCTCACATGGCTGGGAGACACAGCCTGGCACTTAAGAGGGAAAGGTCTTCATCGGATGCATCACAATTTGAATGCATGCATTTCTTTCTTTACTTGTTAATCTCTATAAGGTCTGTAGGGAGAGAGGCCACCTCTGTTTCGTTGGCTGTGAATACCCAGTGCAAACTGTATATGAGTGGGATGAATCCTGAATGAATCAGACAATGGCGCTAATAAATGCTGGGACTGTACCAAGAACAGTGGGAGCAAAGAGCAGGCTCAGTTAGGCATTCTCTCTGCGGCAATCCCAGAGGGCTTCCAAGTGGAGGAAGGTCTGGCAGAGAGCTGAAAGGGAGAAGTAGGGCTGTGGCAGGCATTCCAGGAAGAGAGTCATCCTGGTAGAACTGCCAGAAAGGCAGAGGGCTCTCTTAATGCTAAAGCTGGAAAGGAACTCAGAGAATAGCTGGTTAAGGTCATAGGCGATTAGGACACAGCTCCTGGGTAATAATTTACGGCAGGTTGAGATCAGAGACCTGGGGCTTCCCGGGAAGCTGTGAAAACAGCCACGTGCGTGCTTAGATGCTCAGTCGTATCCGACTCTTTGTGACCTCGTGGACTGTAGCCCACCAAGTTCCTCTGTCCATGGGATTTTCCTGGCAAGAATACTGGAGTGAGTTGCCATTCCCTTCTCCGGGGCATCTTCCCAACCCAGGGATCAAACCTGAGTTTCCTGAGTTGTAGGCGGACCCTTTACAGCCTGAGCCACCAAGGAAGACCAACTTTGTTCTCAGGCTTTCACCTAAGTGAGGCTAATAACAGTGGAAAGCGAACTCAGATTCCCCTCCTCCCTACATGCACCTCCCCCGGCATCTAGGGAAGGGGAGTGTGGCCAGAAACAGCCAGGCCAAAGGCAGGGTCTCCAAGTTCAAGATTTCCCATTCTACACCATATGAATTAATTCTTTTAAAATTAAAACAACCCTTCTGGACTTCCCTGGTATTCCTGTGGTTAAGAATCCACCTGTCGAGGCAGGGGACACGGGTTCGACCCCTGGTCCAGGAAGATCCCACGAGCCAAGGTGCAACTAAGCCCGAGAGCTGCAACTAGCCGCACTCTAGAGCCCAGGCTCCGCAACCAGAGAAGCCGCTGCAATGAGAGGCCCGAGCACAACAAAGACTCAGCACAGCCAAAATTAATTAAACAAACAATGCTTCTCCCCTACCCTAAGTAATACCCTCCCCAAAAATGTCTCCCAATAAAACTGATGTTTAGAATTGCAACTCTAGCTTTATGTCACAACAGCATTAAGAGCGGTGAATACTTACATGCACCTTGGCTGTATCATAACTCACGCATTCCCTGAAGCCACGCTGGGGGTACCCAGCACCCCCATTTTACAGATGCACCCCAGCACACCACAAGGAGCGGCCCCACGCCAGACAGGGAAGCACAGACGGTGAGCTCTTTCTCCCAGGTGATATAGCTGGTGACAGTCTTACTCCCACTGACAGTCCCAGCATTTGAGTTTGGAATCAGGCTCTGCACTGAACCTACTGTATAATTTGGGAGTAGCCACATTTCCCTACCCCTTGTTTCATCCTCTGTATAATGCAGGTCATGACACTTTCTTTCCCTAGCAGGTCCTGTCCAGGGTGAACAGAGTTCTAGACACAGTGCCTGGCCCAGAGTTGGCCCTCAAAGGGAAAGAAAACAAAACCTCGTTTTTAAATCAAGCCTGCTTCTTAACTCCTGGGGATATTCTCTGAACTAGAAGAAACAAATGGAACAATTAAACGACAACAACGAAAATCTGTAACCCTGATGACCATAGGCTCAGCTGATAAATGAAACCTTAGCCAGGGTCTGTTAGCCAGGCTGTCCTGACCAAACTGCAGGGCAGGGAACCGAATGCTTCCTCTTTCTGCAGGAACCGGTGCTCTGACTCAGAGCCAAGCTTCCTGCAGCAGACCCACCCGCTTCCCCCAGAACATTCCACACTCAGCCAGAAGATCCCAGGAATGGGCCACTGGGCCCAGCTTGGGGAGACAGGCACCTCCCTTTCGGGCCTCCACACACAACTTCTGATCCACGCCCCTGCCCAGCTCCCACCGCCTCCCCTCAGTTCAGTTCAGTCGCTCAGTTGTGTCCGACTCTTTGCGACCCCATGGACCGCAGCATGCCAGGCCTCCCTGTCCATCACCAACTCCCAGAGCTTACTCAAACTCATGTCCAATTGAGTCAGTGATGCCATCCATCTCATCCTCTGTCATCCCCTTCTCCTCCCGCCTTCAATCATTCCCAGCATCAGGGTCTTTTTAAATGAGTCAGTTCTTTGCATCAGGTGGCCAAAGTACTGGAGTTTCAGCTTCAGCATTAGTCCTTCCAATGAATAGTCAGGACTGATTTCCTTTAGGATGGACTGGTTGGATCTCCTTGAAGATCCATGGGATTCTTCAGGTAAGAATACTGGAGTGGGTTGCCATTCCCTTCTCCATGTGTGGCAACTAAAATGGAAACCAAGATTTGCACATGGGGGTGGGAAGGAGGCTCAGGAGGGAGGGGATATAGGTATACCTTGAGTGGATCCACGTTGTACAGCAGAAACTAACAACACTATAAAGCAATTATCCTCCAATTAAAAAATTAAAATTTAAAAAAAGATTTGCACACACACATTTGCACACCTGCTAGTAAGATACACCCTCTCCCACCTCCACCTTGCTAGATCCTACTCCTCCCCGACACCAGCTGACTCTTCCAGGAGCCCTTTCCTTTCTGAGCCTCTCTCTGAATTCCCCCAGCACACTGTTCCCAAAACTTAAGCATCCCCATGCCACCTGCCATCCATACTACTCTTTACTTAATATTTCCCTTTAAGTCACCTCACTCTTTTACTTTATTTATTTTTTTTTAATTTTATTTTATTTTTAAACTTCACATAATTGTATTAGTTTTGCCAAATATCAAAATGAATCCACCACAGGTATACCTGTGTTCCCCATCCTGAACCCTCCTCCCTCCTCCCTCCCCATACCATCCCTCTGGGTCGTCCCAGTGCACTAGCCCCAAGCATCCAGTATCGTGCATCGAACCTGGACTGGCATCTCGTTTCATACATGATATTTTACATGTTTCAATGCCATTCTCCCAAATCTTCCCACCCTCTCCCTCTCCCACAGAGTCCATAAGACTGTTCTGTACATCAGTGTCTCTTTTGCTGTCTCGTACACAGGGTTATTGTTACCATCTTTCTAAATTCCATATATATGCGTTAGTATACTATATTGGTGTTTTTCCTTCTGGCTTACTTCACTCTGTATAATAGGCTCCAGTTTCATCCACCTCATTAGAACTGATTCAAATGTACTCTTTTTAATGGCTGAGTAATACTCCATTGTGTATATGTACCACAGCTTTCTTATCCATTCATCTGCTGATGGTCATCTAGGTTGCTTTTTATAATAGCCAGGACATGGAAGCAATCTTTTACTTTATTTTTAAAGCAAACTCCACCACAAAGAGAAAACCATACCGTTTGCTATAAATAGAAGGGAACTTTAAAACAAAAAGTCATGGTCTAATGCACACGAAAATAAATACCTAATCATTCAAATGTTTGAAGTGCTCATCCGTATAAAACACATACATTACTGTATGCGTGCGTGCTCAGTCACGACCCGACTCCTGTGGACCCCATGGGCCGTAGCCCGCAGGCTCCTCTGTCCATAGGATTTCCCCAGGCAAGAATACTGGAGTGGATTGCCATTTCCTTCTCCAGGAGATCTACGGGCCCAGGGATCAAACCCACATCTCTTACACCTCCTGCATAGCTCTTGGTTTTCCTGGGCCTGTCTCACAGTCGTCCGGAGACTAGACACAGTCTAGCCCCTCTTCCAGTGCCTTCACATCCAATAAAAAATATTTAACAGAAAGTTCCAGTTTGTTCAGTTGTAGTAATGGGGTCCTTTTCTCCCCCTGGCTCTGGGCCCATCTGCTGCCCAACTTTCTTCGAAAGCACACATCCCCTCCTCCATCCACCCCTAACCTCTGCCGGCCTACAGGATGGTACGGAAAGTGTAGCAACTGTCAAGGGGATGCAGGGGTGCTCCTCCCTTCCCCAATCCCTGCCCCCTCTCCCTGGGAAGCCACAGGCCTTGGAGTAACCCAGGAAAAAGCAAGTCAACCATTAACACTGCTCTCCCAGCACAGACACACCCTTCCCGGGAGTTAGCAAAGTTCTAGGAAAAGCCTTGGCTCCAGAAAAAATGAAATCTTCCCATCCCCTCATTGCCAAAGACCCCAAAACACCTACCAGGAACCGAGGGGTCTTGGCTTGGGCCTGGCCCTGCTGGCGTCTAGAAGGAGGCGGGTCCCCTCTCTCCCTCACCACGGGTTGTCAGGGGCGACCCTGATGAAGATCTGAATCACTGGGACTTAAGTCAATAAGTGGCAGCCGGGGAAGGCCCAGCTGGAGCCAAACCAAGGCCTGGATTCTCTGGGTGGACCGACGCCCAGCTGAAGCCAATCCATGGGTGACCAAGTTCCTCCTAATGACATTTTCTAAAGCTGAACAGAGGAGGCTGGGGAGGGGAGGGGCAGGGGGGCTACAGTGCATGGGGTGGCAAAGGAGTTGGGCACAACTTAGCAACTAAACAACGACAAAGCCGAACAGATGAAGGACATTTCCTATTAGAGGCAGGCCTCTCTTGGGAACGTTTGCATTCCTTTTATTTTTTAAAGTCTCGCCACTTTTACAAGTTTTAAGGACTTTGTTGTTGTTTTTCAAAAGGGCACATTTTACGGAAAAGTATTCAAACTATTCATTTCAGGCAGTGGTCATACATGGGTGTCAGCATCTCATGACTTCCTGAAACTTCAACTGCTGGGGGTGGGACATCCATCCGGGCGTAGCTCCCTACGAAGAAGGTAAGCTGAGGGCCAGATAACGTGACCAATGACTCCAATGCCCCGGCCTCCCACGGGCAGCTCGAGGAGGGCAAGGGTCATGCAGGGAGGAGCTGACACCTGCCTGTAAGGCTAAGGAAGGTGACAAAGATCCCCTTGTTGACTTTTCAGAGTGCAAACAAGCTAATGACAGGAAGAAAGGTGGTGAGAAGGAAAACACCACATCGAGCACCTAATCCCCGATGGGGAACAAGAGCAGGTGCTGCTAGGCAGGCGGGATGGACGTCATCGTGAGGAGTCCTAGGGGGTGCCCTGTGTCTCTCGGGGGCTATGTGCCTATCCGTGGAACGAGGAGGGGGTGGATAAAGGGGGCGTATTCCAACCTAGGCCAGAGCGACTCTGCTCTTGTCAAGTCCCTATAATGGATTTTCAGGGAAGATAGCCTTTGAAGAAAAGATTCTGTAGCTAAAAATGTTGAGAAGTGCTAATGTGTGAGCCCGGTCGTATCACGCAGGAGAGTGCCACGCGAGTCTGAGTCTGTGGAAAGCAGCTGCTAAATACCCAGGTGTGCCAGAGACCAGCTGGTCCTTCATCCCGAGTGGAAGCTCTGACTTGAGGAGGAGCAACAGGAGTGGACCTCCTCCACCAGGGCCAGCCTGGCTGCTCTGCCCTCCTCCTGGCAGGACCACAGGCTGGAGACTGCAGGTGATGCCAGTCAGGCTGAGTCACGTGTCCAGATAAGAGACTCAAACCTCCATAGCGATGGGGGCCAAGTGCAGACCCCAGAGCCAGGTGTGTGCACACAGGGTCCAGAGGTCAAAGAGAGCTGAAATGTGGTGTCAGGGACTGGAGGCGGCCTCTGGGACAGACACGTGGAGAGAGGTTGGTTTCCACGTGCTCCCAGAAGCTTTCTGCACAGAAAGGCCGGCTGAGTTTGCAAGTCCAGGATGGAACAGACCTCAGGAAGGGAACAGCCTGAGCGTACACCTCCACTTAGGAGGGAAAAGCACAGATGGCACCCTAAAAGCTGCCTTCAGGTGGCTGCTGCCCACATGCCAAGGCCGGGGCCTCTGCTGGCCTTCCACGGGACGTATTACACATTCTGTCCTCCCAGCAGTCCTCTCTGCGAAGGACTCCTCCTCAGTGCTGAGGAAATCGTGCCCAGTCCTGGGAGGGAGAAATGGTCCCTCCCTCCTCTTCCTCAGGGTGAAAGTGGGCTTGACGATTAGAACATTCCTACCCCCAGGGCACAGTCACAGGGTCAGGGCTGGCAGGTGACCTAGGCCCAGCCATACAGAGTCTTCCCTGAGCTCTCACCGGAGTTACTGAGAAATACTCTATCCCTGTGATAGCAAGCTGTGAGAATGATGTTGGCCTGGGACAGCCAGTGCTACCTTGCTGCCACTTGGAAACATCCTGAGAATAAAGCCCAGCACAGCTGAGAGATGGAGGTAGATAATCCTGATGGTGTTAGCAACTGCTGGATCCAGCCATGCCTGAATCAGTCCTTTGATCCCCAACTTGCCAGGTCCACCGAGTCCCCTTTTCAGTGAAACTAGTTTGAGTTGGGTCTTTGCCATTTGCAACTGGGACTCCTGAGTAAGTCACCTACCCAGGAGCAGGAAGGAGTGAGAATGCACTGCATGTACTAACCAAACTCATCATCACCTTGATGGGTTCCTCTAACTGACACCTAGACGCAGTTTATGGCAAACACACCTCCAATGGACAAGACACGGTGTCCACTCCTGCAGAGGTGCTTGTCACAACTTCCTGTGGCTCTCCATTCAGAATTGCCCAATGACTCCTGACACCACCATTGCCCCCAGCGCTGGAATAGCACATGGTTTCGTCCTGTATGCCAGCTCCACATTGCCGGTAATGGCTGCTTGAAGGGCTGCAAGGCTCTCTCTGGCCTCACTGGGAAAGGGTGGAGATTGAATGGTGATGTCTGGCACGAGAGGAGGAACAGAGAGTATCAGTACATGTGCCACGTATTTCCCTTGCCCCTCAGGACCTCGTAGATCACCACCCAGGCAAGAAATTTCCTTCAAATCTAATTGTCTGGAAAAGCCCTCAGCGTCTGGTCTCTGCTCCTTATGGACCCCATGAACCGTGTAAATAATACAATTTTTTTCCCCTGCTTTGATCACTCATTAGCTCAGAGTTAAATCTGTGGTTCAACCATAGTAAACCATGCACAGCTCAATGGCCTGAATATATAGCCTAACTCTCGCCCCGGTTGTGACCTTCCAGTAAATTCAGGTTTCTCCTGACCTTATTTTTATGGGTTCCTATTAATTACATGGGCTTCCCAGGTGACACAGTGGTAAAGAATCAACCTCCCAAAGCAGGAAATGCAAGAGACCTGGGTTTGATCCCTGGGTTGGGAAGATCCCCTGGAAAAGGAAATGGCAACCACTCCAGTATTCTTGCCTGGAGAATCCCATGGACAGAGGAGCCTGGTGGGTTTAGAATCCAGGGGCTCACAGTCCAGGGGCTCACAAAAGAGTAACACACAACTTAGCAACTAAACAACAACAGAAACACATATACAAACAAATATAAAAAATATCTACACACAACTCTGGCATTAAGTATCTACTTTAGCTTTTTATTATAAATATACATTTCTCTAGTTTCTTATATATGCAAGGTATATAGAGAAATAGATATTCTTGTTAGTATCTCAATTCCTTTATAGAAAAAGATGGAGGCATAAATGGAAAGATGGATGGATGACAGGAAAACCAGGAAGAATAAGCCACTGTCTGTGCCTGAGAGAATTCAGAAGATCCTTCCACTCTGTTGTGAACAGAGTCCAGGATCTAAGATTGGAAGACAGGCTTTCAATCCCAGCTCTGACCGGCTGTGTGGCTGTGAGGGGGAAAAACACCTCACACACCCAGTTCATCCCATGCCCAGCCAGCCTGAAGGTTTATCAGCTATTAAATGCATATAAAACAATCTGCCCTACTTCCCTCACTAGATTATAACAGAAATTAAATGTGGTGGTTCATGACTGCTAATCAGAGGTAAGGCACCAGCCGTGTGCATGCCGCCAGCATCATTATCAGCATCGGAAAGAACACGCCAGGCAGTAAGCGCACGGCCGTGGTCAGAAGAGGGCCAGCCGTACAGCTCCTAGAAGTGCTGCAAGGAATTCAAAGAGAAATGAGCCTTTGGAACCCACATCTGCAGGCAGGATCCTTCCCTGCCTCCCACTCTGATGTCTGAGAGAGCTCCCGAGTAAAGGACTTCAATTCTCTGCTCCTCACAGCAAGAGAAAGCCCCATCCAGGACCAACCCCCTTCTTAGCCCTGGAAATGGGCCCAGGCATGAAGGGCCTGGGGCTCCCGGTGCCCCCCTCCCTCTCCCGACCACAGCATCCCTGGCACAAAGGGCCGACGGCACAGCACACGTCACCTGCGGGCCTCCTGAAAGCAGTGAGCTGAGGCTGGAAGCCGTGGGGTTGGGCGTGATTGGCAGCTGACCCTCACACCTGCCTCCCGCCGGACCTCACCGCTGCCTGTCCCTTCCTGTCCCCAATCAGAGGCCCATTTATTCCACAATCACCAGGGTTTCCAGGCACCTGAATCAGCACCACTGAGTTTCAAGCAGCAGGTGAAAATGAGACAATGATAATAACTGGGTTCCTTTTCAACAAGCTTTTCAGCAGGGCGTGAGCTAGACCTTGCTTTTCTGGGGAAGCGGACAGAATTCACAAAGGTAGGAAGACTAATTCTAAATTCTGGAATGTTCCCTGCCTGGTGAAGAATTGAAAGTGAAGGCCCAGGGGGAGGGGAGGTGGACAGTCAGAGGGCTGTTGACAAATAAACTCAAGTGACAAAATAAGGTCTCGTGCAGTTTAGGAGCAGATCCATCCTCGGCAGGGTGTTCTCCAAAGTCGGGGTGGAGGGACCCTTGCCATAGGCCACTTGCATTCCATCAGCTGCCCCTTCTTCCCCCTGGCTTCATTGTGGACTCCAGAATCCCCGAGTTTACACAGGGACTAGTGACTCTTCCAGGGGTACACTCAGTCCAAGCTGGTATATTAGAGGTCCCTTCCTTGAGAATCAAGGAAAGTGGCTGAGAGACTGCAGTCCCAACTCAACTGCTCTCTGGAACAGTGAGATGCAAATGAACGGAGCTGATGGAGGGGTCATGCTCCCCAGGTGGAAATGCCCGGGAAAGAGAAAGGTGGTCTGCAGTGAGAGCCAGGAGAGGAGAGCTGAAATAGCGGCTGAGCAAAGACAAGGTGGAGAGAGGGCTCCTGGGCCTTCCTCTGACCCGTGTGCTCGGTCCAGCCCTGCCCGGGGCCTGGGCTTCTGTGAGACACTCCAGTGTCCTGGCAACAAATGCCCATTTCCACTGTTTGCAGTGAGGCCAGCCCTAGTGAGCCACAAGTTCTATTTAGCCTGATTAATACAATGTCCATTTCCCTCCCCCCAGCTCGTTAAGCGTGGAGCGGAGATCTCAGCCACTCTCTGGGCTGATTAAGAATATATGAAAGTGTGGTTGCTTAGTTGTGTCCGACTCTTTGCCACCCCATAGGCTATTGCGTGCCAGGCTCTTCTGTCATGGAATTCTCCAGGCAAGGATGTGGGAGTAGGTTGCCATGCCCTCCTCCAGGGACTCTTTCAGACCAGGAATCAAACCCCAGGTCTCCTGCACTGCAGGCAGATTCTTTACCATATGAGCCACCAGGGAAGCCCTTAAGACTACCTGCTGTTGCTGCTGAGTTGCTTCAGTCGTGTCAGGCTCTGTGGGACCCCATAGACGGCAGCCCACCAGGCTCCTCCATCCCTGGGATTCTCCAGGCAAGAGTACTGGAGTGGGGTGCCATTGCCTTCTCCATAAGACTACCTGGCAGGGGGGATGCAAATCAGTGGCCCATGAGAGAAGGGGTTGCAGTACCAGAGGGACTCAGGTCTGGCTCCATCTAGTGGGGTGACCTTGAACTATAACCTCCCTGATGGGCAGGTTTTTCTCACTTGGGCTGCCGCAGATGCCTCCTAAATCCACTCCTGGCCCTCTCCAATCTGTCTGCATCACATAGTCACAAAGAGCTCTTCGAAATGCCAGCCATTTGGAACCATTAGGGAAACCACCAGCTGAGTCTTCTAGAGGTGCCCTCAGCCCAAACTGGCATATTGAGGTCCCTTCTTTGAGAAGCTAGGAAATTGGCTAAGAGAGTGAAGTCTCAATTCAACTGCTCTCTGGAATAATAAGATGCAAATTTAGGAGTTCACGGAGGGGCCATTTTCCCCAGGTGGAAATGCCCAGGGAAGAGAAAGCACCTATGAAACCATCCATGGAAACCCCCCAGTGACTTTCTACTATTCTGATGATAAAACTGAAGACTGCCCACGCCAGCCCAGCCCACGCAGGGCCTCTGTAACACATTACACTCTTTCCCCTTGGGGTTGCAGACACCCTGATACTCCTCCCTGGAGAATGCTTCCCCTGATTCTGCCTCTCCCCAACCCCCTTTTACTCAATTACCTCTTTTTATTCTTTTTATTAACATCATTATTGCAATTTAACTTATGTACTATAAACTTCACCTTATTAAAATGTACAATTCAGCAGTTTTAGTATATTCACAGTTATACAGCCATTACCACCATCTCATTCTAGAACATTTTCATCAGCCCTGAAAGAAACCCTGTACCCATTAGCGGTCATTCCCCATCCCTCCCTCTCCTCAGCCCCGGGAAACCATGAATCTACTTTCTGTCTCTATAGGTTTGCATATTCTGGACATTTCATAGAAATGGAATCACATAATATGCGGTATTTTCTCTATTTCCTTATTTTGTGCTCTAATCTTTATTACTTTTTTCCTTCTGCTTGCTTTAGATTTAGTTTGCTCTTTTTTCCCCCTAGTTTCTTAAAGTGGAAGAAGGCTACTGGTTTTAAGTCTTCATCTTTAAATATATGTTTATTTATTTATTTGGCTGTGCTGGGTCTTGGTTGCGGCATGTGGGAGCTAGGTCCCTGACCAGGGATGGAACCCAGGCCCCCTGCTTTGGGAGCGCAGAGCCTTAGCCACTGGATCACCAGGGAAGTCCCTGCATAGGCATTTTAGATTCCATACAGGGACCTCTCACTCCCCACTTTCCCCCTTCACTAAATTATCCCCCATCACCCTGTCAGGGGTGACCAAGCTTACCACATGACACCCAAACCTGCATCCCAGCCCACAAGGTCCTTTTACAGGAAGCAAGAAGAGTTTCCCTTGGTCGGGGAGCATCTCTTCCACCTGTTGGAAAATGGCTGTCATGAACTAATAACACTAAATCAAGACACTATACGGCCATGTGTGAGAAAGTCGCCACAAACGGAAACCCTACTCCGTGTGGTGCCCTCATAAGGCTCTCAACCCGCGAAAATGACTTTGGCAGAGCCACCACGATGTCCACAGTCACCTGCAGCTCTGGCCAAGCAAGATGCTCAAAGCAGCTAGTAACCTGCTCCGCAGAACTCTGCCAATGCAGAGATCACGTGGTCAAGAACTGCATCCACTTTCTGCCATGCTCAAGTAGAAAATGGAAGGTCCTAACAAGCCCAGGAAGTAGGATAAAGGTCTTCGAGTCCAGGTTGGGGTCATCAGCCCCTAAGCAGTGACTTCTGCAAACGAGGAAAACCACCAGCAGGGTTAGAACCGGCAGGGAGAGGTCACCGCAGGAACAGACTCAAGAGAAGCAAAGGAATGAAACCTGGGAAACACGGACAGCAGCTCAGTGGCTGCTCTAAGATGTGGCCTGGGCTGATCTCCCACCATTTGGAGTTAGAATTTTGCATTCATCTCTGACCTTTTCTTGGAGAATCTAACTCATGGCACCGTCCCCTGATCAAACACCTGCCCACACCCTGACATTAATGAGGACAAGCGCCGACGACGCTTAGACCAGTTGAAATTGGGTCGTTCCCTGTCACTAATCCGCGTGATTTGATGACATTAAAAAAAGAAACCAGAAGACAATTCTTTTTTACTTGTAAATGAGGCTCCACTTAAAGCAGAATAATTTCCAAGTCGAGCTTTCTTAGGCGAAGGGTCCCTGCAGGGTGGTGCAAAAGAACTCGGGGTCTAACCCTTGTTTTCTGATTAGAGTACCAAACACTCCCTCATCTAACCCCCCTCAACCCGCCCTCTACATCGAAGAGAAATAAACTGGTTTCCGAAAATGAAGTTCGGAAAATAATAGACACTCCTACACGTCACCTACATTAAGCCAGCATTCTCTATTAACTTTCCACTGGGGACCAAGAGAAAATTGTTTCAAAACTGGGAACTAAATTTAAGGTTGGGGCGGGGGAAAAACAACCTTCACCAAGCCCAAAGCTTTGAAGTAGATTTGCTTGAAGTAGATTTGCCTAATACTTTTAAAAGTTAGAGGTAAAGTGACTACTTGTTTGAGAGGTCACCTTGTCACATCAGCCCAGGAATTATGGGCTCAAATGGGGTCATGGAAAAATTCAAGGACTGGGCTTCCCGGGTGGCTCAATATAAAGAATCCACCTGCCAGTACAAGAGACACAGGTTTGATCCCTGGCCTGGGAAGATTCCACGTGCCTTGGAGCAGTTAAGCCCGGGCACCACAGAGCCTCAGAGCCACAATTACTGAGTCCATGTGCAGCAACCACTGAAGCCCACGCACCCTAGAGCCCTGCTCTGCAACGAGAAGCCACCACCACGAGAAGCCCACGCACTGAAACGAGAGTAGCCCTTGCTCTCTGCATCTAGAGAAAAGCCCTCACAGCTACGAAGACCAGCACAGCCAATAAATAAATAAATACAATTCTTTTTAAAATTTAAGGATTGGTTAAAGACAGCTTCTACTCTGAGTTTTAGCAATAGGACAGACACGTTCCACCAAATTTTTGGTGCTATCTGTGGGGCACACGGCACAAAACAGGATTCTTGGATTGCAAGCAACAGAAACCAGGTGTGGCTGACTTAAGGAGAAAGGGATTTACTGACGGGATACCTCATAGCTGGGAAATAATGGGAAGGCTAAAGATCCTGACATGGAAGAAGACAAGAACCCTGGCAGCTATACGGTCTGAGCCTCAAGGTCTAATCAGCTGCTACCGCGAGAATAAGGCTCCAATATCCTTTCCCTTCCTGCTTCACTCTGCTTAGATTTCAGATCCCAGAAAGAATGATCCAGCAGAGTAGCCCAGCTTGGGTCAACATCCCACCCCTTGACCTGGGTGATGGCTACCTAGCTGTGCTTGCTTTGTAAAAAATTAGACAAGCAATATATTTAGAGTTTATGCTGTTTTCTGAATGGATCTTAAGATTTTTTTTTTTTTTTAATGTGGACCATTTTTAAAGTCTTTAGTGAACTTGTTACAATATTGTTTCCGTTTCATGCTTTGGTTTTTCCTCCGAGAGGCATGTTGGATTTCAGCTCCCCAACCAGGGATTGAACTAGCATTCTGAGAGGCATGTTGGATTTCAGCTCCCCAACCAGGGATTGAACTAGCATCCTCTGCATTGGAAGGTGAAGTCTTAGCTACTGGACCACCACGGAAGTCCCCTGTATGGATCTTACACATCAATAAAGCACAAAGTTACACCTAACCAGCAATTCCACCCCTAATACAAGTAAAACCTGGAAGAGAAATAATACATAAAATGGAAAACATAAATCAGCAAGAATACTTATGGCCACTCCATTTATAATAGCCTAAAACTAAAAACAGTCCGAGGCTCTATGAACAGGTAAATGGATAAGCAAATAGCACATATTCAGACAGTGGAATACTGCTCAGCAATAAAAAGGAAGCAACTAAAATTAAAAAAAAAAAAAGAAGCAACTACTGATACACACAAGAGCCAACTCATTGGAAAAGACCCAGATGCTGGGAAAGATTGAAGGCAAAAAGAGAAGGGGGAAACAGAGGATGAGATGGTTAGATAGCATCACTGACTCAATGAACACGAATATGGGCAAAATCTGGGAGACAGTGGAGGGTAGAGGAGCCTGGCGGGCTGCAGTCCCATGGGATCAGAGTCAGGCGTGACTTAGCAGCTGAACAACAACTTGTACACACACAACAGGGAAGAACCCTAAAACATGATGTCAAGTCAGAGTGAAAGAAGCCTTGACAAAAGAGTACATGTGATTCCATCTATATGAAGTTCTAGCATGGGCAAAACTGATCTGGAAAAAAAATCAGAATGGTTGCTTCTAAGGAAGCCGGGAAAGGATTGCCTGGGAAGAGGCACGAGGGAACTTTCTAGGGTGATGGTCATGTTCTCTGTCTTGAAAGGGGTCTGGCTTGCATGGGGATATGCTTTTATCTGAGCTCTGCTGATGACACACATAAGATCTGTATATTTCACTGTTATGCACACTTTACCACAAAAGAAAAGAAACATAAACAAATACTGAGATCCAGTTAATGATAAGCTTGCTGAAGTATTTGACAGTTTCATCCATCAAAAGATGCTATTAAGATGGTGAATAAGTCAGCCACACACCAAGTATTGCACCACATAATAAACAAAGGATTAGTATCAGAACTGGCAATAACGTAATAGGAAAAAAATGGGTAAAGAAAAGTATGGGTGTGTAAATGAGTCAACCCATAGCCCGTAAACACATTCCATCTGAGCAGTAATCATCAAAACAACAGTTTAAACCACAGTGAGATACTGGCTCACTCTTAACAGAGTGGCAGGAGCTAAAGGTGTGGATGATACTAAAGATGATGAGAACATAGAGCAACAAGCCCTCTTGTCCAGGGCTGGAGAGAGAACCAAGAAAGAAGATAACATACAGCCTGCGACCCTGTGATTCTGCTCTATACATCCTAGAGAAACACACCGAAAAGAACCGTGGTAACAGCAAGGAAAAGTGGAGACAACGCAAATGTCCATCAATAAGTGGAGGGGGATAAAAACTGGATCACTTTGCAGCAGCAGTTAAAAAAAAGAGAAAGGAATGAACTGTAACTGCACATACCAGCATGAATCTCAAGAACACACACATGGATCAATGAAAAAATGGAATACAGCATGATTCCATTTATAAAAGGCGAAAAGCATACAAACTTTAAAAACACACTGTTAAAGACATAAACCTACATGGTAAAGCAATAGAGAATAGCAAGCTAATAATGATAAGAGAGAATTCAGGTTAGTGTATCCCCTGGGGATGAGGAGAGTGGAGGTCACATGTGAAGAAAGGCATAAAAGCAATTTCCAAAGGGCTGTTGATACTGTTTCTTCCATTAGCTGGGCACATGCCTGCTTTATTGTTGTTGCTGACTCCTTGCGACCCCATGGACTGCAGTCCACCAGGCTCCTCTGTCAATGGGATTTCCCAGGCTAGAATACTGGAGTGAGTTGCTATTTCCTTCTCCAGGAGATCTTCCTGACCCAGGGATCAAACCCACGGCTCATGAATTGGCAGGCAGACTCTTTACCACTGAGCCACCTGGAAAGCCGCCTGCTTTATTATTCTTTAAACTGTACATATATGTTTTATATGCATATAGATCTATTTCACAATGATTTTTCAATCAAATATTTTCTTATAGTCCAATACTTTCCAGTTAAAGACTGGGGGCAGGGGGGAAATAATCATATTCCCTAGCAACAAGAAACATAAAACTCCTAGGAACAAACTTGACAAGAAATGTTCACAACCCTCATAAAAAAATCTATGAAACTTTAGTGAGTGCTATAAAAAAAGAGAGAATGACAGGAAGACATCAATCAATATGGGACAGACTATATTTCTAGAGAGGAAAACTATCATTATTATTTTATAAATTTAATATCATTCTAAATTAGATTCTAATGGTATGTGCAGAAGAGCAATAAAATGATTATAAATTTCATAGGAAAGAATGAATAAATGGGCAAATGTAACCAAGGAACTGTTGAGAAAGGATCTGTACTTCCAGGGGCTAACTATGAAAAGTCATAATTTAAAAAGTGTGATAGTGGGATCTCCCTGGTGGTTCAGTGGTTAACAACCTGAGTGTCCAATGCAAGGGGTGCAAGTTCAATTCCTGGTCAGGGAACTAAGAAAACAAACAAACTATGATAGGGGAAGAAAAAGAGGTCAGTTAATGAAAAATGAGGAAACCTAGAAGTTCATATTTTGTGCATGATAATAAAGCTAACATTTAGAGTCAGTTGGGGGAAGGAGGAAGGAAATCTAGCATCCAAGACCAAAATCTATTAACCTAGTAACACAGGTTATTGGACCTGGGAGGCTAAGGGAAAAGAGGGGAGGGAGATGCTCATGTTTTGCCTTTTTGAATTTTGAATAACATGTACAATTGACCATGAGTACAGTGGAGGGTGGTGTCTGGGGCATCAACTCCCATGCTTTTGAAAATTCCCTTATAACTTTACAGTCAGCCCTCGATATCCATGGTTCTGCATCCACAGATTGAACCAACCATGGGTTATGTAGTATGATAGTACTTCTTTAGTGAAAAAAAAAAAAATCCATGCATAAGTAGACCCACAGAGTTCAAACACATGTTCAAGGGTCAACTGAATAGTCCAAAGAAATTAAAAAAAATTTTTTTTAGCAGCGCCACACAGCATGTGGGATCTTAGTTCCCTGACTAGGCATCGAACCCATGCCCTCTGCATTAAAAGCATGGAGTCTTAACCACTGAACCATCAGGGAAGTCCCTTAAGTTTAAATTTCAAATACAAGTGGTAGGAAAAGCAATTGAACCAAAAAAAAAAAAAAACTGGTGCACAATTTGGAAAGAAATAAAATCAGGCTTTTATACCTAAACCAAAATAAAGTTTGGTAGAATTAGAGTTGAATGTAAAAGAGAGAGCTAAATGGAAAAGCTGACACCATATAAAGAACTAGAAGAAAATACAGGTGAATACTTGCCTGAGCTTGGGGTGGGAGAGACATTTCAAATCCAAACGCAAGGGAATAAATCATAAAAGGACTAACCACATGCATCAATCTGCTGGGGCTACAAAAACAAAATATCATAAACGGGGCAGCTTACAGAACAGACCTTTATTTCTCACAGTTCAAGGTCAAGGTGCCAGGCAATTCAGGTCCCGGTGAGGGCTCTCTTCCTGGCCTGGAGGCAGCCGCCTTCCTGCTGTGTGTCCACGTGGCCTTTCCTCAGGACATGTGTCAGGAGAGAGAGAGAAAGAGAGAGCTCTCGGCCATCTCTTCTTATACGGGCACTAATTCCATCATGAGGGCCCCACCCTCATGGCCTTGTCTAACCCTAAATACCTCCCAAACACCCCATCCCCAATACTATCACATTGGAATTAGGGCCTCAACATGTGCATTTCAGGAGAACACAAACATTCAGTCCACAATACCACATAAACATCAGAAACCTCTATGTTTAAAAGTGGTAATAGAAAAACAAACACTAGATTGAGAAGAAAATGTGTTACATAGATGACAGTCACTATTCCTATGGGTAAGTAAATGTTAAATAAAACATGGGTTAGAAAATCATTGATACAGAATGATCTCAAATTTTAAACATTAAACATGTTTATCGCTGGAGGCTGAGAATCACAGATGTTAATATTTTTCTTTGTGCTTTTGTATGTTTCTAAATTTTCTAAAATGGATATGAACTTCTTCTAAGATTCAACAAAATGACTGTTGTTTTTAAAAAGTGTCACGTCGTGGTCAAGCAATATCCGAGACAGAGGGTCCAGTTCTGCAAAACGTTAGGAGGACGGTTGATGAGCAAGGTGTCCTGCAAGCCTAGAGTGTGATCCGTATCACCAGGAACCCCAAACAGAGGCAAGTCCTTCTCCCCAGAGGAGGCAGGCATGATGAGACTCTTGCACCAGTGAAAATTCTTCCCCGTGGAAAAGGGTTGAAGCTCCAATGCTTTGGTTACCTGATGCGAAGAGCCGACTCACTGGAAAAGACCCTGATGCAGGAAAAGATTGAGGGCAAAAGGAGAAGGGGGCGACAGAGGACGAGATGGTTGGATGGCATCACCGACTCAAGGGGCATGAGTTTGACCAAGCTCTGGGAGATGGTGAAGGACAGGGAAGCCTCGTGTCCTGCAGTCCGTGGGGTTCCAAAGAATCAGACATGACTTAGCCACTGAACAGCAACGGAAGAGGGAAGGTTTATTTGATACGGCTCCAAAGAGACAGACCCAGACCCAGAATGACAGAGAGGCAGATCTCAGCTCAAAGGAGGGAAGAACTTCTATCTCTATGAGCTGCCGCAAAATGCAAAGCACCGAACAGTGAACTTTGTGTCACGATCCACCCAGGACTCAGGCATGAATGGAGGAAGACTTCTTAGATCAGGAAGAGGGGGGTAAATTAGACATTAATTTTTAATCATATAATTACTTTCCCTTTAAAAAATTTAAAACAGATTGTATACTTAAAATGGATGACTTCGGGTATTTAAATTATACATCAATGAAATTGTTTTTAAAAGTTTAAATATCACAGAGAAGGCGAAATTTCTCTTTGATCATCCCCCCAACACATACACACACACACACACCAAATGCTGGTGCCCTTCCCTGTGCATAATAGCTATTGTAAGTTTGGAGTGCCTTTTTATGGACATTTTAATATGCTTTTACATGTAGGTATATGTTATATATATTTACTTGTGATTCTTGTGTGTGCTTAGTTGAGTCCGACTCTTTGCGACCCCATGGACTGTAGAGCCTGCCCGCTCCTCTGTCCACGGAATTTTCCAGGCAAGAATACTGGAGTGGGTTGCCATTTCCTCCTCCAGGGGATCTTCCCCGCCCAGGGATGGAACTCGTGTCTCCTGCATTACAGGCAGATTCTTTACCTGCTGTGTCATCACGATCTGTATTCATATAAAGTACAGCGGACTATGTGAAAACATCTCTCTAAGAGGCATCATAATGTACTTATCACTTTGAAATTTGCTTTCTTCACCTTATAATCTTAGAGATTCATCATTATTGTTATAGGAAGACCCAACCAATTCTTTCCCAAAGCTGCATAAGACTCCCAGGTATGAAAATGTGAGCTGATGTAGCTGAAACTATTCCACCACAGGCAAACATTCAAATGTGTAACAGTTTTTCACTTCAGACTGCAAACCGCCACAAAGGCCATCCTAGAACTTTCCACCTGTGCACACACACCAGGCTTCCTTTAGGGCAGATCCTGAGAAGGAAAATCCCTGTGATGTAGGGCAGATGCTGTTTTACTCTAACAGGTCCTGCCTAATTGCTGCCCAAGCCTTAGATCCCAAGGTTTTAAAAACCTGATCCCCGTGAAATGTCTTGTCAGTTTCAGCTCAGTGTTTCAGCCTACCTGGCATATTCTGCACTTGATTTTGCTCCACTGATCTTTAACTATTCAAATCACCATCCAACCATGAGATGGGCTGCCATGGTCATTGGCAGCACAGAAGCCAAAGGCCACCTTCCTGGCTTCTCATGGAGAAGACTCTTAAATGGGGAAGAGGCCCTTCCAAGCTTCTGTGAATCAAAGGATGCTCTACCAGTAAATGAAAGGGGATGAGGGCTGAGAAAGAAGAAACTGTACAAACCCTGGTATCAACTCAACTGCTTGGATGTTGTTGTTCGGTCACTAACTCGTGTCTGACTCTGCAACTCCATGGACTGCAGTACGCCAGCCTTCCTTGTTCTTCCCTATTCTCCCAGAGTTTGCTCAAACTTATGTCCATTCAGTCGGTGATGTTATCCAACCATTTCATCTTCTGTTGCTCTCTTCCCCTTCTTCTTGGATGGGCCAAGCCCAAAGATGAAAATGCATCAAGATGTTTAAAATAAAAAAAAAAAACCATCAACCCATAAATTAGGTGTGAGTGCAGCTGAGTGAGTCAGGCAGGAGTGAGTCAGGCAGCCATGGGTATTGACAATCGTTCACCCTCCTCACCAGGCAAGCCAACCACCAACTCCGTGATGACCCCCACCACGGTTACAACACCTGACTGATTCATTGTCCGTGATAGACTAAGTGCTTTTACATAAGGTGCTAACTCCGTGACTGCGGTCTTACATAAGGTGCTCCAGTATTTTTAGCAGCATATAACTGCCATGTGGAAGGAGGAGCTCATTGCCCAGTGAATGCCGCTCACTTTCCAGGCTGGCGCAGTCCTTGAAATGCTGATGTTCTGCAAGCAGCGCCTGGCTGTGGAGCAGTGAGGATGTCCGTGCAAAGGACTGCAGCACCAGCCAGATTCTGCTGTTTCTCCAGGCCAAACGACAGACCCCGGGCAGCAGGGGATTCACTTCACTTCCCTTACCACCAGGCCACTTCATGAACTTGGCAAGAACCCAACGAGCCACCTCCTAGCTTAGCAAGCTCTCCGCATACCCAGTGAAAGAGAGGGGGACAGGAGAAAGCCAGAGTGGGCCCTGGTCCTGCTCCCACATCCCCAGAACCTGGGTGCCCATCCTCGTATCACCTCCCACCTCTCAAAAGAAATCCAAGATTCCAGGTCCAGTGTCAAGGGTATGGCCCCCAGGAGGGACTGGAGGGTGAGTATTCATTGGATTGAGGGTCACTGCTGCCTTTTTCTGTTTTGGTAAATTTTATTAAAGTATCATAGACCCACACAAACACACAAGTACACACAACAAATTGGTGAATCTTGAAAAGATGAACATGGTATGTGACCAACACCCAAGACACAGAAACTGAACATCACCAGCCTCTAAGCCTTCCCTGTGCCCCTGGGAACTACCAGCCTGACTTCCAAACCTTATACTCAACCTGCCTTCTTTGCACATGGGGTAAGCGGGATCCCACCTAAGCTGTGCTCTTTTTCTGTCTGGTGCCTTTGCTCAACAGTGTCTGTGTGACCCTTCCCCGTTGTTTTGTGTGGCTGCGGACTGTTGTGTGGTACAGGGTTCTCTTGTCTATTCAGTGTTCTATTTGTCCACGCCATTGCCTATGGACACTGGGTGATTGCCAGTTTTGTGGCAATTACAAATAGAGCTGCTGTGAACATTCTAGTACATGACTTTTCACTGCAGCCTTCTGCCTCTCACGAGACATAAGAAGTTGAAAACAACTGCTTTAAATCAAATCTAGAGAAAGTCAACGTGCTCTGCCTCTCCAACTCACCCTTTCATTCTTTAAACGCAGTCTGTCCACCATCAACGTGGCTCCACGTGAAGAGGTTTGGCCACAGGCGTCAGACTTCCTAGTACTAAAGCCCAGGTCCGTCACCTACTTGCTGCGCATCCGTGCGCAAGCACTTAACCTCTCTGTGCATTTTTCTTACCTGTACAATGGGGGCAACAATAGTACTTCTATCTACCTGCATTTGGTTGAAGATCAAATAAAGGAACAAGGTCTGTACAAAATAAGCACCCATCAAAGGTAGCAGCTATGATTACAGTCAAAGGCACCCTGTCTTTCTTGGCACCCCAAGGTACCCGAATCTGGGTACCCCTGCCAGGATAGCTGAGCAGCTTTGACATAAGAGGAGACACTAACTAAAGACAAACAATCTCACCACCTCCAACTGGGACAGAGTTGTACCAAAAAGCCCTCACTAATCCCCTGGTGGTCGAGAGGTTAGGACTCTAAATTCCCCATGCAGGGGCATGAGTTCTATCCCTCGTCAGGGAACTAAGATCCTGCATGCCATGCGAGGCACAATCAAAAAAAAACCAACTGCTCTAATAAGCCCTCCCGACACCAGACCATGCTCTTTCCCTCTGCCTCTCCAGCCATCAAGGATGCGTGCAGGCCACGGTCACTGTCCTTTTACCCACAAGGCACTGAATTTCATTCAAAATGTGACCTAAACCAGAGGCTTCATCCGGGGTCACTATTAATGGTGTGCCAAGCAGCCTGGTGACAAGCTGCTGGGGCATTAAAGGTGCCCAGAAATCACTGTCTGGAAAAAAAAAAAAAATGTTCTAAATGTCCACGCAAAAGGAGAGTCAAGTGGAATATTTCATTATTTTAGACGACAAAGATAGAAAAAGCCCCTAGAAGCCTACCGTGCAGAGACCTAGGAGCAAGAGACTCGGGGCCTCCCATTACTCGTTGCCATGGCAACTGTATTTCACATCAGGAACTCATTTTCATATGACAGTGACCTGTGGAGGAAAGGGAAAGTTTCCTAAGGAAACTTTGTTGAAGGTGGTTCTGTTGGGGTGGGGCTGATTTCTGTTTACCAAATAAGAAAAGCACTTACAGGTGTCCTAAGGGACAGAAACGACCTGAGGGCTCCTTGGGGTTCTGTGTTCCACAACTCTTACTTGAGACACACAGACAAGAGACACATTCACAAACACACACACAGTGTGTTTCGAAGGCCTCTGGGGGCAGTTGTGACAGCCTCCTTTAGGCACTGGTCCCACCATCAGGCATCTGTTCTATTACAAAGTCCTTTCCTGGAGTCCAGTAAAGTCCCAAGCAACCAGCTGACCACCATCAGGACATCCTGGGCCAGATGCCGTGAGGACCTGTAACACGCTCCCTGGCCTGAAGCGTATGCTTTCCTAGACAAACAGCAAACCCCAGGATCAAACAATCTTGCAAGTCAGACTTGAGTTCCAACCTCTGTTCTGCCCACCCTCAAGTGTGTGGTTTGGGCCAGTCCCTGGACCTCACTGGGTTTGTGTCCTCATGGGCAGAATGAGAACCAGAGTCCTAGCGCCTACCCCTCTGGGGGCCGCACAGATAACACACTCGAGGAATCTCTTGGAAAGATCAGCACACATCTGGTACATACTGACCACTCAACAAACAGCTGCTGTCAATAAGCACTGGAAGAGCGTCTCTTACACCCGTGATACAACTGGAGGCTAATAGCAGAGAACAAAGTGTTAAATCGGGTGGCACAAACTGTAATGAATCCATCTGTAAGACCAGCGGGAGTGCGGGCCAGTGGTAATCCAGAAGACTTGAACAGACCAGGAGAGAGGTGGGATGTGAATCAGTGGCTCAGTGGTAAAGAATCTACCTGCAATGCAGGAGACTCGGGTTCCATCCCTGGAGAAGGAAATGACAACCTACTCCAGTATTCTTACCTGGAAAATCCCATGGACAAAGGAGCCTGGCGGGCTACAGTCCTTGGGGTCGCAAAGAAGCTGGACACAATATAGCGACTAAACAACAACTGAAGGATGGCCGGAGATGTCCTTGGAGATTAAGGCGAGGAATTCCTTTATTGAATCAACTGGGTACACGGTCCTGGGGACCCTGGAGGAAGGCAACAGGCTTCAGGGACACAAAGGGACCTGTGATCAGCAGACAGACAGCTGTGGTCTCATGGGCATGGTGGAGTGGGAAGGCCAGGAGAGGAGCCCCTGGCGGGGTTGAGAGAGGCAAAGCTTTCCCAGAAAAACAGCTTCTGAGCTGTGTCCTCCAGACTAAGGCAGAGAGGACTGACCATGGTAGGGAGAGAAGCAGTCTGGGGACTGGAAATTGGTTTCAGGGGGTGAAGCCACATGACTGGGAACCACAGGAGGTGAAAGAGCTGATCTCTGTGCGGGAGGAGGCCGGAAACCTCTGAAGATTTCCCAGGGGAGAATGCAGACAGGGTAAGGCCGCAGTCATCCCCGAGCCATCAGGCTACAGGTGATATGCCAGATGGACTGTGGGGGCTGGAAAGGATTCTGGCATCAGATCAGCCAAAGGGGCCTCTGAACTCTGGCCTGAGACTTTCGAGGCCTGGAGCAGAAGCCTGGTTACAAAAGGGCAGGAGCGGCAAGACACTTCAGGGAAAAGAGAGTGACAGAGGGGCAGGGAACCTACTGCTGGGGAGTCAGGAGGACATGGTGATCTTCGGGTGTCAATGGGCATTCCAGGAGGTAGGCCAAGGACTAGAATCTTAGGGTGAGGGGGATTCCCTGACAGCTTCCAAAGCGAGTTCTCTGAGAAGATAAACATGGGCCTCTCAAAACATCCCAGCAAAGAGGGAAGGGGCCTCAGAAGAGAAGAAGGAATGATGGAGAAAGAAGAACAAAACCAGGAGAGAAATGACAGCAGAGAAGACTGCAAACAGGGCACGGGCACACAGCAGCCCACCTCCCGGGCAGAAGGGATGGCAGCAGGATGAGGCCGAGAGGGAAAAAAAAAAATCAGTGTTTGGAAACAAGCTGGCTTCCAAGGAAGCAGCTTTAGCAACGTGGTAGGGCCAGCAGCTGGGCAGCAGGATTAAAAGGGGAGGCGTAGCGCCAAGAGGCAGGCAGCAGGTGCAGAGCGCTTGTCGGGAAAATGCAAGTGAGAGAAACGAGAAACCAAGCTTACGGCTCTGGTGCTTGTGTTCCCTCCCTCCCCCAACAAGAGATGGGAGGCCAAGTGGATGTCAGAAGCAGGAGGATGGAAGGGCACCTGCAGACAGGCACAGTCTCTCCGGGGTGGGGGGGGGGGGCGGGCACGTGGAGAGGCAGAGACTAGACTGCAGCCCTGGCCCCTCCAATGCTCCTACCAGGGCGTCCAGGGACACTCTGACAGTCCCAGACAATCCCAGACCTCCAAATGCTGGGGGATCGTGCGTTCCCCCCGACCCCCTCACCCTCTGGGCCCCTGAACTCACAAAGGATGTATTTCCACCTCCTGCCTCACACCTCTGCCCAGGGCCACCTCCAGGGGTGCGGGTGTCACAGACGGCACAAACAGGATAATCAGGTTCTCAGCCTTCTGAGCAGTAGGCAGGGGACAAAATTCCAGACTTCCCAGCAGAGCCCTGGCTGCAGCCCACGAAAGGGGGCTTCTACCCCCACAGCGCAGGTGTCACAGGGCATCCCTGTGAGTACAGAGCCTTCATCCTGAAGGCAGGGAGGCTCCCCGGATGGATTTCTACACTTCCTCCAAACCTTAACCCTGAGAAAATCAGAGGTGGGCCCGACTGCTGGGAGCAGGGTTTGGGGGAGACCAGAAAAAAACCCTGGACAGGATTTTCAGGCTGAAAGGTGCGCAGGGTGAGGAATCTTGTCTGGCCAGGGACAGCTACCTCCATCCCGCCCTCTTGGGCACCAAATGCCATCTGATTCCCACTCCTGACTACCTAACCCAGGGTGAAAGCGCCAATGGCCAGGGCCCAGGCCCACTCGGGTGACCACGCTCATCATTGGGAACGTGGACCCTCACCAAAGGCGAGGCCGAGCGCAGAGGGCCACGTGCGCGTCTTCCCCGCTAGGTCGGTAGGTGCCGGCGACCCCGGGGCCCCTCCCGCCCACGTGCGCGCCCCGCAGGCGCTCGGTAAACACTGCACTTGTTGACGCGCTCGCCCGGAGCGCTAGCCCCAGCGCCGCCTGCCGTCCGCCGCCGTCTTCGACCGCCCACTCGCTCACTCCCCGGAGCTCGGCCGCCCCGCCCCGTCCGGCGCCCCCACCCACCCACGAGCGCGGGCGCCTACGGGACCCCCGAGGGCCCAGGCAGGCTGTGGCCAGGTCGCCGAGCACCAGGCGCTCTGGGGACCGGGCCGGGCCCGGACTCGGGCCCAGGCACTGACCCGAGCCGCTCGAGACCAGTCCTGGGCTCAGAGCCAGGCAGGAGGGAGGGAGGGAGGGTGGGAAGGAGCGCGGCTCGGGCCCTGCACGCGCCCCTGGCCCGCGCGCCACAGCTCCCGCGGCCCGCCTGCCGCTCCGGGGCCGCCCCGCGCGCCCCCGTGGTCCCCCACGGTCCCCGCCACCGAGACACACACACGCCCCGGCGCTCCCAGACCGGGCCCCGAAAGAGGGGCGGCCCCCCGGGAGCCAGACTTACCCGGGGTCCGGCCGGCCTCCGGCGCGCTCCCCGGCTGCCCTCTGGCGGCGGCCGCGAGAACCCGGCCCCCGTCCCGCCCCGCCCCGCCCCGCCCCGGCCCGGACCCGAGGCCGCGGGCGGGAGGACCCGCCTGAGATCACCCCTTAGGCCAGGGCCCCTCTGGATGGCTGTCCTCGCCATGGAACCCGTCTCGACGGCCCTTTGCTGTTTCTGAGTAACACACATCATTGTCTGTTTCCCAAGCAGCTCCAAGTCCCTAAAGCCCCGCAAAGATCCATTCTAACCACCCCAGGAGGCAAAAGGAGGGCAGGTATGACTTTTGGGGCCTGAAACAGCACCTGACACCTGCTGTGGCTCATCGTGTATTTGTTGAATGAATGAACGCTCCACCGATGGACAAAGGACAGGCTGAGGCAACCTGCCACCGTCATTAAAGGAAACAGCCACAAACCCATCAGCATTGTGTCCCGGCTGCCACGTTCTCCACTTCCACCCCCTCGGAGCCCCCTGTGCCTGGCTTCCTACGCAGGTGGGGTGTGAGTGAGAAGCGGTGGAGAACAGTGCCGTGTTATTCTTCATTCTCTACCAGGAATACGGTTCGACCAGAAAAACTGTTTATGAACTGATTTCCTGAGATAACTGCAGAACTGGTAGCTGAGTGATGACCAAACCTAAGCCCTGGTTTCTGGACTCACAGAGCAGCCCCCACCAGTAGCTGGGTCAGACCTCTGTTTGGGTTCTGGATCGTGCCCATGGGAGAAGTGATCTCGGGTAAGTGAGCAAATGTCTCTAAGCTAGCACTGTCCAGTAAACTTCCTGCCGCTATGGAAATGTCGTCTGGCCATGCTGTCCCCTACCGCCGGTCACAGAGGATGGACTTTTTAATTTCATTTTACTTTGTTTAAATTTATACCGCCAATGCAGCTAGTGGCTAAGCCTCAATTTCTTTATTTTTTGAAATAGTTAGATTTATTTATTGGCTGTGCTTAGGTCTTTGTTGCTGCTCGGGCTTTTCTCTAGTTGTGGAGAGCCGGGGTTACTCTCTAGCTGCAGCGTGAGGGCTTGTCACTGCTGTGGCTTCTCGTTGCAGAGCACGGGCTCTGGAGCACGAGCCTCAGTCGTTGTGGCACGTGGGCTCAGTAATTGCTTAGCTGTCCCGCAGCATGTGGGATCCTCCCAGACCAGGGATTGAACCCATGTCTCCTGCATTGGCAGGTGGATTCTTTATCACTGAGCCACCAGGGAAGCCCTCTTTATTTTTAAAAAATGTATTTATTTATTTAGGCTGCACCAGGTCTTAATTGTGGCACGTGGGATCTTCATTACAGCATGCAGGATTGTTAGCTGTGGCATGTGGAATTTAGTTCCCTGATCAGGGATCAAACCCAGGCTCCTTGCATTGGGAACTCAGAGTCTTAGCCACTGGACCACCAGGGTAGTCCTCCTAAGACTCCAGTTTCTTTATGTGTAAAGGGAAGGTGATAGTCCCATTGTGAGGATTGAATGAGATCATGCAAGGGAAGCCCCTGATGATAGGCCTGGCTCACTCGAAGAGCTCAATCGAGTTGTTAGCATAACTCTCACTACCATCAGGGCTTCCCTGGTGGCTCAGGTGGTAAAGAATCTGCCTGCAACGCAGAAGACCCAGGTTCGATCCCTGAGGACCCCCTGGAGAAGTGAATAGCTACCCACTTCAGTATGCTTACCTGGAGAAGTCCATGGACAGAGGAGCCTGGCAGGCTACAGTCCATGGGGTCGCAAAGAGTCAGACATGACTGACTAACACTTACACTATTTCACCACCACCATCACCTCTCTAACACTAAAACCGCAAGGATGTAGCAATTCTATAGGCTCTAGCCCACCGACACACACCCCACAGCCCTCCTCCAGGCAAGAGTCACTCACACCACTCCTTACGTAGCCTGGGAGAGAGCCCTCATCATCTCTGGGATGACGTAAGCTCTCTTTGGACTGCTGGCCACGGGAAAAAGATTTCTACACTGACCTGAAGTGGCCGCCCTGTAACATGTCTTCCTGGCCCAAGTTGTACCTCTCTGGGGTTCAGACAAATTGAGCACCCTCCCAGTCTTCCTTCCCTCAGTGTCAGAGCTTTCAGCAAAGCACTCCTTGTCCTCTGCTCTGTGCTGGGCTCTGGCCAAACTGGGAATTTGCACTCATCTCACTTAACTGTTGTTTCCCCAGGTCTTCCCACCCTGTCCCAGTGACTGTAACAAACAGCATTTGTCTGGCTGTGCCCCATGCCCCGGGGGTAGCTCACATGGGAGCGGAGGCACAGCCTCCCAGCTCACTTAAAAAGCCATTTCCTCCTCTCCTGGCCCGGCGTTTATTCCTTTGACCCGCAAAGCAGTACACTGGGCCCGACCCATTCCTCCCCGCTCCCGTATCCCCCAACATAACCTCATCCTCTTGGTGGTGGGCTCCGTCATGTTCACTGCAGAGGGACACACACTTCCCTGCATGTGTACATGCCAACATACACAGGTACACACCACCCTTGACCAGCCAGAGCTGCAGTACAGCCTCTTCTCCAATGTCATGGCCGAGCTCTGTTGATGAGGCCCTTCCTTTTGACCAGCGCCTCTTCTCATAGTTGGGAAAGAGCATCCCACCCCCAGCATCTCCATAGCCAAATTCAGAATGGCCTCCTCTCCTCTCTCTCTTCACCTTGGTCCAAGTAAGCGCCTGTCTTCTCTTTCTTCAAATGGATTCACAGATGACAGGACAACCAAAACAGGAAACCCCTTCAAGAAATTGAGGGTGCCTGTCGGGGGACATCTCACTGCCCAGGAGGGTGCTGGCTGAGCGTCTCCGTGGCTCCAGGAGCAGCGAATGGTGAGAGAAGAAGTTTAAGGGAGTTGACTCTGCCTCCTGGAGTTTGGGGGCTGACATGAACCGAGAACAGGGTCACTTGACCATAGCTCTGTTGACATTCGGGCCAGTTAACCCTATGTCATTGGTCAGGGGAGTTTTCTAAAGGCCAAGAAGAAACTGTGGAAGAGAGCTGCGTTCTGTCTTGAAGAAGTTCCTCTCCAAGAAAGTGGCCGGTGGGGCAAGGCAACCCCGCAGTCAGAGGCTGCAGGATGTTGCTCTGGAAGCAGGACCAAAGAGGGAAGCGAGAGACGGTATCACATAAGACCTCCTGGAGAAGCCCTCAGACGCCCTCATCTAGAGGAGATCAAAGCAGGAAAAAGATAAGGGAGGGAGAGAAGACAGCTCTCCTCCTTCCACCCTCAAGAAAACACAAGGCTGTTTCCTGGTTCGACATCATCAGGTTGAATTTGCTGAACAAATTCATTACACAATCAAAAAAGAATGTTTTTACGTAGACTTCTGCTTCATTCAAGATGGAGTAACAGGGACCAGAGTCAGCTTCTTGCCTGAAGCCACGAAAATATCAGATCAAACATATGAAACACCAACACTCAAGACTCTGGAACATCGGGCAACAAAGGAAAGTGATCCCTGGGAGAGGAAACAGCAAGGTGATCCCTGCACTGCTCGGCTCGCTGCCTGAAGAGTTTCCAGACTGGTTCAAGGAGAAAACTAGCTGAATGGAACAGACAGAGCTGGATTCTGGGAAAATGAAACCAGTTAAGAGTTTTCAGGGCAGGGCACTAGAGAGGAGAGAGATGCAGAGAGAGAGAGAAACCTAGAGGTCTACAGAAAATGCTCCTCAAGTATTTAGTGAGTACTGCTCAGCACAGGTGTTTGAGAAAATGACGTGAGGGTTGGGGGGGCAGCGGGGATGAACCACCTGAAAGGATTAGTGGGAACAGCGTCTGGTGCCCACACAGGGCTGGAATAATATCTGTTTTCAGCAGCCAAAGTGGAAAACATCACAGTTCAGGGGCCACTAATTAGAATACTAAGAAAGGGACTTACTTCCCCGATGGTCCAGTGGTTAAGATTTCACGTTCCAATTCAGGGAGTGTGGGTTCGATCCCTGGTTTGGGAGCTAAGATCCCACATGTTTCATGGCCAGAACCCCAAAACATAGAACAGAAGCAATATTGTATCAAATTCAATAAAGCCTTTAAAAATGGTCCACATTAAAAAAAAAAAAAAAGAAGAATACTAAGAAAGGCCTTACTTTGATACTAGAAAAAAATTCACCTTAGACTGGATCCAGAAATCCAGTTCTGGTTCCACTTAAGCAAGCTTAAATTCAAGATTGGAAAGGATCAAGCTCTTTCCAAGCAAGTTAATTGCCACAACAAATTTCAAAAACATTTATAGGAATTCAAAAATATCCTGTACCCAACAAGGTAAAATTCGCAATATCTGGCATCCAAGAAAAAATGACTAGGCACACAAAGAAGCTGGAAAATGCAACTCATAGTGAAGAGCAAACTCAATTAACTGAAACTGACTCAGGCATGACACAGACGGCAGAATCAGTAGGCAAGGGCATTGAAACAGTTATTAAGACCATATTCTGTAAGTTCAAGAAGCTAGAGGAAAGTTTAGGTATAGATACAGCAGCTTAAAAAAATTACCCAAATTGAACTTCTAGACATAAAAACTACAATGAGATAAAAAATACACTGAATGGGATTAATGGCAGATTAGACATTGCAGAAGAAAAAATGGTTAGCTCCCCTAAAAAGTCCTCAGTGAAGCCTACTTATCTTTCTGACACTTCCTTGTGAGTTGATTTTGGTGGACAGCTCAAAGTGTTGAGTCGTTTAAGGTTTTCTTTTATTAATTAATTAATTTTTGTCTGTGCTCGTCTTCACTGCAGTGCTCAGGCTTCTTGCTGCGGTGGGTTCTCTTTTGTGGAGCACAGACTCTAGGGTGTGTGGCCTTCAGTAGCTGCAGCACGTGGGTTTAGTTGCCCCGCGGCATGTGGAATCTTGCAGGACCAAGGATCGAACCTGTGTCCCCTCCATTCGCAGGCGAATTCTTAACCACGGAACTGCCAGGGAAGTCCAAGTATTGAGTTATTGAGAGTGCAGAATAGGAAGGATAGGTCCCAAGGCAAGGAGCCTTAGGAGAGTAAGTGCTTCCTATTACGGATGGGTCCTGCTTTGATTTCCAGGCTTGGGGGAGCCCCAACTGACATCATAGATATTAACAGTTCTCTCCCAAATTTTCTTTAGCTGCTTTGTTCCACCCCTGCCATGTGCTGCCAAAAAGGCTTGGTGTTCCTGAGACCGCAGCAGGTATGTGACTTGGAGGGACATTGAAATCTGCTACTTGAGGAAATGGGTAAAATGCCTGGTCTTCAAGAAGCTCATAGTTCAGTGGGAAAAACAGAAACGTAAAGAAATCATCTCTGGACAATGGTGTG
The DNA here is from genome assembly GCF_027580195.1 of Bos mutus. NCBI lineage: Eukaryota > Metazoa > Chordata > Mammalia > Artiodactyla > Bovidae > Bos > Bos mutus. The sequence goes on from NC_091635.1 coordinate 39,825,521, forward strand.
CAAGCTGTAACCTGCTGCCTACTGGGTAGTGATTTCACAGGAGACAGGTGCCATGGAAGTAGGACATTATTTATCTCCAATTTACTGCTAGGAACACTTTAAGGGATTTGCCCAAGGTCATACAGCCAGCTAGTAGCAGAGCCATTATGCTACCCAACCCCTGTGGCTGCATCAGATACAAAAGAAATGCAGAGGCGTGAACTACAGTGTGGCAGGGCTCAGATGGGGCTTTTCAGAGGAAACCATTGTCCAGAGACTCAGTAGAGTAGGAGTTGGCCAGACAGGCCAGATGGGGAAGGACACTGCACGTAGAGGGCACATGGAAGGCAAGAAAGGGAGTGTTGAAAGGTGGGGAGTGGTGAGTGGGGAGGCAGAGAAGAAAATGAGCCCAGAGTTAGGGGTTGGGATTGGCATGAGAGGGGTCCCAGACCCCCTGCCCAGGATGCAGATTACAGCTGGCCAATCACTGCCAGTCTCAGATCCTTGAATTCTGAGGCACCATTAAGAAGTAGGGCTTCCCTGATGGCTCAGCAGGTAAAGAGTCTGCCTGCAATGCAGGAAATTTGAGTTCAATTCCCAAGTCAAGAGGAGCCTCTGTAGGAGGAAATGGCAACCACTCCAGTATTCTTGCCTGGAGAATTTCATGAACGGAGAAGCCCCAGGGGCTACAGTCCATGGGGGTCTCAGAGAGTCAGACACAATTGAGCATACATGCACACACCTCAGGAAGTAACGAGGGACTTCCCTGATGGCCCAGTGGTTAAGACTCTTCTTCCAACAGAGCGCATGGGTTTGATCCCTGATGGCCCAGTGGTTAAGACTCCACGCTTCCAACAGGGCGCATGGGTTTGATCCCTGGTAGAGGAACATGCCCTGTGGTGCAGCCAAAAAAAAAAAGAAGTAAAAGAATCAGCAATCTATGTGCATGTGTGCAAAGAAGACATGCCCCTTTTCTACTGAGTCTTAAGAGGAAAAGATAAATAGATATTGGCTTATATGGATTTACTCCCACAGATAAAGGAAGACTTTATGAATAAAAGGCGTATATATTTGCAAGCACCACTGATTGATATAATAATCCGTGGCACAGTAGTCCTGTCCTCGGGTTATAGGTGTGTTCATTTATGTGCCCAGAGACACACTGACACAAATCAGTGATTAAAGCTCAAGCTCTCTTTTTACTTCAAGGCAGGTGATGTTTCTTCTGGTTCAAAAAGCCATAGCTGCTTCTGTATGTTTCCTATGACACTTTCAGAAGACTGGAAATGGGGTGGGGGAGAGGCATCTGTGTGGACGAGTTAGGTGGCAAGACGTCCCCAGAGCCCAGGGATTTCTGAGTGTCCTTAGTGATCCAGGACCACGTTGGCCGGCACCCTCTGACTACCTTAATCAGGTGGAAGACCCAGAAACCCTCACTCTTGGCTTCTTAAACTCTCAAACTGCAAAGATGACCTCCCTGACTTCCACTTTTTTTTTTTAGCTGCACTGCATGGCATGCAGGAATTTAGCTCCCCAGTGGAAACGCAGAGTCTTAACCATTGGACCACCAGAGAAGTCCCCACCTTCCTTTTGAAAAAGGCTCTTCCTTTGACCAAGAGGTTCCCTGGTGGCTCAGACGGTAATGGGAAGATCCCCTGGAGAAGGAAATGGCAACCCACTCCAATACTCTTGCCTGGAAAATTCCATGGATGGAGCATCCTGGTAGGCTACAGTCCATGGGGTTGCAAAGAGTCGGGCACAACTGAGCGACTTCACTCTGACCAAACTTTCATCAGGTTTCTCTAAGCCTACTTCTCAACAAGACCTCAACTGTGGCCTATAAGAACTGCATCTCTCAACACAAATGATTTTGTCCACCCTCCCACACACAGAGCCCTGAAAAAATAATCTAGCCTGGCGTCTAGCAGCCTAAGGCCACGGTGTCCCTGCCATGACCCAGCCCACCCCATCGCCACTTGAGTTTCTGTCTGAGAAAGCCCATGTATGCCAAGGGAATTTACCATTTGTTCCAGCCAACACCTTCAGGTAGACACCTTGCCTCCATTTTCTTAGAGCATTTATTTTGAACACTTGTTGTAAATCCTTTCTCTATGCCTTTGAGATGTATGTGTATCTCCTGGAACCCAGGAGTGTCTTCTCAAAAACCTGGGAGCCATTCCTTTGAAATATAACCATCAGGAAGGATGGGGCCCCTGTGTCTCAGTCTGTAAGTAGGTATCTTGGTGAAGGGCCAGTCACCAGGCTAAGATGGCCTGATCATACTGATACTGAGTACTCATCTTGTTGTTTACTCGCTCATTCATCTCAGACTATTTGTAACCCCATGAACTGCAGCAAGCCAGGCTTCCCTGTCCTTTACTTTCTCCCTGTCCTTTACTTTCTCCCTGAGTCTGCTCAAACTCATGTCCATTGAGTCGGTGATGCCATCCAATCATCTCATCCATTGCTGCCCCCTTCTCCTCCTGCCCTCAGTCTTTCCCAGCATAAGGCTTTTTTCCAATGAGTTGGCTCTTTGCATCAGGTGGCCAAAGTACTGGAGCTTCAGCATCAGTCCTTCTAATGAACATTTGGGGTTGACTACTCATCTGCTTTTTTTGTAATTTTTCACTGTCTTGACTCTGCTTGAGTCCTCACCCACTCTCCTTCCCTGTTCCCTGGTTCTCTCTTTAAGAAGGCCAGGTCCCCTCTGTATAGATCAGAACCAAGCTCATTTCTAGGCTAAAGAAGTCTCTTTCCCCTGCTGCAGGAGAACTGAATAAAATCTGTCTTTACCACCACTTCCTATTACCCAGTTTTGTTTTTCTTTAACACTTTCTAGAAATGTTCCTGGGGAGTTGGAATCTTGGGGCTCCCCCATCATCTCAGAACCAACAGGCCTCCAGGATTTGGAGTTTAATAGCAGCCCACAGAGGTGAGCACGGGGGCAGCTGTTCAGCAGGCAGCCAACGAGGCCTGGACCTCCACGCACAAAAAGATCTTCCTTTGCTTAGGCAGGGAAGCCCTTGAGACGCTTCCTATAGAGATGGTGGCATAAATCCACCACAACTAAATACAGGAAAAAATTTAGATCTTTGAGTTCCGGAAATAGCCTGGGGGCCAAGGTGTGGACAGCATCAGAGAATGTTCTGAAGGAAACTAAAGTCTCAAGAGACGGACTTCCCTCGTGGTCCAGTGGCTAAGACTCCATGCTGCCAGTTCACAGGGCCCAGGGTTCCAGCCCTGGTCAGGGAACTAGATCCCACGGGCCACAGCTAAGCATTCACATGCTGCAACTAAAGATACCACAGGCCACAATGAGGGTCAAAGACCCCATGTGCCACAACCAAGGCCCAGAGCAGTAAGAAAAAACAAAAACGTCCCAAGAGAGGCTTCAGCTCCTCAACTGCACAGCACCTAACCACGGACGGTGTGGGGAAGGGGCTGCAGACAGAGCGCCTGTGCACTGCGGCTGATTCATGTTGATGTATGCCAGAAACCATCACTTTCAGTTCAGTTCAGTTCAGTCGCTCAGTCGTGTCCGACTCTTTGTGACCCCATGAATCGCAGCATGCCAGGCCTCCCGGTCCATCACCAACTCCCAGAGTTCACTCAGACTCATGTCCATCGAGTCGGTGATGTCATCCAGTCATCTCATCCTCTGTCGTCCCCTTCTCCTCCTGCCCCCAATCCCTCCCAGCATCAGGGTCTTTTCCAATGAGTCAACTCTTCGCATGAGGTGGCCAAAGTATGGGAGTTTCAGCCTCAGCATAAGTCCTTCCACTGAACACCCAGGACTGGTCTCCTTTAGGATGGACTGGTGGATCTCCTTGCAGTCCAAGGGACTCTCAAGAGTCTTCTCCAACACCACAGTGCAAAAGCATCAATTCTTCAGCACTCAGCCTTCTTCACAGTCCAACTCTCGCATCCATACATGACCACAGGAAAAACCATAGCCTTGACTAGATGGGCCTTTGTTGGCAAAGTAATATCTGTGCTTTTTAATATGCTATCTAGGTTGGTCATAACTTTCCTTGTAAGGTAATTATCCTCCAATTAAAAACAAAATCAATTTTTAAAAAGAATTGCCTATGCAGATCTCAGTTTCCTGGGATTTGTCATAAGAACTGACAAGCAGAAATGGCCCAGACTTGAGGAACGGACAATCACATCTAAAAAGCACCCAGACCCTGTGTCAAGAGGTATGTTTGGAGGTGACATATTCTAGTACCCTTCAGGATGAAGGCAGGATGTCTAGAGCAAGAGTGTTCAGGGGGAGGGAGCAGGAATTCAAAGACCTGAGATGTCTGGATGTGCAGGAGAAATAACAAGGCAGTGAGTAAGTCAGTGGGCCAGTGCGGCTGGAGGGGAGTGAGGAGAGGGTAGCAGCGGTTAGCAGTCCCTTCCCAGCGCTCTGCTTTTTCTCTGCACACATGTTCTTGCCCTTTGTCCTGAATCAGCCTGAACCAGGTACCTCATTTTATTTTAGAAGCTCCCAAGTACTCTGCCATCTGGATATAATGTAATTTACTTAATATGTTATAGGATTTTTCTTTTTCTTTTGTTAAGATACCATGAGGAATGAGGTGGAAATCAAGAAGCAGTTGGAGTGGCTGATAAAAGGAGGAAAAATAGAGCAAGCATGCTTTTAACAGTTGCAAAGCCCAGGGCAAAAGTAGATGGAAGCCCACGTACCGTATGGCTAAATATTAAAAGTGATAAAGTAAATTAACATACTGTTAAATAACATAAATACTGTCTTCCTAGGACTTCCCTGGTGATCCAGTGGCTATGAATCTGCCTTCTAATACTGGGGATGCAGGTTGGATCCATGGTGGGGAAACTAAGATGCTGCATACTGCAGGGCAACGAAGGTTACATGCTTTCAGTCCCACAACACAACTAGAGAAGTCCGTGCTCCACAATGCGAGACTACATGCAACTAAGACACAGGCAAAAATAAATAAGTAATCAAAGAAAATCAAGGCTTCTCTGGTGGCTCACACAGTAAAGAATCTGCCTGCGATGCAGGAGACCCAGGTTCGACCCCTGGGTCGGGAAAGAAAAAGAAATACTGTCTTCTTACTTTGTCAAGTAGCCTTCATACCAGTCTGGAAGGCCAGATTTAAGTTTAGAATTTCCAACTCTTTGAGGTCCTGCACCCAGCCCACGGCCTGCCACCTCTTCTTCCAACTCCTATCCTGTACTGAGAACGGCCTTGAATGCACAGGTCTGGACATCTCAGCCTGCCTGCTGATTTCACCTATGCTGCCCTTGACCTAGGGCTACTCAAGAGGATGGACCCAGGACTGGGACCCAATTGTGCCCTATAAGCAGGCAGGAGTCATTTAGGCAAGAAATTCCAAGGTGCCAGGTACTCAGACTGCGGGCTGCCTGTGGAAGGAGGAATGGGAGGTGCTGGGTGGGCAGGACTCCTTGATTCCACAGACTTCCTGTCCCTTGGGGAGGGATATAGCTGCACGTGGTAGGTGGAGCGGGGGGAGAGTCAGAGCGGTGTCCTGTGAAGCATGAGGCCTGGGGCAGAGACCCCACTTGCCCAAGTCTCAGGCTGGTGCTGCTTAAAAGTGGACAATGCCTGTTTACCTTGGGTAAGGAGCTGACAGCATGGAGAAAGTGGGCAGGAAAGAGCAGAGAGTTGGAACCAGCAGCCCAGCCAGCTGGGGGACCCACGCTGAAAAGTCAGCCAGAAGGAAAAAGCTGCTAGCTCTACCCAAGCATTCCTATGTCAGCACTGGCCAAAGGGGAAAGCATGATCCTTATAGAGACAGAAACCTTAGCTCCTCTCTGCTCATAACAGCCACAGAAACCACAAAGAGAAAGTACAAACAAGGAAGCTGAAACAAATAATGAAAATGCTATCATCTCTTCTGTTGGTCAGTGAACATCATTGTGAAGTCAACTGTTTTCCCGTGTAAGATGCTGGATGTAAAACTGAGAATGTGGATTTCGGGCCCAACTTGGGGGCTAATTAGCATGAGAGGTGAGCAAGTCACTTTGCATCTGTTTGTCTCCTCATCTACTAAACAGGAGCATACTTGCCCCATCTCTATTCACAAGGGATTTTTATAATTATTCCCCAAACTGTATTCCTTTGCTGGAGGTCAATTTCCTGTCTCGAAGCTGACTGGCTGGCTCACCATGACCTTGATGCAACCTTCAGGAAAATCGGGAAGAGAAGTGCCAACTACCTCCTGCCAGATAAACATCCAGGCAAAGAGGACCAGGGCTTCCCAGTATTCTTGGGCTTCCCTAGTGGCGCAGATGGTAAAGAATCTGCCCGCAATGCAGGAGACCTGGGTTTGATCCCTGGGTTGGGAAGATCCCCTGGAGAAGAGCATGGTAACCCACTCCACTATTCTTGCCTGGAGAATCCCCATGACAGAGGAGCCTGGTGGGCTACAGTCTACAGGGTCTCAAAGAGTTGGATACGACTGAGTGACTAAGCACAGCACAGGGCAAAGAGGACCAGCTGAGAGGAAAGACAGGTCAGCCTTTCTCGGAAAAGGAGGGCGGCTGGTCTTTGTAAACACCTGTCTGCCAGCACCAGAGTCAGCAGGTGGGGTGTCTGGAAAGCAAACCCCAGACATCTCCACTAGCAGGCGGTCATCTGCACAAAGGACCTCTGTCATTTACACTTCACTTAGCTCCTGGGGACAAAAGCAGACAGTCAAGGGGCAGGTTCCAAGCACTCACTGTGTGCACAGCTGTATGGGATACATTAGGGAGCCTGACAGCGGATGAGAGACAGAGGAAAGATTCTAGACGAGCCTGAGGGGTTATTGCAGCCATTTTGAGGAAATACAAACTGGTGGATAAACCTGGAAAAAGGTGACAGATTCCATCTTGTAAGCCACACTAAAGTTCAGTCTTGATCTGACTTGCAACAGGGTCCCCCTGGAGAGTTTTAAGCCAGAAAGTGAAATTGTGTCATGGTCTTTAAAAGTTCTTTCTAGCCACTGCGTGGATAAAGACTGTGTGGGAAGGGTTTGGAAGCAGAGACTATTTAGGAAAGAGGTCCAGAAGTTCAAGTCCCAGGCATGGTGGTCAGCCCTAGCCTAGCTCATTGTACAGGGAGAGAGTGAGACCAAGGAAGACAGCCATGGCTCTGGCCTGCCCAGCTGTTCCTGTTCACTGAGATCGAGACTGATAAAGAAACGAGTTTCTTTGGACATGAGGGGGTTGAAAGGCCAAGGCGGACGTACAAAATTGAACTTGGGAGATAAAAGTGTAGCAGATGACACATAGCATTTAAAAAGGCACAGGAGTGGAAGATGTGTGTCCACCCAAGTGTTTAGAATCTTCCCTTTAGCGCCGACCAAGTCAAGCACAAAGGCTGAGCTACGCAGGCGCGCATATGCAGTCCGCCCCGCCCGCGGCTCCCGGGCCACAGCCTCTGGGTTGCGCAGGCGCTGCAGTTGCCATGGAGACGCGTGGCCCTTCCCGGGCCGCCGGAAGCCAAGGGCTCAGCGGCCGCAGGTCTCCAGCTGCCCGAGGTGCGGGGGAGCGGTCCCGCGGGCGGATGGACGGCGGCTGTGGGGCCCGGGCGTCGGAGGACGGCGAGGACGAGGAGGAGCGAGAGAGCTGCATGGCGGCCTCGCAGGGCTCCAGATTGCCCCCCATCGCGGGCTGCACCTCAGAACTGACCAAACGGAAGATGAAGAAGAAAAAAAAGAAGAAAAAGACAAAGAGGTCGGGCAAGGGGGACGGTAAGAGGAGCAGCTAGCGCGGCAGCCTCAGCTCCCACACCTGAAATTCTCCGAGGACACCCACCCCACCCCTGAGAACCCCATCTACTCGAGGACCAGTTCAGCCCAGAGACAGAAACTCGTCGGTACTAATCAGAGGTCCTCTGGCTCCCCGCACGATGAGGCGCCAGCCTTTCCCATAGAGACCAGCCACGTCCACAGAGACCCCAAATCCTGCGTCGAGAGTTCTCAACACCTATGGAGACCTTCAACCCCACACAGAAACACCCCCACAGAGCCTCCCAGCCCCACAGTGACTCCTAGTTTTATACAGACACTCATCTTTCTAATCCCTCAGTCCAAACTCAAAATCCTGATCATCCTTACCTTCCCCACAAAACCCTCAAGCTCTCCTACAGCGATGCCTTTATCCTCATCCACAGACTTTCCCCACCCACAGGTAGTGAGGCACTGTGACCTATTGTCTCAGGCGCACATGGAAACACAGGCTCTTGCCTTCCAGCCTCATTCGTTAGGGGCTCCTGCCTCTGGGTGCTGTGTGTGCTCAGTGGCTTGGTTGTGTCCGCCTCTGAGACCTGATGGACTGTAGCCCTCCAGGCTCCTCTGTCCATGGGGATTCTCCAGGCAAGAACACTGGAGCGGGTTGCCACACCCTCCTCCAGAGATACCCAGGAAGTGCATATAATACAGGGTACACTCCCTGTACAGACCGCCCTTCCACTTCTCTCACCTGCCAAGGCCAACCTTTGACTGCACACAAACACCATCACACCAGGCATTGCTACACACTTTTTATCATCCTCAGCACCCTCAACAACACCCCCTTCTATCAGTATAATCACCAAATAATCACTAAAGTATAATCACTTTAGTGTAATCACTAAAGCATAGACAGCCAGCAGGCACACACTCACAGGCTGCACACTCACCTGCCTAGACCCCTCCTACCCCCAGACACATACAACTATACGCATGGGATTCTCGCTTCTGGTTTCCCTGTGGACACATCACAGAAACACACCCACCAACAGCCGCCACAAACCCACAGAGCCCACAGGCTTACCATGCTCTGCTCAGAGAACTCCCTAGGGACTCCACAAAGGTCCTGAGCGCTCATTTGTGGAAAGAGTGCAACGTGATGTGGAATGCGCCTGTCCATGGGTGCTGTAAATCTCTTTTGTCAGTTGTGTGGTCCACTGTGGGGGCTCTTGCTATCAGGGATGTGGATCAGTGCCCCTTACCTCTAGCATAGTTAGTCCTGGGTTCAAGTCTCTGGGCCCTGGCCTTTGTGCAAAGCTGACTCCCCGGGCAAGCTGGAGGCCAAGATGTAGCAGCCTTCCCTTGTAGTTTGGAGAAGTGGGGGATGGGCAGATTACAATTACTTCTCCGGGTGGAATCATCATAAAGAGGCAAGAAAACAATTCTGGAGTTTAAGTCAATAAGCTCCAGGTGTACCTGCCAAACAGATTAGGAAATTTATTATCTTTTTCAGCTTAGCTTCTGACTCTAAAAATTACAGTGGCATGTACCTCTTACTGTCAGCAGGGGACACCAAATAGTTTTGGGGAAGTGGAAGGTATAGGAATGCCAAGAGAGGATTTTCTTTCTCCCTTCTCTCCTTTTCTCTCTTTTTTCTTTTGGTGGGGGGAGGGAGATTCCTCTCTGTCTCCCCCCAAAATAGGATGAGCTGAAGAAAGAATCACAACATGTAGTATTTTATATGCACGTTATATAATTCAGAAGTGCTATTAATATTTCAAAAGAATCAGTATACGCCACCAGCAGAAGTATTTCCTGGCTTGGCAGAATGCTTTCCATAGTCAGATTTAGGAAGTTTTTCTGTTGTTCTCCATTTCTTCCGTCATAAAAGTGTCTAGACTAGGGGTAAGTCACAGGCTCCCAGAACTGGGCAGTACCTTGGCGAGCAATGCAGAGGTGAGTTGGGGATCTGTGTGGAAAGAACCCGGCGCTGGGAGTCAGGCCCGCGTTCAGGTCCAAGCTCTGCCACCTGCTATGTGACACTGGAAAGTGACGGAGGCTTTTGGCGTCTGTTTCCTCACCTGGAAAACAGGGCAGATAGCCTTTCCACAAGGGGACCTGGCTCATAGTATGTGCTCAGTAAATGGTTCCTCCCTCCCCAACATGACAACCCAAAGCCTATAGGCAGTGGGTGTGTATGGGGCTGGTGGGCTTGCCCACCTGAGCCCTAGGTAAGGAGGGGCCTCCAGTGCCCTCTCATTTCATCTTTGGTGGTTTGGGCATCACCCTTGAGCGGGCTCAGGGCAAGTATCACAGAGGCTAACGCTGCCTATCTGCTCAGCAGATAAACATCAGAGTCAAGGCATGAAGACTCAGCAGCTGTCTCCAACCTTCCATGACATATTAGGTCCCAGTAAAGATCACGGCCCGGGGCCAGAGCACAGACAGAACAGGGATGAAAGCAAGCTCTTCTCCTACTCCACCACTGTAAGTCTCCCCCGCTTTGTTGAAATAGAAGAGACCCTTTCCAACCGGGTCAATGAAAGTCTGCGCTGGGATGGCATTCTCGCCGATCCAGAGGCCGAGAAGGAAAGGATTCGCATTTACAAGCTGAACCGGAGGAAGCGGTACCGAATTTGGGCCCTGAAGGGCTTCCACTCTGACCCCGGTGCCTCGGAGACCCCCGAGGACCCAGCCTACCTCTCGGATCAGGACAGTGGCAGCAGCGGGCAGCTGACGGCCGAGGGCCCCAGCCACTGCTCAGAAGGAAACCTCATGTCTACGGCCATACCACCCTGAATGTGCCCAGTCTCATCTGATCTCGGAAGTCAAGTGGGGTAGGGCCTGGTTAATACTTGGATGGGAGAAGGAAATCTTATCCCGAAGCTCCTCCGCTCCGACTTCCCTGCTGCTCTGCTGGAGCCAAAGCCCACCCATGACCTGGACAAGCTTATGATTTATCCTTCCCACCAGTCTATGTGTTAGAACTATGTCTATACATAAATAAAAGGAAATCAGACTTATCTCTGAAGGAAGCAGGTGTCTGGTGGGTTGATGAGCTCAGTTCGCCTTCTACCAAGATGTCTTTCAATGGCCCAGGAAAGCCACAGCTCCTTAAGAGTGTTAAGCAGGTCAATGAACAAAATTCTCTTCCGAATGTCCTTTTTTTCTCAAATAAGCTGGCATCACTTTGTTATTTAATTTCCCATCACAGTTAGCTATCTATAGTCTCCTCCACCCACAAAAAAAAAGACAAAGTGGGTAGATAGTATCAATTCTAAATCTATTTTTAAAAAAATATTTATTTGGCTGCCATTGGGTCTTAGTTATGGCACTCGGATCTTTCATTTGGTGCTCAGGCTCCTCTCTAGTTGTGACTCCTGGGCTTAGTTTCCCCCTGCCGAGCCTGGGCAATCTTAGTTCCCCAACCAGGAATCAAACCCAGGTCCCTTGCACTGGAAGGCGGATTCTTATCCACTGGACCGCCAGGGAAGTCCCTCAATTCTAGTGTTAGTCGCTCAGTCCTGTCCTACTCTTTGTGACCTTATGAACTGTAGCCCGTCAGGCTCCTCTGTCCATGGGATTCTCCAGGTAAGAATACGGAAGTGGGTTGCCATATCCTCCTCCAGGGGATCTTCCCAACCCAGGGATCAAACCTGGGTCTCCTGCATTGCAGGCAAATTCTTTACAGTCTGAGCCAGCAGGGAAGTTCCTCAGTTCCAAATCTTAAACTAATTTCATGGGTAAAATTCCCCACACAGCATATTTTCAGAGGCCCAAGGAAAATGCTCTGACTAGCCTGGAGACTTTTCTTTTTTAGTTAAATATACTCACCGCCCTTTTGTGGCCTTCAGAATAAGGGAGTTCCAGAGCATCCTCTATGGGAGGTTATTATGCGAAGTCTCAAAAGGAATATTGCTTCTCATCAATATGGTCCTCCTCTAATCCCCCAAGTTCTGGAGCATTCAAAACGCCCCGCAGTACTACTTCTTCTAAGTTAATGTTCTTCTTGTCTACAAATACTGGGTGAAGGCCATGTGCTGCCTTAGTCTGGGTTCTTCCAGAAGCAGACAAAGACTCCACCGCAAGTAGACGATCTGGGAGGTGAAGGAGGGGCCAGCGGAGGGGATGCAGGGGAGGGGAAGTAGCCAGTCCAGGGAGACTAGTAAACCAGCTCCATGCCAGGCAACCAGGCCTCGACCCCACAGGGAAACTCCGTCAGGATGACCCGGCCTGAGGGCGAGGGAGCCGGGGTGCTGTGCTCCCCAGAGGCATTGGCGGAGGGGCACTGGTTTCCGGGCATGTCCAGCCTGCCACACGAGGGAGGGCTAGAGGCCAGTCTCACCTGTGGGGGAACTGCCCTCTGGCACAAAGATGCAGCCGGAAGGTTCTGAGAGGTCGAGGTGGTCTCTGGGGTAGCACCGGACACCCCTGTCAGCACAATGCAGGCCCCGAGAGGGACATAGTAGACGTGAGGCTCCAGCCTCACGTAAGAAGGTAAAGGTGTACAGGGTACTCAGAAGAAGTCGAAATCCAACACAAAACATCACAGAAGGCTTATTTAAAACTTAAGAGAAAGTGGTATGAGCCGAGCACGTAGGCACAATTCTAGCCACCTGACCAGCCCTAAAGGTTGAAACCCACCCCCTCGGTACCACCCAAGCCAGGTGCAAATCATAAACCCGATTATTTCTGAGCTGTGCTGACTGGCTGATACATTCTGCTGCAGAATAGCTCACAGACCCATGGGCACGCAGCCTTGTTCATCTTAGTAAATAGATTCATAGTGTAGTTCTGGAGACGAGTATGTAGGCCCCCGGCAGACAGAGCAGCCCCTTAAAAGGTCCAGTGTCAGGGTTTTCATGTCTTGGCCACCAGACCCTACAAGATACACTGAGGAGGCTTTCAGAAGAGCGCTTCCTCCCCTGGAGATGAGGTTAGCAGCCTGGCCTGGCACGGGCCATCCCTATGCCAAGGCCAGGCTGGTCCCATGCTGTTGGGTTGTGGGGCACCCATGGAGTCGAGCAGAGGGGACCCCAGGGCTCGGGCGCAGCTCCGTGGTTAGGAGGATATGGAAGTGTGCTAAGACCCAGCCTTGGGCCTCGCCCGGTGCACCAGGTTCAAAGTAAAGACAGCAGAGGGTGGGGCAACTGAGTTGGCATTTCCTGTGCCTCTGGCTCCACCAAGGTGGGGGGAAGTGCATGGAGGAAACGGAGGGCACAGCCGCCTCAGGAAGTCATGGTCGCTTTGCACTGTCTGCCATGCGGGGTGGGGGTTGGGGGGGCCTGTGGTCACCTTTCTGCCTGAGGTGTTCTGAGGTAGTGGGGGAAGTGATAGGCTCTGACCTCAGAGCTGCGTTTTTCTCTTTCGCACCATGCACTACCTGTGTGACCTCAGACAAATTGCTCAACCTCTCTGAGGCTTAGTTGCCACATCCGGAAACAGGGTTGCAAATTCCTACTTCTGTGTTGTAAGAATCAAATGGAGTAATTACATAAAGCATTCAGCATAGTTCCTGGCCCCCTAGGAAGCATCCATTCTATATTAAAGAGTTTTGAGCAATGATATTTTAGGAAGGGGTAGCCACACAAAGCTACCCCTTTGCAAGGGGTAGCCACTGCAAAGACTATTCTGGGGATGGTACAGAACTCACCTCATCAAAGAGTGACCTTCACACAAAAAAAACATGGCTTCAGTGACTGGCTGATAGAATTCAAACAAACCGCAAAACAAATTACAGGGAATGTAGGAGGAAAGAATTGAGAGTCTCACAGTCCAGCATTCAGGGGAGGGGGCTTTAGGCCAAACAAGAAAGTGCCTCCTTGTAGCCTGGAAGTAAATGGGAGTCTGTGCTCAAGATATGAACCGAAGAAGCTGGTGAGAATTAATGAGAATTAATGCTCCTACAAGCATGGAAGTGACTCCAACTCAAACCACAATGGGTTAGAAGTTTTAAGTATCTTTTTGATACCCAGCCTGTTTCAGTGAGGACTTTTCCAGTAGCAAGGAATAAAACTTGAAAACCAATGAAAACTGGTTTACAGACCAAAGGGAGTGATTGACTTGTAAGGCCAACAGTCCAGGGTTGGTTATGGATGGCTTCAGGCATGGCTGGATCCAGAAGGTCATGCTGTGTCATCAAAATTTGTCTGTTTCTCCACATCTTGCCTCTGCCTCCCTGATTAGCTTCATGTTCAGAAGCAGGTTCGCATAACAGGGTTGCAAAGATGGCCACTGACATCCTTATAGTTCATCGAAGATGAACTCCTGTGTTCATATCAACCACAGAGAAGACCTCTGGCCTGGCACAGGTCATACCATATGTCCATCATGGACAAATCACAGTGGCCAAGGAAAGGGACCAGACTTCCCTATAGCTCAGATGGTAAAGAATCTGCCTGCAATGCAGGAGACCCAGGTTCGATCCCTGATCAGGAAAATCCCCTGTGGAAATGGCAGTCCACTCCAGTATTCTTGCCTGGAGAATCCCATGGACAGAGGAGCCTGGTAGGCTGCAGTCCATGGGGTCACAAAGAGTCAGACACGACTAAGTGACTAACACATAAGGAAAGGGAGTATTTGCTGCAGAGACCTAGGGTGTGGTGGGGACATGGCAGGAGGCGACAACCCTAATGAACACATGTACTAACACACTGCCGTAGAATCTATATAAAACCTACATAAAATAGAGTGACTCCTTAAAGAGATGCCAAGTAGATTTTTTCATTACCCTCCAGATTAAGAATGATTCATTTTTTAAAGACCTTGACCAAGGGTCATGAAGGTGGATTACATAGCAATAATCTCAACGACCTGGATTGACTGCATACTTATCTCCAGAACCACTGACCCTTGCCCAACACTATGGAATCTATTAACTCAAGATGAACAAGGCTGCGTAACGGTGGGTCTGTGAGCTGTTCTGGAGCAGAATGTATGAGCTGGTCAACACAGCTTAGTAATAATCGGGTTTATGATTTGCACCTGGTCTGGGTGGTACGGAAGGGGTGGGTTTCAACCTTTAAGGCTGGTCATGTGGCTAGCGTGTGCTTACATGCTCAGCTCACTCTAAGACACTCCCACCATGAGTAGCCTCTGGGTTTCTACACCAGGAGTGGCTGGAGCCTTGTGAATATCCACCATGGAGACTGCAGGAAGGCAGTTCAAGGAATGTAATGACTTCGGTGTGGATGGTGCACGGATGCCTCTGTGGTCTCTGCCTCTAGGTGCTCCTGCAGCCAGCACCTCCCCGCCACACACACACACTCCCGCCTCCTGCATCAAGGACCTGTTGACTCTAATGACTAGACTACAGCAAAAGCGGTGGAATGTCTCTTCCAAGATGAGGTTACAGAAAGAGAATGTGTTGGGGGAGGGAAAGAAGGAAGGATGAAGGGCTATAGAAACTGCCATGGCACATACATGTTATTATACATTTGTCCAAACCCATATACAGTCTAACATCAAGGGTGATTCCTCAACTGTGGACTTAGGTTAATAACAACATATCAACGTGGGCTCATCAATTGTAACACATGTACCAACCCATGAAAGATGTTAACAATTGGGGGGAAAAAAAACAATTGGGGAGACTCCAGTGACAAGGAATCCATGTCTCCTGCCAACAGCCAGCAAGAGAACTCAGAAGCAGGTTCTACCCCCATTAAGCCTTGCGGTGACCATGCCCCAGTGACACCTTGATCACAGCCTATGAGACCAGAAACCAGATGCATCCAGCTGAGTGAAACCCAGCTTCCCAACCCACAGAATCTGTGAGGTGATGAAGCTGTTTGAAGACACAAAATTGTTACTAATACAGTTGGCCTCTCCCTCACCATTAGCTGTGCTCCTCAACTAGCTGCTTCTCCTCCCCCTCGACCTGAGGGTGGAAAACCCCAAACCCCACCTTCTCCTAAGGAGCCTTATGTTATCCGGCTCCACAGACTCCCCACTGCCGGTACTCAGGGGATGCTTAAGTTGATAACTTATCCCAAAGTGATGCTGTGTCCTGCAGGGTTGAGGGGACTTCTGGGTGAGTAGGAAGTGCTAGGGAAGATTAAGCATTTTCTACCTGTTAGGCTCACATACAGAGATGTTGGTAGCTATTTAGATTACATTTTCATGGTCTGTGTCTTGCCTCCTGCCCCCTGCTGCTGCTGCTAAGTCGCTTCAGTCGTGTCCAACTGTGCAACCCCATAGACGGCAGCCCATCAGGCTACCCCATCCCTGGGATTCTCTAGACAAGAACACTGGAGTGGGTTGCCATTTCCTTCTCCAATGCATGAAAGTGAAAAGTGAAAGTGAAGTCGCTCAGTCGTGCCTGACTCTTAGCGACCCCATGGACTGCAGCCTACCAGGCTCCTCCGTCTATGGGATTTTCCAGGCAAGAGCACTGGAGTGGGGTGCCATTGCCTTCTCCGATCCTGCCCCCTACCTTGTCAATATAACATCTTAGATCATTTTCTAGTCTGTAGGTTCTTCTGTCTCATTTGTTCCTCAGTCAAAATGTCCCCTGAGTGGGTGGGAATCACCATCTCCAGGTCACGGTTTAGACTTGAAGAGAAGTGACTTAACTCGTTTGTAAGAGATGGGCTCCAAGGTCTCCAATGGTCTTTTTAGAAAATGCTTCTCAACCCATTGCTCAGTCTGCAGTTCTCTGCTAACTGCTGCCAGGATGCTGGGAATACCCGTCTCCACGGACCAGGCTCCTCTTTGCCCTGGTGTGACATAAGCATCACACACCCAACCTAACACAATTCCACTTCCATCTGAGATGCGAGGTGTTGCAACCCCAATTACACATGGGGAAAGGACAGAGACAGGGAAAGTGACCTGCACACAGTCACTCAGGGGAGGAGCTAGGATTTCACACCAAGTCTAGCTGCTTCCAAAGGTCCAGCTCTTAATCACTGTGCTGTGGTGCCTCAGATAGGCTCCCAAAGCCGGGGAAGCCAAACTACACACCCTCCTGGAGTTTGGCCACCAGGGAAAGAGGCCGATGAAGACAGAACAGGGGCTCATAAGCAGAGCCGGCGGCTGAAGCCGGCTAGGATGTATATAGATGAAAGGAGGTGGGTCGTTCCTGGAAACTGGCTGGTAGGGAAGCTTCCTGGGGAGAAGGGGACCTGGGGAGGCAGATAGCCCCACCCACTGGGCCCTGGAGGGCCCCAGAGTGATGAGAAAACACATTTTCGGGCCTCCTGGCCCTACTGCGTACTTGTTCGTGGCCAAATCTGACACTCTTGACACACACCACCCCACTTCTGACCGTCCCCGGGAAGGGCTTAGGAAGGGTCCTACCTCCCACTCCCACCCCAGGCAGGCACGCCGATCTACAGCTACTCACTGCCCACGGCTTGCCATTGACGATGGTGCCAAGGCCTCGAAGCTCGAAACAGTGACCCGGGACCAGCAGCACCTACAGGACCTAGAGGCTGTTAGCAACCCTCGGGCCAAGCCCAGACCTCCCGAATCAGAACCTGCAGCTTCACAAGCTCCCCAGGTGGCTCGCGTGCACGCTGATGTTTGAGCAGCTCCAGGAGCTTGTTCTCTCTCGTGTCTGCAAATCTTGTGAGGAGTCACCGGCTGGTATTTCATTGTACAGACTATTTATTCAATGCCTCTTTGTGGACGGTTACTTGGTTTCCTGTTTTTTGGCTATTCTGAACAACTCTGCGAGGAACATCCTTAAATGCACGTTACTGCAAGTGTCTGGTGCTGTGGGTACATTCTTGGAAGTGAACTTACAAGCCAAAAGATAATTAAAACAAGAAACACTGGTATAGCCTTTGAGCCCTGGAAGGTACTGTTCTAAGCACTTTGTGTGTATGAAGTCATTTAATCTTCATAAGCTCTCTACAGGCTTCCCAGGCGGTGCTAGTGGTAAAGAGCCCACCTGCCAAAGCAGGAGGTAAGACACACGGGTTTGATCCCTGGGTTGGGAAGATCCCCTGGAGGGGGGCATGGCAACCCACTCCAGTTTTCTTGCCTGGAGAATCCCATGGATAGAGGAGCCTGGTGGACTATAGTCCATGGGGTCGTACAGAGTCAGACACGACTGAAGCATCTTAGCATACACAGCTGTCTATGAGAAAAGAACTCTTCTCATCCTCATTTCACAGGAGGTTTAAGGCACTTGCTAAGGTCGCACAGATAATAGATGATGGAGCTGGGATCTGAATTCTGATGGTCTGGTGAAGGCACCTAGGATATGCCACTCCAAAATATGCCACTTTGGTATAAGGATTATTTTGAGCCGAAGGCAACTGAGAATCAACAGATGTAAGGGAAGTTCTTTGCTCTCCCCTATGTGCCTAAAAGCAGGGAGTCGGTTCCCTTTTGTGAAGGTGGCACAGATTGGCCTCCACCTCCTGTTCCGTGATGAGGACAGCAACTCTTGGCACTGGAGACAGAGAGTCACCAAGATGAGTCTGCATAAACAGACCTTGTTAAATAATCCTTGTCTGCCACTAATTTCCCCAGTTATCTCCTAGTCACTTTCCCATAGTTTATTGGCTCTAGAAACCCAAATTCCCCTTCCTTTTTTCTAGTCACTTCTCAACTTATCATCTTTTGTTAAAACGGTGTAAGGTCCTGAGTCTAACTTCTTTGGCTTTTCACTTCTGTGAAAGCCCTGTGTATGTAAAAAAATATTAACATCAATGACATTGTATGCCTGGGAATTCCCTGGAGGTCCAGTGGTTAGGGCTCTGTGCTTCCATGCAGGGTGCATGGGTTCGATCCCTGGTCAGGGAACTAAGATCCTGCATGCTGCAGGGTGCCGCCAAATAAATAAACCACCAACAAAAAAACATTGTATTCCTTTTCTCCTGAAAATCTGTCTTTTGTCAGTGCAATTTGCAGGCACTGTTCAATGAACCTAAGAGGGCAGAGGAGAAGTTTTTTCCTCCACTTCCCTGGCTTCAGAATCTTTGTGTCCCCTTACCGTATGTTTAAGTGCATGTTTTAAATACCCTCCTTGCTTTTCCCAAGAGTCCAATAGGAAATGGTATTGGAAGAATATGCGGGTCTTTATTTTTATGCCCCTTGTATATGCAGGTGGTGCTAAAGTCCTCTTTGAGCCCTGCCTTTAGGGATCCACTTCCTTATACTAGATGCTGTCACACAGGCTTCTTTCCTTTTTGGCCATGCTTGCAAGGAAACTCAAGACTAGGTTTTGTCCTCGATTACAGGAGCTCTTTGTCCTCTGGGTTCTGGTGAAGTCCCTTTCTACTGATCCCCCACCCTCCCCACTTCACTATCTGGCCTTTATCCTTTTACCCTGGTTTTAATGCCTGTATCACATAGAGGGTGTCTTTTATTGTAGTCGTCCCTATTTCATTTTGAAAATAGGTGGATACAAATAAATATTGAAGAAGTGAATAGAAGAACTCACTTAAACGCGCTCTTTGGACGCTTACTGCTTTGTAAGAACTTCTCCAGGTTGGCAACGATGGTGCTAGTGTTCAAAGCATCCTGTTATTGTGCTTGCCAGCTTAATTACCTGCCCCAGGGCTTCTGGAGAAAAACAGTAATTTGTAATTTACCAGCAATGGGTTTCACACACCCCGTACCCCTGTGTTCTCATTCTGAAAAAGGAACCAGCAACTGTAAAGAACAGAAGCCTCCTGGGAATTCACTAGTGGAGCAGTAGTTAGGACTCCTGAGCTTCTACTGCTTGGGGCCTGGATTCTACCCCTAATTGGGGAACTAAGATCATGCAAAATGCAGAGTGGAGCCAAAAAAAAAAAGCCCCTTCTTATCCTCTGAGGTTGAAAATAGTGTTCACAGTTTTGTTGTTTAGTTAGTAAGTCACGTCCGATTTTTTGGCAACCCCATGGACTGTAGCCCACCAGGCTCCTCTGTCCATGGGATTTCCAAGGCAAGAATACTAAATTAGGTTGCCATTTTCTTCTCCAGGGATCTTCCCGACTAAGAGATGGAGCCTGCATCTCCTGCATGGACAAGTAGGTTATTTACCATCTGAGCCACCAGGGAAGCCCAGTGCCACCATCTAAAAGCAATGGTCCATTCAAACAACCATCTGAAGCTGCTGGTCTCCAAAAACCAGTAACAGTTTCTCTTTCAGGGAAATAGGAGTGATTTTTATTTTTGCTAATATGCATTTTCTAATTTCTTTAAAAAACAAGTTTTCATCAGTAGTATCATAGAAACAAAGATACTTTTTCCAGTTTTTTGGTATGGAAAATTTCAAGTATATACAAAGTATATGGACATAGCATAATGGAACCCCATGTACATAGCGATCGCACGCTGGGTTCCAAGAAAACTGCAATAACCATATTAAGCCATTGTTCAACTCATCATTTCCCAAAACTTATTTGATCACAGAACCTTATTTTATTCCATAGAAAGCACTTTGGGAATATAGTGATATATACAAACCAATTGATAATGATTATATTCCAAAATAAAATTATTAGAATTTAATTTTGACAAGAGGCATTCCATGCAATAGGAGTCATTACTTAATCGAGTTATTAATTTCTTAAATTTCTGGGACGTATACCAAATTAT
This sequence comes from Bos mutus, assembly GCF_027580195.1. Lineage (NCBI taxonomy): Eukaryota > Metazoa > Chordata > Mammalia > Artiodactyla > Bovidae > Bos > Bos mutus. Next base: position 39,845,740 of record NC_091635.1, read on the forward strand.
TAAGATTTATATTATTATTAATTATACCTACTGTTGGTTCTCTTAAGGGCACCAGCTTAATCTGATACACTTAGAAAGGTTGGAAAATTGAAACAGTATTAGCTTCAACACACTTTTGCCTTCTCTCTTTCTCCCCCCTGCCACCCAACCCCCACACACAAATTATAGCTTTAATCTTACATGGTTTAAATATTTTTCCATCAAAACCTTGGAACTGATTAGCTCATTCATTTTATAGAAAACTTACACCACATAACCTAAATGGCAAAATTAGCCCTCATATTGTCATTCCCATCAGCCAAGTGAGACTTAATTTCTATTAAAAAGAGATTTGCATTTGTTATTTGGCTATGCTGCTGCTGCTGCTGCTGCTGCTAAGTCGCGTCAGTCGTGTCCGACTCTGTGCGACTCCATAGACGGCAGCCCACCAGGCTCCCCCGTCCCTGGGATTCTCCAGGCAAGAACACTGGAGTGGGTTGCCATTTCCTTCTCCAATGCATGAAAGTGAAAAGTGAAAGTGAAGTCACTCAGTCGTGTCCGACCCTCAGCGACCCCATGGACTGCCGCGCACCAGGCTCTTCCGTCCATGGGATTTTCCAGGCAAGAGTACTGGAGTGGGGTGCCATGGCCTTCTCCCCATTTGGCTATACCTGAATACAAAATATAAAGTTTTAAAAATAAAATAAAAAGAGACGAGCTTTCAAAAAATCTTTCAGCTGCACTACATGGCATTCAGGGATCCCCAATCAGGGATCAAACTCGTACCCCCTGCAATGGCAGCGCAGTCTTAACCACTGGACCACCGGGGAAGTCCTGAGACTGGCTTTTAAAACATGTTTGTAAGAATGATAATATGCATTCCTGGGACATGTTTATTTCTGAGTTGCAACTCCAAGACTAACAGATAAGGCAGAGCCTCCCCATGAAATGAAGGCTGGAGTGAAATAAGACACCTTCACTTTCAATAGCCCTTACTGACCTCTTTGCTTTACCCAAAGGGACTTTTCCTCAGGGAAGACAAGTCTGAGATTGAAGAGATGTGGGTGGTCATGTGGAATGTTGTCACTCTGACGGCCTCATTTTCCAAGATGTTGGAAGTGAGGACCTCCCAGTGCAGGCGCACTTTGCTTCCACCACCATGACCATTTCTGTGCAGGACCCCGTGGCACACACAAAACCCACAGGGGATCCTGGAGCCCAGATACCGTGTTTCTAGCTGTCCCTTTGCCCTACGTACAGGATTTTCCAGTCCAGAGCAGCATATCACAATAATAATCAGGCTGGGTTGGACTGAGGCATGGATTTCTTCTGCAAAATGGGAGGAAGGCAATTTGAAAGGGTAGGTGGGAAGGGACTGGCCTCACACCGACACTCACAGCTGCATCTCAGGGCAGATCGGTTTGGGGAAAGAGTACGCAAACAAATTCCTTGAAATTCCAGAGCCCAGGAACCCCTTGGAAAATCTTCCAGGAGAATGCATACCCCAGTCACAAGTATTATATTATTAATTCACAATCGCATCTCAAAATTTCTCAAGAGGAGGAGCCATTGTTCTCACTTTTCTTAACCCAACATTATGACTTGTTAAAAAAAGAGCAGCATCTCTGAGTTTTTTTTAAGATAATTTATTATTAAATGAAGAAGTCATAAAGCAAAATGGAGGGGAACAGATGTCAAACATAAATTTAAAATATCGTTTTCATCAAATACTATTCCTAAGGTTAGAAACAGGAAATGTATCAAATGAAGAGGTACTTAATCTTTTTCAAATGCCTGTGATTTCAAAAGAAAACCTTTCTCTGAATATATAGATCATTATTACGCAAAAGATTAAATTTAAGAGTCTGAGAAAAGAGACTTTTTAACTCATAAGTAAACGATATTTCCCAGACACCCTTTGGAATGTTTGTTTTTAATCAGTGGGTTTTAAAAATCGTCACTTCCACCTTGAGAACTAATATGAATCCACCACTGATCGATGACATTCAATTTACATCTTCACCTGCTTCCTTTTTTGCAACTTTCAGCAAAGCAGATTTGGAGAAAAAGAAAGGATTCGAGAAAATTGCAGTTGGGTCCCTGGTGGATGACAAAATCAAAATCTGCTTTCCATTCACACGACACATCCACAGGCACTCACTTCTACTTACTTTACTGACGTATTTCATATCAAAAAACCTCACATGTGCATCTCAACAAAGGGCCGCGTTCAAAGATGACGTTCCCTCCCACTGGTCTTTCCAGTCGTGCTGCCCACGACATTATCCTGAGCTCGTCATGTGTCTCCATTGGGCCAGAGCAATTGGAATTTTCTTTCTCATTGTTGTTTTAGTTGCTAACTCATGTCAGATTCTTTTGCAACTGTACCCTGCCAGGCTCCTTTGTCAGTGGGATTTCCCAGGCAAGAATACTGGAGTGGGTTGCCATTTCCTTCTCCAAGGGATCTTCCTGAGCCAGGTTGAACCTGCATCTCCTACATTGGCAGGCAGATTCTTTACCACTGAGCCACCAAGAAAGCCACGGGAATTCTCTTACCATAGTTTAAAAATTACATTTATCACTTGTCTTACATGACAAGCTTATGAAGTCAGAGAGAAAAAGCCATTTTTATTCATAAATGCCGTGTCACTCTTCCAAAAGCAGGAGGCATTTGCTGCTCTGCATGATGACAGGAGACTATGGGGTTCTGGGGTGCCCCCTGAGGGACCCCTGCTGAGCTTCATGGTGGCAAACTTGGGGCCATGGAGCCGACTGCACGCTCCACGGAAGGGATGCTTCTAGTCAGGCGCACAATTGGACATACTGCTGTTAAATTTGAGAAAGACAGCAGACCATTTAGCCTGCTAGGCCTCTGATGACTTCAAATGACAGTGATCATCGTCACACCTGCTCTCCTTTGAACAGAAGTCCCGCTGTGGCTCCAGGGTACCCACCGAGCCCTCAATTCCGCTTTCAGGACAGATGGAAGCCATCAGCACAAACCCGGAGATACAGCGGGAGTGCAGGCTTCCAGGACTGCAAGCACCTGACATCGTCTGGATGCAAAGGAAATACCCACGCTTTTGTTCTCTCCAATATCAGAAGAGCAAAAGCCATCTGCCACCGTCTTTACTCAAAATCCACGGGGATTGGCAGCAGGAAAAAGTCAGGACCAGGTGAGGCAGGGCGGGGTTGGGTGTGAAGCAGGGCAGGCAAGAGGCTGAAGGCCAGAGGCAGCCTGGCCTCCGTGCCCTCCTGGTCTGGCCCAGCCTGTGTCCCTACTTCTGTGGGGCCCCATCAGCTAAATTCACAGTTTCTTCCATTCACACTCAATGCCATGACTGTCACATTAAAAGGAACACTTGAACATGTACAGTCACCACGGCACCCGGGCTTTGGAGTTTGACTTGTGACATCACTCCCGATGTTCAGTTCACCTTTATTTCACTTGGGTTGGGGGTGGGGTGGGGGGCAGATTTCCTTGCTTTTTAGCTTAGAGCTCAGGCACCAGCAAAATTCCTCTGCAATGCCGACCCAAGGTCGCTGGAAAGGACACGCACCCTGATGAACCAGATCATTAGAAACATCTGTCTCCCAGTGGGAATCAAGCCTTAGGTATAGCTGTTGGCTCCCACTGTGAGTAAAGTCCCCCTCGTGGACTCCCCCAAAAGTGTTTTCCCTAAGCATTCTCTCAAAATGCTGTTTCTCTCCAAAGGGGCCTCTGCTATGTTTTGCCTGGTGAAAAAATTAGGAAAGTATTTGGAAACCCCAAAACTCATATCAGGAAGAGTTAAACAAGCTTGTGAAGACATCATTGTTGTTTAGTTGCTAAGTCATGTCTGACTCTTTTGTGACCCCATGGACTGCAGCCCATCAGTCCTCTGTCCATGGGATTTCCCAACCTACTGGAGTAGGTTGCCATTTCCTTCTCCAGGGGTCTTCCTGACCCAGGGATAGAACCTGAGTCTTCTACATTGGCAGGTGGATTCTTTACACACTGAGCCACCAAGGAAGCCCCAGTGAAGACACTGTCAGATGCCAAAGGTTCAAGGCACTTTGCTTGGAACCAAGCTTGGAACCCACAGTGGAAGGAACTGGAACCAACCTGTTACCCCCAAACTCAGCCACCGGTTGACCTGACCCCACTGTAGAGGCAAGAATAGGGTGAACCTTTTCTTTCCTTCTTTCTTTCTTTTTTGAAAGGCATCTTATATTGTGATTTGGGTTTTTTTCCCATATCACAAAAAAAGATTTAGAGAATTCCAAAGAGTTATAGTTAACAGGAAATACAAATAGAAATTAAAAAAAAAAAAACAGAATGGAACTCAACTCTCCACAGATTGAACCCATATGGGTGTCACAGCTCACTGAATTAGCACCACTTCTGTAGTAGTGAAGACACCCGGGGCTGAAATTTCTTCAAACTCACTTTTTCCATCTCAGGGAGATTTTCCCATGCTCTTCCTCAAACAGACTGACCAATGGGGGAAGCGCTCCCCCTCCTCCCTGTTTCAAAGTGTGGGGCATTTTCCTTTCGCTCTAAGCCATTCTTTGATTTTCTCATCAAATTGAGACTTCGGGGAAGCTATGTAGCAGCAAATTAGGAAATACACTCCCTTTAAACACAGTTGGAAAAAAAAACTGTAAAAACCGAATTCGCTGGATAATTAGAAGCTACTGTGACATTTTCTTTTCTTCCCCAGGCTGGGCTTAGAGGTATCTCTGGGTTAGACTGTTCTGGGGCTAGAAGGACATGCGAGGGTTGCCTGGCCCAACCAGACCGGCCCGGGGAAGGGGGCCGGCCCCCCGGAGCCCGCTCCAGTCAGTTCTCCTCCAACAGGTAATCACCGCCCGCGAACTCTGTGGCTTCAAGCTCCACGCTGGACAGGAACCTCCTCAGTGTCTTGCGGCAGTTGTAATCCAGGGTGGTGGTGTAGACAGTCTTGGGGTACTTGGGGTAGACGATGGTGGTGCTGAGGAAGCGGGTGGGTTTGTGGCGGGGCTCGAAGCGCACCTCCGCCTTGTAGTTGCGCCACGTGCTGCTGGGAATGCAGGTGATGGTCTGGCTGCAGGAGGCCACTGCCAGGCCCAGGGGCAGCTGGATGTCGTCAATGAAGTGCCTCTCTGAGTCGTACTTGACCGAGGACGTGTACCTGGGCGGGAGACACAAGGCCGCGTGAAGCCGCTCCTCGGAGCTGGGGGCACAGGGGTCCCTACTGTGACCTCAGACCTTGAGATGCGGTGACTCTGGGGAGAAGCCGCATGGAGTTTATGATGTGCTTACCCTGTGGTCCTTTCTGTTCTAAGCACTTTACTTCCAGGATCTAATTAATTAACCTTCCCAACAATGTCGGGAGAAGGAATTGGGGGTGCAGATGTTAAGGTCACAGTGAGAGGGAGCGTGCAGCTGGGGCCTCCATGCAGGATTCCCAAGTTCACCTGCATTTCTGCTCCCCACTGAATGGAGCTGGCTCCCACTGACTTAAATTTTCAGACTTTGGCCAAATTACTTCCAAGCCTCAGTTTCCTCTTTTATATATATATATATGTATATATAAATAATATATAAATTTATATATTATTGGGTCTTAGTTGCAGCTGCACTGGATCTTAAATGCAGCTTGTGAGATCTTAGTTCCCTGACCAGGGGTCAAACCTACACTCCTTGCATTGGAAGCATAGAGTCTTAACACCAGAAAATCCCTCCTTTTTGAAAAAGGTGCCCAGCATAAGCGGGGAGAGTGTTTAAACAGCAACTGCTATTGATGGGAATGATTGTATAACAAGGCAGATTCTCCTGTCCATGAGGGGTGAGTCGTTTCTCTGTCCCCTGAATGAACAATCATCTCTTTAATGAGAGGAGAAGGGAACCCAGACGTCCTGAATGCTGGTTCTGAAAGCTCTCTGATAACCAAATCCTGGTACTAGGGCCACCTCCGTTTTCAATTTGGAGACCCCTCAGGCTCAGGGAACCAGACGTGACCTTATCCATCAAAGCCAATTAACAGTCTTGATTTCCATAAAATAATTAACATCCACATTCCTCAGCAGCTACTTTATTATTATTTGTTAAGTACTTCTTGGGCAATTTGGGAGGCTTTTTTTGGAAGTAAAGCATGAATTCATTTGACTTCCTAATTATTGCATCTTCCCAGTTACTGAAACATGTACAAGCATCACACATAGGCACAGATAACAGCACTGCCCCTCGCCATCCCCTACCCACTGGTCGGGGAGTAAGCATCAGCAGTCTTTTCAAAATAAGTCTGACGGGAACATCTATTTCCTTGGGCAAGTAGGTTAAGGGGCTGGGGAAGCTCATGTCATGAAGGCATGTCCCCATTTGGTTCAAAATACAAGCTCTCCAGGAATAAAAGGCTGAACCGCTCACCTCCAAACTGCTGAGTCGCCTTTGTTCTGTGTCAAAGGGTTCTTTGTGTTCATGCAACGAAAATCCAGCTATAAAACCACTAGTTACCCAAAGTAAAATTCCTTTCTCTAAAAAGATGTGTCTTTTAACGGAGCCTTTCAAAGGCTCTCTGACCCCAGATGAGCCTGGGTAAGATAAATTCCCCGAGGAAGAACAGTACTTGCCCAGTGAAATCAGAACCTGAGAAACGGTGATAGCACCTTGATGCTGGGGTGGGGTGGGGGTAAGACGTGGAAAGCAGCTTCTAGAAAGTGGAATTCAATTCAGTTCAGTTGCTCAGTCGTGTCCGACTCTTTGCGACCCCATGAACCGCAGCACGCCAGGCCTCCCTGTCCATCACCAACTCCCAGAGTTCACCCAAACTCATGTCCATTGAGTTGGTGATGCCAGAAAGAGGAATTATTTTATTAAAAATGCTTAAACATCTGACGGCCACAATAAGTGAAGCATAAAAAGCAAGTTGCAGTATAACACAATCTCATTTTCATTTTAATAAGTGTATCTATATTCAAAAGGTTAGAATACAGAAAGAACACCCCAAAGAGAACCCACCAAACTATAAGAGTTTGGCGCACTTCTGTTTAAAAAAAAATATTTAAAAACAAAAAGTATTAATTACTGGAATCAAAAACAGAAGTGAAATGAAATCAGTGCCCACTGTATTTACCTTACTTCTGTTGGTGGTAAGGGGTCAAGCTCCACTCCTTCGCCAAAGGACAGGGGGCATAACCTTGGTGAGCAGCCGGAGCCCAGGGGGTTGGGGAGAGAAGCTGGATTCTGCAACGATGGAGAATGCAGTCAGACCACAGGCCCATCTGATGCTTTCCCCACAGAATTCCTGGTTCTAGCCTCCGGCTGACGGGCCCAGCTGTGATTTTGTGGCCCCCACCGGGAAATGATGCCAGAGAAGGACTGATTCACAGCAGTAGCAGAGCATGGACAGCTGTGTTCAAATCTCGGGTCTACCATGAAGGTGCTGGATGCCCTCAACAGAGTCACAGCCTATGCCCCACGACCTTCTCTGCACACCCGGGGTGGGAGTGGGGGGTCCCCTTCCCCGATGAGGTTTCGTGGAAGGATGAATAGAGGAAGCAAATCTGAGCTCAGCATTGTGACTGCGACCAGTCCCCAGGCCTACCGCATCATTGCACAGAAAGAAAACCGCCACGAACTGGGGTTTTGCTAACCAGAACCTTCAATTACGTGCCCCCAGCCCTATCACTGTCTCAGCAACTCTTCAGAAAAGGCCAAAACCAACAACAAGAAACGCTACCAGGGATTCTTTTTTTTTTTTTACACTGAAGATTCAGTCCAACTTCCCTCACGTCCTCTGCCTCTGGGGCCGCCAGATCGACACCCAGCCAAGATGGAGGAATCTGCAAACTCACTGGAAAGGCAGACACCAGAAAGTTTTCTATGGCACCTTCCACTGTCCAGAAAACTCCAAGAACCAGAGCACAGCATCCCAGGGGTTCACCCTCTTCCAGGCTGGTCAAGGCATTGGGCTTTCTGATTCACCAAGCAGCCTGAGTCAGAGATAGGGCCATCCTCCACTGAGGTGCTTGCTTTTCTTCGCCTGATCTGACTTGAGTCAGGGCTTCTGTGTTAAGCCAGCCAAAGGGAGCAGCCCTCCTGGGGTAACTGGGAACTGTCATTTTCTTTGCCTGGTTTGAGAGAAGAACCTACATGTGGGCCAGGACATGGTGGTGGCAGCTCCACCCCTAGGGCTTCCAGGAAGCAGACATTTCTAGAAGGTTGACTTTAAGACTCAGGTTACCACGACAAGGTGTCAAATAGGGGGCATAAGGTGGACATACAAAAGCCAAAGGGGACCAGGTAGGTCAGGGAGAGGTGGGGGTCCCCAGGGTCCAGCCCTCAACTCAGGGTTGGGCGGAAGAGTTTAATAAGCCCTCACTGGGGCTTGAGAACTCAGGTCCGAGCGCCCGGGCGGGGCTGGGCACTGGCTGCAGCAGAGCTTCCAGAAACAGCCCCCAGCAGTTATGGGGGCCCTGCTCTGCCCACAGACACTCCTCAACCTAGGGGTGCCTTCCCAGCAGTCCTGGGGGCTGCAGGACGACACAGCCACCGAGAAAAGGCAGGCGACTCTCAACACTCACACTGCAGCCTTCTTCCAGGTGTCCACACAGACACTGGGTCCTTTTGCCCTGTCTCCTCCGCCTCCTCATTCCTGCCGCCAGCACTCTCTGAGCACACGCCGTGTGCCCCAGCGCAGGCTGGGAGTGGGGCGGGGCAGCAGGAGTCAGACTCCTGAACACGGTACCCACCAGGGGGAAGGGAGGAAGTCACAGCCCCTGGCATGGCTCTGGGAGGCATCCAGGAAGACTTCCCAGAGGAGGTGACAAATTGGGTCCCGAAGGGCAGCCGGCAGGGGTTTGATGGACTGGGTGTTGGAGAGGTAGAAGGGGAGAAGCACGCTAGAGGGAGGGAGCAGCCTCGGGGGCACAGGTGTGTCCATCTGCTTGTGGTCAGGGGACGCGGAAGATGAGGCTATAAAGGGCCAGGTGGCCAGGGTTCTGAAGGCCAACATGGAGCCAGTGCTGCCTTCTAATGGAAACGAGAGAACACTGATGTTCATGGAGAGACAGGATCAAGAATTCCACACACCAAAGTGGGTGGGTCCCTAAGAAGCAGCAGCTGAACTGACTACAGTCAGTAGCAACTGACTTCTTCACTCAAGGAAGAGGGCTGCAAACAGCCATCCCCAAGGCAGAGGGGCGGGCTCAGAGCTCTGAGCTTGACTGTAGGCAGGATGTGGGTTCCTTGAACTCTAGGTAAAGGCAATAAACACTACCATCTGAGCGATTCCTAAGGTACTTGCATTTTCTCTTTAAAGTTTTAAAGTAAAGTAAAAGGACTCATCCTTGAAAGTTTCCACCCACCTAAAGGCTTCCCACCCATCATGCGCCAGATACAGGTTAGGTGATGGGCCAAGAGGGGCCACTGATCTCAAAAGGTCCCCTCCAAGGCTGCTAACAGTGCCCTAAAGCTGGCCCTCTTTGCTCAATGAATCCGGGAGTGGAGTAGATCCCTCTCCCCAAGACCTACTGGGAGTGGGGCAGGCCCGTCGGAACCACCGAGAGCAGGGGCAAAGCCCGGAGAAGCCTGGGGTTCCCTCTCGGTGTTCCAGGAACCCTCTGGCCCGGCCAGGTCAGGATGTGGTCAAGCCGCAGCCTGGCAGCCCCGGGGGCCGCCACCCCGAAGAGAGGAGGCGGCGGCCCGCCTCTCCCGGGGCTCCCGCGCCTCCCAGGCGATGACAATTTTCCAGCCACCGGCTCCAGCTGGCCAGGCTCTCGCCGCGCTCCCGCCCCGGGCTCCCGGCGCTGGCCACGCCGTCCCGACGGGCGGGCGGCGGCGCCCACAGCGCGCCCCGGGAGGGCCAGCAGACCGCCTCGGGGTCTGGCACAGGATGGGGGGATAGAGAGGATGGGGGGGAAGGGGCCGGAGCGGGGTCACTTACCGGGGCCGCGCGGGAGGCCGCTGCGTCTGGCTCCAGTGCCCCCGGGGCTGGCGTGCGCTCCCCGCCGCCGCCTCCGGCCGCTGCGAGAGCCCAGTGGCTGGGGCTGGGGCTGGGGGGCAGACCCGAGTCCGGACTGTCCAGGACGCCGTCGCCCTTCTTTTTCGTGTCCACGAGCTCGGGCACATCCTGCAGGCTCAGCCGGCCCACCATGGCGGTGCGCGCGGCGGGGCCGGGGCCGCTGCCCGCCGGCCGCCCTCCCTGCCAGCCGCCCGCGCGCAGTCCGGGTCCGCCGGCCGCCGCGCTCCCGGGCCCGCCCCCCGCCCCGCCCCACCCCGCCTCGCCCGGGCCCGACCCGCCCGCGGTGGCTGAGCCGCCAGGCCGGGCGCCAGGGGCCGCTGCGCTCCGGCCGTGCGCCGCCCGCACTGCCCTCCGCCTGGCCACTCAGCCCGCCGCGAGCGGCCGATCTCAGGCTCCGGGGGCGCCGGCCCGGGACCCCCGCCCCTCCCGGCCGTCCGCCCCGCCGCAGGCGGACACAACACCCCGCTCGCACCGGGCCCACGGGCGCCTTGTCCCTTCGGCCTGGGCCAGCCGGGCCGACGGACGCTAGAATCTCGAGCCCTAGGCGTCGAGGGGAAGGCAGACTAGAGCCCCGGCTCGCAGAGGCCTGGGGAGCCGGCCGAACCCAGCGAGCAAACAACTGGAAATTATTAATAGTTAATGCACTTCGTATGGTTCCAGCCGCCTCTTGGCTCAGCCGGGCGGCCTCTCAGGCTATCTCTGGCTCTCATTTCTGCCCCGGGAGGAAAAGAGCGCCTACTCCGTTTATCCTCAAGGGGACTCGGGGTGGGCGGGGGAACGCATCACGCCCCAGCCTGGGTGCTCAGCGAAACAGGTCGTGGCCACAGCGGGCAGGGAAATTCAGCGTGGGTGCAGAGTGGCCCTCGAACCAGATGAGAGGCTCAATCAGCTCTCCATCAGAGAGAAGATCTGTCTGAAGGGCTCCCTCCCTGGGGCCGGGCGGGGCGGGGACGGGGTGGTGGTCTCAGTCCTTCCTCGTTAGTTTGACAGAGAAGCCCTACCTGAGTGGGAACTCATTGCAACAGCTGCCCAACTGTAGAACTGGGCTGTTCTCATATCTAAAAGCACTAGAAAATTCGAGTACTGTTTCTCAGAGACCACCCCGAATATTGGGAAGTACAGGAAGTCCCCCACCACCACCACCAGCCACCCTCCCCTGAGGGTTTTTGATGGGTGCTCAGCCTCAAGGTGGAGCTACGAGCAGACCTAGCTGGCAGGGGCCAGCTCTGGAGAGGAGCAATGCCCAGGGCTAGGGACTTCCCTGGCTCCATGAGAGGTGGGCCGCCGTGCACAGCCCTCCACGGCAGCTCAGTCTGTGTCCTTGCAAAAGCAGACAGAGGATCCTTGTCCTGCTTGGGACCTGGTGAAGTCCGAGTTCAGAGCAGGCAGATGTTTGTGATCTGCTGGAAATGGTTCAACCCTCCTATTCTCTTCACCCATCACTTTCAGGTCAGGAAACAGAGAAGGAACTTGATTTGCCCCAAGGCACACAGCTGGTACAAGGCAGCTTGCTGTGACCTGGAAGCCCAGAATCAGCCCTTCCGCAGAGAACAAAACCTGGTGCATGCCTGAGAGCTGGGAGGTTCGTTTAGGACCTGTGGGAATAGATTACAAAGTCAAGGGTCAATGGTTTGTGCCAGGATATACTGTAAGCAGTGGGTCTTGGAGGTTGGGCCAACTGTGTGGCTACACTTCTCTACTCCTGTTGACCTCACCGTCTGCATATCCCAGGCTGCTGCCCAACCTGGGGCATCACAGGAGGAATCTAAGAGCTTCCCGGGGGTGTGGAAAGGTGTGTTTTCTGCTGGAGTGGGAGAACTAGCACCCTAGAGGGAGTTTGTCCACCAGTGTGCCCAGGTGTTAATAGATCCTGAGAACTCTTCCCTAAATCTGACCAGGTGGGAGAAAGTGTCCAGAAAGATGGTGACTGCTCCAAGTCGGTGGTGGCCTTCAAGGAAGAGGAGGATGAGACTGAGCAAGGTCAGCGTGCTCAGCCAGTGTAGCCTCTGACTCCATCAAAGCCTGAATCATTGTGGGTTGTCTTGGGAGGGATCTCAACCTGGACCTGCTAAACCTGGAGTCTAGGGGAAGCCCCACATCACCACCTTCAGAGCGGAATTCTGAAGGGCTTAAATTACTCACATTCTTACGACGATCCAGAGACATCAAAGGTGCCAAAGTGAGGAAGGGAATGTGAAGTTGTGAGCTTCGGCGGGTCTTGGCCAGATCAGGGAGACACATTGGAGGCAACCCTTCTTCCTTGGCATTTGAATCATCAAGGAGGTGGCCCAGGATTTCACATGGGCATCTCGGCCATCAGGCTGGACCCAGGAAGCATCTGTGTCTTACATTCCAGCCTAGGAGAGTTCTATCTGATCCCCAAGACAACCTCTCCCCAACTCCAGGGGGCATCTTGGCTTTTACAGAGATCAGGACATCCTCAGGCTTCAGGACACTTGCCAAGGTGCTCCCAAAGTGTAAGATGATTGCATACCCTAGACTCCTTTCCTATAGAGCTCAGAACTGATGCACACACAGGAAACCAGAAGGGCTTGAAGAGGAATTCAGACTGCAGACCTGACGCTGATGGAGAAGCAGAGGTGGAGGTCGTGGTCCCATTACAGATTCCCCTGGACCACTCAGGTGCCCGTCTCCCAATAAGATCCGCTGAAGTCTTCCCCTTCATGGCTCCCAGAACCCTGTTGAGCCAATTAAAAGACAGCCAGGACCCCGGGTTTGTCCTCCCCTGTCCAGACTGTCTTCAGAGAGCTCAAAGCTAAGCTGGATGTGGCTGGAAGCTGCTTGGGTGCAGAGGAGAACATGGAGGGCACAAGCCTGGCTGGGCCCAGGCATCCTGCCTGTACCCTCATCTGCGTGAACTCACAGCAGTGCTAGTGGAGATGAGGCAGAGCAGGTCTTACAACAGGAACCATCTGAGTTCAACCTGCCCATGAGTCCCCCTGGGTGGGAGAGCAGGGAGGGAGCTTGTTTTGTAACCTCGTGGGAGCCGTGTAGTGCAGACCCTGTGAGCTGGCTATGCTTCCTGAGCCACGAGTCCACACTGCAATCTGCTATAGTCCTCTGGAAGAGCCCCAAGCCCTGGGCTCATCACTGGCCTACATCTTATGCCAGATTATTTTCCAAAGGATATTTCTTAAACAAAACAAAGCTCTAATCAGGTTTGGGATCAACATGGACACACGGCTGTATTTTAAATGGATAAACAATGGGGACCTACTGTATAGCAAAAGGAACTCTGCTCAATGTTATGTGGCAGCCTGGATGGGAGGGAAGTTTGGGGGAGAATCACTTCAGTTCAGTCACTCAGTTGTGTCCGACTCTTTGTGACCCCATGAACTGCAACACACCAGGCCTCCCTGTCCTTCACCAGTTCCCAGAGCTTGCTCAAACTCATGTCCATTGAGTTGGTGACTCCATCCAACCATCTCATCCTCTGTCGTCCCCTTCTCTTCCTGCCTTCAATCTTTCCCAGCATCAGGGTCTTTTCCAATGAGTCAGTTCTTTGCATCAGGTGGCCAAAGTATTGGAGTTTCAGCTTCAGCATCAGTCCTTTCAATGAATATTCAGGACTGATTTCCTTTAGGATGGACTGGTTGGATCTCCTTGCAGTCCGAGGGACTCTCAGGAGTCTTCTCCAGCACCACAGTACATGCATATGTATGGCTGAGTCCCTTTTCTGTGCATCTGAAACTATCACAACATTGTTAATCAGCCATATTCTGACATATGATATATAGTAAAAAGTTTTTAAAAAATCTCTAACCAAAGCTTGGGAAAGACAACGGATTCCACTTTACCCACTTCTGGTCCAGTTTCAAAGACAGGCCTTCTTTTGAGAAGCATCTGGGCTACACCTAGAAATCAGGGTGAGTTTTACAGAATGACACCACGGACCCTGCTTGAAGAGTAGCCTCTTCTCAAAGCTGTCCTTTCAGAGTGGCCATCGCCCCCGCCTGGATCACACAGACCGGTGTCCTTGTAGGACTTGGCTCCTGGCCTGAGGCCTCTCCCCGCAGGGTCTGGGGAACAAAGCCAAGTCACAGTGAATGCCAGTCCTGCATTTTCCCTTTTTCTCCACCAAAGTAAGCTAATGCCCGAATGGGAGTTGAGTCAGACAAGAGTGGGACCCCCACAACGGCTGCTGCTTATTGTTTTTGGAACAGCTTGTCTTCAGTAAACCCAGCCAGACAGCAGATTAAAAAACACTGCCAGCTCCAGCATGCTGGCACATGCTTCGGGGCCCAGGCACCTTGCAGGCCCAGCCCCCTGGGTCTCTGGGCTCCAGGATTCACACTGCAGTGGCTTTGCCTTAGTACTCAACTAGGTCTCCTCTTGCCTTTATATGTACCCGTGTCAACCAAAATGCTTAAAAAAATAGGACTTTATTTTGTTTCCTTATTTTAAGATTAAGGTTTGGGGGGACTTCCCTGGTGGTCCAGTGGTTAAGACTTTACACTTCCACTTCAGGAGGCATGGGTTCGATCCCTGGTCAGGGAAGTTCTGCCTGCAGTCAAAAAAAAAAAAAGTCTACAAATAATAAAGAACATTAAAAAAAAAATTTAAGGTTACTGGTTTCAGAGAGCATCGACAGGGACCTGCCATACTCATTAAAGAAAGGAACTGAATTAAAAAGATGTACTGACACAGCCTAAATCCATAGGCATCTGTGCGCACACATTGCTAAGGTTGGTCATACCTCTGTGCCCCTGGGACTCACAGAGGTGCCCTGAACCACACAGAGGTCAAGCATGCCAGAGCTTGGCAATCGCACAGAGAAGTGTGCCTGCGGAAACAGGCTGGCTCCTTTTCTGACCTCTCACCTGTGAGACCACCGGGTCAGGTGGGGAGGTGGTGTCTGGCCCAGCCCACGTGGCAGTGCTCACCCAGACAACCGAATGCAGCTTGGGGCGGAGTCAGGCTGGTGACCCCTGAGTGGGGGACCTGGGGACCCCAGTCAAATACAGGCTCCAGCCTCGAGGCCTCCTATTTGTAAGCTGAGAGCTATTCTCCCAAATGCTCCCTAGTTACACAGAAAAAGGGCTGTGGCCTCTGCAAAATAAAACCCAGATGGGATTAAAAAAAAAAAAAAAAACCTCAGATGGAATTTTGAAAAGAGCTGGGGCACATGGACTTGTTGGAACGGCATCAGTACACTTGCACTCTTGGCTCTGTTCTGCTTATTCACACCGGACAAGGACTCGCAGCCCAGAAAAACAGCCCCTCGTTGAGCCACTGAAGTTAAGACCCTTGGTTCCTCGGCTGAAGGGCGCTATAGACGGGCGATACAGGCCACAAATGGCCGGTCTGCTCGGCCACTCTCCAAAGGCAGCCTCCAGACTCTGGGGTGTTCAGGACCTCTGGGGGATTAGGGTCTGCAGGGCTGCGTGGGGAAGGATGGTGAGTGGGAGCCCTGGGAAGGGGGTGCAATTGGCTCCACTGTCCTCCCCTGAGCTGGTGCCCCTAAGCGCATTCCTCTTCACCCCCTAGATTCAAAGCAGAATACACAGCCACGAAGGCAGCTGTGGTTTGCAGCTCTGTACTGCTGGGAACTCCTGAGACTCACCGAAGGCTGTTACATGCCTTTGAAGAAATGTTTTTCAGTTTCGAGTCTCTACTGAAAATTCGCCAGGGGTAAAGAAAGAACTTGAGGTGAGCGGAGAAGCACCAAAGAAAAATTCCATGCATTTCGTGTTTTCCAGGTTGTATCAGCTGATGATTAACTGGAATTTTATCGACTCTTGCCTTGTACTTCTTCCGCAGGATGACTCCAACCAGTAACAAGCCTTTCTGGAAATCTCTGAAGGTGTCTCTCATATGCTGCTAAATAAATCTTGTCATACACACAGGACGCCTGCTATTAATTTTCTTTTTCTTTTCTCGAACCCACTGCCCCAGCCTCTGGTTCTGCTAAGTTGGGTGACAGTGCCCTCCAACAGGACCACCATCAGCTCCACCAGGCATTCAGAGGCTGTGGCCAAGCCGTCACCGCTGTGGGTAACAAAGCCCTGGGCCATGCTGCGAACGCTGGTGGTGGGGGAGGGCTCTGTGGCCCTGAGGTGAGCTGTGCTGTGATCTGCAGCTAAGTGCCTCCCGCTCCTTCTAGTTATGTTTATAGGGTGGTCCTGATACAGTACAGCTTCCTTTATGCCTGGCTCCCGCCCTAGGTCTCAGCTTGAACCATGCAGGGGCTGCACCGAGACAAATAGTAAAATAAGCCAGCAAAAAACCACACTTTGGATCCAGATCTCTCTCCCCTGAGCTTGGCTTACCCTTCTGGCCCCTTCTCTTCGGATTTCTCTAAAAGACTCCCTGGTTCCACATGCAAAGAGAGCGTCTGGACCTGAGAATGATGGGGCTACTCAACTTCAGTCCCAGCCAACGCCCTGCCCCACCAGATGCCCATCAAACATGACCTGACCCCCCTCTCAACACCTTGCTTCTCAAAGACTGAAAGGTTAGACTCTGTTACTTCCAGGGAGTCCTTTTTTAGTATCAAGCCTATCTGCCATCTGAGAAAGGACCTTCTGCTGTTAGTTGGCTGTGTTAGAAGCAGAAGTCTCTAGAATGTCAGGCATTAACATCTTATAAATCCTAAGACAGGTCACAATCCCTATCAGTTCTATACACTTGTAATAAAAAGAGCGGTTAATACGAGCTTCGTGTGGGCCTTCCATCACACACGAATATTAAGGAATCTGGGCTTTGTGTTCCTCATTGGAAGATTGTTTATCAGCAGATACCCTAGTCTTGCCCCACAGAAACTGTTTTACCTCTACTCCCAAGGCTGAGAGCTCTTACCAAAATCTGCTCTGGGTAAAAGTTTTCGGGCTCTGTGTGTGCACTCCCACTAGACCCATGCATTCAACCAGCACCTGCCAAGGGCCCACTGTGTGTGAGGCAGAGTGTGGGAGCACAAGGAGAGCTTCACCAGCTTGGGGGAGAGAGGGAGGGGAG
The DNA here is from genome assembly GCF_027580195.1 of Bos mutus. NCBI lineage: Eukaryota > Metazoa > Chordata > Mammalia > Artiodactyla > Bovidae > Bos > Bos mutus. The sequence goes on from NC_091635.1 coordinate 39,862,680, forward strand.
GCTTGGGGGACGAAGTCTGCAGGGAGTGATACAGAAGCATCATATAAGGAACAGGCAGGCAAAGAAGGAAGGAGACGAGCAGCAAAGGCCTGTCGTGAGGTCTCTGAGGACCTGGGCATCTTTCTCCCTGGCTTCAATTCACTGAGTGGAGATTACTGCAGACTTGACAAGGGCCCCAAGTTCAATCCCTTCTGGAGTCAATTAGCTCCAATCCTGGACATGCATCCTGTAAAGATGTCACACCGGTGACAAAGGGAAGTGAGAGTTAGGGTGGCTTGTTTAGTCCAGCTGTGCTCCTGGCTGGAAGTGCGTGTCAAAGACACAGCAACAAGCTGTTCCTTCTCCTTCGGCACTTGTCATGGATATTGTTTTGTGATGATACCCTGGCGTATAGAAGGCGAACGCTCTGTGCTCAGTTTAGTGCCTAAGACCCCAGTTTCTCTCAAGCCTGGAAAAGTGTCTTGCTCACAGTATGGTTCTTATCTTCTGGGAAATGACTAGTAGCTCTTGGGTAATTACTACTCTCTCTCTTCCCCTTTGCCTGGTAGCATCTGGGGAGGCTTTCATAACATCATAGCAGGAAGGATGGGGTTGCCGGTGGTGAGAGTCTGGTTCACGGTTATCTTTCTACCTCTCTGGCTTCTACTGAGGAGAAATTGGTTCTGCTTGGCCATGGACTGTCACCTCTCCTTTTCGTGTTCATGAATCTACACCCTAGGTGTCCCAGCCTGAAGTCTCTTCTAGCCAGCTGGCCTTTCATTACTGCTGAGGGCTCAGGAGTTTGGAAGCCATCACCACCCCACCATGATGGGGCGTGAGAGACTCTAAGATGTGTTGCCCTTGGGTCCTCTGGCTGGACAACACTCTCAGACATTATTTCTCCTCCTCAGGTGTCATCAAATACTTACGTCTCTACAGGGACTGCAGTCTCCCAGGTTAATAGCTGGAAGCCAGGCAAGGGCCTCTACATCAGGATTTCCCTCAAACTTAGGGGGGGTTTCTCTTATCCTGGGGCTCAGTCCAGAGTGGTGAGGTTCTAGATTTCTTCTCCAGGATCTTCTAGCCTTGAAACCAAGTCATATCCCTTTAGTTTGTCCTTTCCTACCCCCCACTTCTTTGTTTTTTAAATGAAAAAAAAAAATGTTTACATCAAGATGCACTGTCCCTATGCTGATGGTGTGGACTGTATGCAAAGTCCTCCAGCATTTTGGCTCTTAAAGTGTAAAGGTCCACTTTCAGGATAAAGATCAGAAACAAAGCAAAACACCATTCCAACAATTCTTGTAACTTGTGACTTCCAAGACTTTCTCCTCCACTTGCAAAGTTTCTACAGGAGTTCAGAAAGCTAAGAATTTAAGCTATTATCTCTATAGCATCAGTGCCAGAAAACAGTGCATATAGGGAGCCCTGATGGAGCCTCAGGAAAGGGCAGCGATAAAGAATAGAAAGGACTCTCAATTGCATATCAAACCATCACCTCTGTACGTATACAAAGGATGACTGCTGCTTCCAAGAGCAAACCAACAAAGCCTGTCCTCCAGGAGCCCTGACCGGGAGGGAAGCTGCTGTGCTTTTGCTCAGTCGGCAAGTTCTCTTGCAGCAAGACCCAGCACTGGTTGGCTCACATTTGGTTTTGTGCAATGAAAACCAAAGGGGAACTCGGGCTTGCTGGGTTTCTACAGTTAGAGCTGCAACTACATCCTCTAGATCAAGAAGCAGGAAAAAACACCTAGGGCGCGTGAGGACGTGGAGAAGAGATCACACACGTACGCGCAGTCTATGGGAGTGTGCAGCAAAGCCGTCTTCGTAGAGGGCATTGTGGCAAGAGTTAGCAGCGCTTCAAATGTGTGTGACCTTTCGTTTTCTAAAATGGGAATTGAACAATTTTAGGACAGTAGCCTACAAAAAGGCGCGCACTAAGCAAAGATTTCGACAGATAGATTTTCACTGGTGATGTGTTTCTTATTGCCAGACAACAGAAACCTCTCTGTATACTGATAGGAGACTGGCTAAGTGAGTGATGATATATCTCAACCATAAAACACTATGTAGCCTTAAAAAGAATGAGTAGTTCTATACATGCTGAGGGAAAAGATGGCCAAGATTTCTTGTTTAGCTGTAGGAAAATATGCAAATATGGTTAATATTGTTTGCAAAGTGCCCTTCCCCCATGATATAGACATAGAAAAAGTCTGGAAGGAGGGTAGGACCTTTGATATATATATTTCTATATTGTTTAAACTTATTAACATGAAGACTCATATTGTATCCTTTAAAATAAATATTACTATTGCAATATTTTATAAGGTGAAGAAACCCAGGCTGCTTCTTTAAGCTATTATTTCTATAGCATCAGTATAGACACTGGGAGCATAGAAACACCGAGAATCATCAGGGTTAGTGGTCATGATTGAGAGGAGGCCCAGGGGAGCGAACCAGCTCCTTCTCAGACTCTCAGAGCAAAGAGGAACTTGGTGAGCCTGGCCAGGAGACCACGGAGAAGGGCTGCTCTGTGCGGAAACCCCACCTGCCAGGCCTGACAGGGACTGAGAGGCTTGATTTGCTGGGGCAATTGAGATTTTCTCTTGGTTTCCGGGACTAGTGTTTGTATAATCATTTAGAAAAATAAATTTTTTTGGATTAACTAACCATATTGGTTGACAAAGAGAGTTGTCAAGGCAGGAGGAGAAGGGGGAGATAGAGGATGAGATGGTTGGATGGCATCACCGACTCAGTGGACGTGAGATTTGAGCAAACTCTGGGAGATGAAGGACAGGAAAGCCTGGCGTGCTGCAGTCCATGGGGTCACAAAGAGCTGGACATGACTTAGTGCAACTGAATAATAAAAGGGTGCCTGACTCTAAGGCCTTGAGACTGAGGAACTGGGAAGGGAAGGTGGTCCCCTTTAGAGATGGGGAATTGCAGGCAGGGAGACGAGTGGACCTGGAGATGCTCCCCAGAATTGATGGTGGGAACTGCAAGTGGAATGGGGTCAGCTGAGGCGGGTGTGGTGGACAAAGGCTAAAACTCTGAGAAACCTCAGAAGGCATAGCTGGTGTTTATGCCTGTGCTGGGCAGGAAAGTTCTCTGAAGGAGCCTGGAGTGAAAACTACGGGGGTGCCTAAGACCTTGGGGCTTGACACGGGCGGTCAAGGTTTGGAAGGAGGGAAGAGTCAGTGACGGAGACCGAGATGTTTGATGGGAGCCAGGAAAGCCAGGTGTGGAAGGAGGGAGGGGAGGAGTCCCAAGGGTGGGGAGGACTCGCCAAACCAACCGAGAGGGCAAAGAGGATGAAAGTGCAGAAAGAAGATCGTCCTTCCAGAGAAGTTTCTGGAAAGTAGTTGAGATGGATGCTGAATAAGAGGCATACCTATAGGGGATGGAGGTGGTGGCTGTAATCTCTTGCTGGAAATGGTAACAAAGACCACAAGAGAAGTGGCATGGGGGATCTTAGGGGGTGGCAGGATCGAGGAAAGCATGATACCCCTGTTCACTTCTGCAGGCAGAATGGAAAAGAGGGCAAGCTCTGAGGAGCCTGGTGGGAGCGGGGGTGGGGCCTCCAGGGAAGGACAGCCAGGCGGAGTGGGGCAGCAAATGGAGAGTGGGTACCACACGGGTGGCTTGCATGTGGCCAGTCCTCGTGCATAGTGGGGCCCAAGTTCCTGACTGGAACTCCTGAGGCCTCAGATTCCCAACTGTCACACGAGGAGATCTGGCCGAAGTTCTAAAAGCGGATAAACCTACATACCACCCAACCCTGAAGCCCATCGATCCGGTCCCAAGAGCCCCTGGTGAGGCCAGGGGAGTCCCACATGTCCTCGTGTCTATACTTCAAGTCCTGAGAGGGTGGGGAAGCATCGCGTGCACAGACATGTGAGGCCTCAGGTGTGAGATCTGGGGCTGTGGGCGTTTCCCGAGGAGGACAGGCTTCCTTTCAAGTGTTGCCTGAGCCCCCTCCTCCCACTTCCGGTTGCACTGCTTTCTTCTCAGAACACAGCTGCCTTGCACCAGGGGTGCCTTGCTCTCTGATGTCCGACTTCTAAGGACGGCAAGGCTCAGTCCAGGTGGTGGCGTCCAGCGAGACTCAAACAGGATCTGGATGACAGTTCAGGGGTATTGCTGAGCAGGTGGTGGACTTCAGATGAAAGGTACTCTTTGGTGTACAAAGGTGACCCCACCAAATGCCCCCTCCCCTTTGCACGGCAGCCCCTGATGAGGGCCTGCAGCTTCCAAAGTGACTTCTGGGGAACCTGGAATTCTTGAGATGTTTTGAGGGGCCAAGGAGCTCCACATAAAGCTTTGATTCTATCTTCCCTTTAAGAATGCATACTTGAAGCCTATTCTAATGACAAAATATTCTAAACTGTAATAACACACATCCTCAAATGTGTTACTGGTGTAAATGTTGAGATTTTACAGACACTTGGTGCATTAACCTGCCCTGTCAAGGCTGTTCTGTCTGTGTAGACCTCAGGATAAAGAGACTCACATCTGGGTAACCAGAGTATCTGGGATTGGAAGGAGAGTGAAAAACAACTGAGGGACATCCCTGGGGGTTCTAGTGGCAAAGACCCCGCCTTCCAATGCAGGGTGTGCCGGTTTGACCCCTTGTCTGGGAACAAAGATCCCACATGCTTTGTGGCCAAAAGAACCCAAAATATATAACAGAAGCACTAGTATAACAACTACAGTGAAGACTTTAAGAGAACTAACAAACAGAACCTGATACTGTTTGCAAATTGTTCGCTGGATTAAATCAAGATTTCTCTATTCTATGCAACCAAAGCAAAACACAGAAATAGACTGGATGCTGGGTAGATGCATATAAATTGCCAGTGTGTGCTCAGTCATGGCTGACTCTGCATCCCCAGGGACGGTTAAACAGAAAGCACTTCAAAGTTACGGTTAGGGATAAATTGCCACCCATAACCTTAGCTTTGAAATGCTTTCTATTTAACTGAAATAGTTTCAGTGTTCTCACGGATTTGCTTTGAAAGATATGTGAACTCACAAAATACATTAATAAAACACTTTATCTGTTTGTAGAGCGAGAGTCCTATGTGAAGTCGGGCCTCATACATGTAAAAAGCACTGGTGTAGTGCACGGAGCCTGGTGACGGAATGAGTCTTGAGCTGAATCTTGGCTCGTTTGCTCCCCAGGCCTCCAGGTCCGCATCCATAAAGCATGCGCACTTAATAGGGGTTTTTTGATCCAATGAGGTCTCTGCACTATCCAGGAGGCAGCAAATACTCAGTTCCCGCGATACCCAATAGCCCTGAAGGGCCTGGATCTCTCAGCCCCACTCACAACCAGGTGTTGCTTGCATACTAAACAGTAGCCAGGCTGCACCTAAAGCCCTGGGCTACATCAGCTAGACCTTCTGGCCCATCAGCGCCCTCCTCAGAGGACAGAGCCAGCCGGCCAGCCAAGGGGCCAACTCTTGGGAGTGGTTGAGAGCAGAGTCAGGGCCGCAGTAGGGCGTGGGTTTGAGGTTGGGGTGTGTGTGTGCGTGTATGTGTGTAAGCTCATGTTTTCTTTACACAACATTGGCTACTTTTCCATCTGCCTGCTAAAGCGTTTCACCGGCCGCCCCAGGTGGCCCAGTCACAGGACTGCAGTCTGTGCAGAATTCTGTGGACTGTGGTCTCTTCAGCAGGTGATGTGCTTCCCCTCTGCCTGAGAAGGGCCTTCCTTTTCCATCTGCACAGAGCGAGTGGAAGAAGCTGGAGTTTCTCTCTACTGTTTCACCTGGTGGCCCTGAAAATTGCAGCCCCACTTGGTAAATACTTTTCTTGGCCCCAGAAGCAAAGGGAAGTTTTATCAAGAAGCTGTTCTTAATTTCCTATGTGTTGAAAAATTACCCCAAACAGGAGGCGGCCCTGGGTCATGGCCATTGTGCAAATTCCATTTGATCACTGAGCAGAGGCTACCAGAGCTCTCAGACAGAGTGATAAGCATTCTTAGGGGACAAAGCATTTACAGGTTTTCCTATCACTCTATTGCCCAGCATTCTCTGTTATCAGTAGCCCCCAAGGGGATTGAGAGGGCCTGGTTACAGGGATTCCCCTGGCCTTGGGAAAGGTCTGAACATCTTTTGAAAGGTGACTGTGAAGCCATCCAAAGAGCTGGTGAATTTCTGGCTTCCCTGTTAGGTCTGCCTGTCCCAAGATAATCCTGCTTAGAGATTTTTGGGCATTGAAGGTCAAAAAAAAAGCCAGTGTAGGCAGGAATTTTGTCCCTGCCAGGAATGGCCAGTTGAAATGAGTTTCTGTGGACACCGGACACCATATCTAAAGACACAGGTTTTTGGATGGAAGCCTTTGGCAACCCTTCTGATTTGCATTCAGAGGAAACTTGCCACATTTTCCACAACAGGCAGCCCAGCCAACGCCACCTGGGAGGGAGGAAGTTCTTTCTCTGCGCGTCTGCAGGTTTATCCCTAACTGCTACAGGAAACGGCAGCTGCCAGGGCAAGGGGAACAGAGGATGGAGAGCCTTTTAAAATTCTTGAGTAAGTCGGATCTCACCAGCAGGACCTAAAAAGGCAAAGGCTTGACATTCCGGTGCTTGCTGCAGATGCGGCCTGCGCCCAGGGGGCAGGCTGTGTTGTCACCTGGGCTCACTCCTGTTCGAGTGAGCCCAGGGACAGAGCAAACTCTATGACCACCTGCCATTCAGTCAGGTCAGCCACTTGGGGTCCAGGCCTGGCGAGTGACAACGAGGAGGTCACACTCACACCGCCTTGTGGCTGACAAAGGGTGCGTGTGTAGCCGGCTCTTGTGTGACCTTCACCACGCTGTTAATTATACCCCTGTTGACAGATACTAAAAAGGGCCTTAAAAAAAAAAAAGTCTTAAGTTTGTTACAATGTTGCTTTCTGTTTTATGTTTTGGTGTTTTGGCCTCAAGGCACCTGGGATCCTAGCTCCTCCACCAGGAATCAAACCCACCTCTCCCCCACCGCCTGGTGTATTAAAAGGAGTCTTAACCACTGGGTCACCAGGAAGGTGGTGGCTTTTGTTTCAAATGGACATTCTTCACGAGCCACTGCTTACCTGGTTACGCAAGCAGGAAGGAAGATAATCTGGTAGGTCAGTCATCGGGCCATGTTCTTCCAGGTGGGTTATACAGAAAGGTTTCTTTCCTCATCAGACTGATTTCTGGCTACCCTATAAAAGTGGGGAGCTGGTGGAAAAAAAGAATGGGAACTCGGGAATGATCTCAAAGCCAACCTAACGGAAGAATTGCCACAGATTTTCCAGGGCTGAGGGGAACATCAGACTTCTTCAGAAGTTCACTGCAAAATGTCCACCCAGCTCTTAAGGAAACAGGACGGACTGACTGCGGACAGGACAGACGGCCGCTGGCAGTCACATGGAAAAGCAGGCTGAGTTTGGAACCGTGAGGTGCAGGAGGGCAAGTCAATGGGATAGGAATTTGGAGCACAAGGAGGCTTCCACATCAGAAGCAGGGTGCTTTGTACCTATTCACAGAGGGTTTCCCCACCCGTGGGTGTGCCAGGACCTTGCCCACGAGCACCACGGTCTGGTTCTGTGCCCTGTTTCTTCCGGCTGTCAGTAGAGGCGTGCGTCTTCACCAGGGAGAAGGGCAGATGCTGAGGGGGAGCCCAGGCTTCTTGGGTGTGCTAATTTTTCACTATAGTCCGTTCTGTTTTCTGTCAACAGTAAGGAAATACATCCTAGCAAGTGACATCCAGTACTGCTTTAATTAACTGTAATATTTTATGCTCCAATAATGCACCAAGAAATCACTTCCAGATGGGGAAAAGGAATGATATTTAGACAAAAAGGCAATTCCTTTACTTTCGGCAGATCGGTATCTCCCAAAGGTACAGAACAGAACCTTGAGGGTCCAGGGAAGCGGTGGGGCGGGGGGGAGCGGGGGGACGGGCGGGGAGAAGGGGGCAGCTTATCTATTTTGATACATATTAGAATTTGAGACTGGAAAATTATCTTTACTGTATAAAGCATCCCAGTACTCTTTCTGCATGCCAGCATCTGGTGTGTCCATGTTCCCAGGACTGTTGTTTAAATGGCCCAGTGCAGTCCTAATCGTTTTATTTTTAGCGATCTGACTTGGAGGGGACGAGAAGTGTGAAACACTTGCTTTCAGCCTCAAGCAAGCTGGTTATTTTGGAGATTTTTCTTGCTAGCAAGAGGAATTTCATTTCCAGCTGTGAACTTCTGGCATTTTCCCTGGCGTTCCATAAACAGGGGACTAGGGTTCCTCGTCCAAGAGCAATTCAGGGTGGGCTGCTATCACATCCCCCATTTCTCCTGCTCACTCACCCTGCCTGCCTGTCACTGTCACACTGGTCCTCAGAAGTCGACTTTTGGTCTTGTTCTGTCTGTACCGAGGAGCCACCTGAGGCGTGAGAAAGTCAGCACACTTTTCTGGTGGGGTGGGCAAAGCCCTGGGTACTGGGTCTTTGTTCTTCAAGAGAGGGAGGTGTGGTGACAGTTGCTTCAATTCCCAGAACTGAGTTTGGAGGTCAAGACACCCTGTCCGTGGTGGTTCCTATTTCCCTATTATGATCCAAACAGAACTTTCTCCAGCCTGAGCACCTCTAACCACCAATCTAGAAGTCTGGCCACAGTAAAGACAGCAGAGAACTCTTTATCAATTATAAATTACCAATATTTATTTTAACCACATAAGGTAACTTCAAAGTTTTCTTTTTTTTTTTTTTGAAATCTAGAGAAAGTAGAGGGAAGGAACCAGTACAATATCTAATTTAGCTGAATAGCAGAGTTGTTAGCTACTGTTTTGATCAATGAGGGCTCCTTTATATATATTATTTCAAAGCGACAATAATAAATAAATCTTCCGTTTAGGGTTTAGTCATCAAAACAAAGGAGAATCCTAGTCAGGACGGGGACAGCATGATTTCTGCCATGGTCCCTCCATCGACACAAACTCAAAATTCAAGATGCTGGCTATGAGCAAAAAAACATCTTTACTGTTTGGGTACCAGCTCAACTGTACAGTAATTACACTTGCTTACAGTCAGAAAAAAATACCCATTTGTGAAAATGTGCAATAGGAAATCTTCAATAAAGCAAGTTCTTATTATAACGGTTCTTCACAAGGAGTAAATATTATAATCATAATGGAACTTTTCAACTGTATGCTGGGCACTACTCCAGACTTCCAGACTGACTATTCACAACCTCCAGGCATTTGTACTTGTGAAAATAAAAAGGGCCTCAGGTGATGCTGATGCAGACCCCCAGCTGAGAAATAGGCTCTGTCTGTACAGGACTACACACGGCATTCAGCGCCCATCACCAAGACACCTAACGTAACTCCTACTGACATCTGTTGGCTCCTTGGAGATTACTGACGGTGTAATAAATCAAGAAAGCAACTTCTCTGGCTGTGACCACCTGGGGCTGGTGGTGGTGGAGGGGAAACAGTGCCTTGACATCTCAATGCCATTATGGAGATGTCCAGAAAGTGACTCCTTGTGAATGAACCACAAAAAGAAGTGTGGATCTGTAAACACCGAGAGTGACAAGAACCAGGTGTGGGAGTCCACTGGCGTTTCCAGCTTCCCGGGCCGATGACAGACGGCTAAAGCGGCTGCCTGGAGATGGGCCCGTCACCCCTTCTTTCAGGAGTGAGAAGAGAACATTAACCTCAATTAGCATGGGCTGGATAACTTTCCCAGAGCAACACCATGGCTGTCTGGGCAGAGGGAAATCTATTGACTGAGCTGCCTGGGTGACCCACTGCACTACTCCCTACTCTTCCTGCATTTTTTTTTTTTTGGCTGCAAGGTTTACTTCCTTCTATTTTATTTTCTTATTTGGCCACTTATTTGGCCACATGGCACATGGGATCTCAGTTCCCTGACCAGGGATTGAACCTACACTCCCTGCACTGGAAGCTCAGAGTCTTAACCACTGGACCACAAGTCCCCTTGCGCTTTTCTTACATAGCCATCCTTTCTTCACAGGGCTCAGCTAAAGGCCACACCTCTCCTGCCATACCTATCATCTGCCATTTCATCACTGGAGCCCTAGAGCCCAGCCTAGAGGACATCTCTTAGGGGTCTGGCTGCAGAGGGCACCTCCAACAGCTGCAGGTGGGGGAAGCTGTGAGAGCCCAGCTCTCTGGCCCACAGTGCTAGGACAGAGCAGGGAAGGGAACAGGGCCACAGTCACAGAGGGCGGGACTGTGCGGGCGAGGCTGCAGAGTCAGTGATGACTGGAGCAGTCGGGAGCAGCTGGGGAACAGCCAGTGAAGCCCAGGAACCTTCTTCACCCACTGTGGCCTCTGCTACAGGAATCAGAGATTGCCTCCAGTCCTTACTTGGCTTCTCCCATTAGGCAGGAATTAAGACAAGGCATGGGAGCGACCCAGGAATGACCCAAACGTCCCAGGAAGTTTCAAGACTGATGATCTGAGGATCTGGGGAGCACAGGAGATGTGAGGGGCGTCCAGGGATCTGGTTGCGGGTGGCTCACCGGCCAGAGGGGAAAGTGACCCCTGGGTGCTCCTACAGTCTCTTTTTAATCAGTTTCTCCAGTTTGCGGATGCGTGAGGACTCCTGTTCAGGAGTTGGAGCCAGGAGGGACAGGGAGCTGGAGCCTTCGGGTCCTGAGGGCGGGGCGGGGAGCCTCTGGCGGAAGAGCTCCAGCATGCTGCTCTGCTCACTCCGCTTCAGCCCCTGAGGTGGAGACAAAGGAGGATGATGGCAGGTCTGGCCCCCAAGGACCCAAGGGCAAGTTCACTATCTGGTATTCACTAGGCTGAGGATTAGCGCTTTCTCCAGGGGAGATATTAGCCCTGGGTAGTAGCCCAGGAGAGAAGCAGGGGAGGAAGAAAAGGCAAAAGGAGAGGAGAGAAAGGGCTGAGAAGGCAAGTGGCCAGGCAGCAGGATGCGGGAGGGCAGCCTCCTCTCCTCGCAGCCCCGCCAAGCCTGGCTACCCGCCATCAGGAGGTGATGGGGGACGTGGTCGCAGGCCCTGGGTCCCCCTCCTCAAATGGTTTCTTGCAGCCTGGGCCCAACAGGGACACTTTGAGGAGGCCCCCAGGGGCCTATATTCTGCCCCCAAGTGAATCATGGAGTGTGAGAAGGATGCACCCAGGGACAGAACACGATGCTGAGCGCACCTTCATGTCCAGAATCTTCTGGAAGGTTTCTGTGTTGCAGTCTGTCAGGAGCTTGATGTAATTGTCCACAAATACCACCAACGGCTCGTGAGGGGCCATCACAACCTGTGAGGGAGAGAGGAGAGTCAGGCCTGCTGGAAACGCTTATGATCGGAGGCAGCGGAGCATCTTCTAGAGAAATGTCCTGATAGCCTGTTTCATCTCAGCATTCAGTTACAGCAATGCTTTCAATCAAACCCGTCAATCCTAAAGGAAATCAACCCTGAATATTCATTGTAAGGACTGATGCTGAGGCTCCAATACTTTGGCCACATGATGTGAAGAGCCAACTCATTGGAAAACCCTGATGCTGGGAAACCCTGGAAAACTCTGGAAAAACCCTGATGCTGGGAAAGACTGAAGACAGGAGGAGAAGGGGGCAACAGAGGAGGGTTGGATGGCATCACTGACTTAACGGACATGAGTTTGAGCAAACTCCGGGAGATAGTGAAGGACAGGGAAACCTGGTGTGCTGCAGTCCATGGGGTCGCAAAGAGTCAGACACGACTTAGCGACTGAGTAACAACACAATGCTTCCTAAATTTGCTAAATAAAAAATGTCACCTGAATTGCTTTTTAAGTACAGATTTCTATGTCCCTCCTCTGAAGATTCTAATTCACAGAGCCCGGGGAGGAGTCCCAGGGGTCTTTTTTAAAAATATCAAGACCACAGGAAACACTGTGTTGGAGGGCCCCCTGTCTGGGACATTTCCTGGGTTTCTGGTACCTGCTCCTTCTGTCCTGACGTATCGTTGTTCCCAAGTGAAGTGTCACTCAGTTGTGTCCAATTCTTTGCGACCCATGGACTACACAGTCTATGGAATTCTCCAGGCTAGGATACTGAAGTGGGCAGCCTTTTCCTTCTCCAGGGGATCTTCTCAACCCAGGGATCAAACCCAGGTCTCCCATATTGCAGGCGGATTCTTTACCAGCTGAGCCACAGGGAAGGGATGGCCTCAAAAAGCATCGAGTTAAGTGGGTTTTCTTAAGAACAAAAACTCCACAATAGCCTCAGTGTTTCCAAGACTTAAAATCGGGAACTTCATATAACTACATCCACTTCACATACCAGGGCTTCCCTGGTGGCTCACTGGTAAAGAATCCACCTGTCGATGCAGGTGATCCCTGGGTTGGGAAGATCTCCTGGAACAGGAAATGGCAACTCACTCCAGGATTCTTGCCTGGAGAATCCCACGGACAGAGGAGCCTGGTGGGCTACAGTCCACGGGGTCCCAAAAGAGTCAGACATGACTCAGTGACTAAACAACAACTTCATGTACCACCAGCAGGAGAGCCCTGGCATCAAACCCCTCATGTTCACAGTCATTTGGTTTTCATTGTGGGGGTCCAGTTTTCTTCCTCAAGTAGGCTGGTTTGGTTTTGGATTTCTGAGAATATGACTCAGAGTGGCAAGGAGAACTCACTCAGAGATTCTCTCCAAACCCTGCTCTCCCCCATGGAGAGTAAACCAGCCAGGGAAGAAATGCATTAGGCTGCTTTCAGTTTCATCAGGCCAAAGCCCAAGGTCTGTGGAGGCCCCTTGCCCGGTCCAGCCACGTCAGGGCTCGCCGTGACTTCCCACTCCTCCATCATTTGAGCCATTCTGCTTGCAGACTGACAAGCTCCATTTGTTCTCCAGCCTTCTCTCCCCTCCCCAGTAGGCTCCCTAGCCACTCGACAAGTCCAGGTGGAAATCAGATGCAGGAGTTCAAGGCTTCAGACATTCTTAGCATCATCACCCCACATATACTTTGTTAAATGGGGCTTTAGAAAACCATTTGCTGATTAGAATCAGGTATGCGACATTTGTTTGAAGTTCCTATAAGGTGGCAGAGCTTAGAAAGCCAAGAATGGGAGGAACTGAAAGCTGGGAAGCAGAGAGGAGCAGAGCAGAGAGACCCTGACTGGAGGCTGACTGAGTGACAATGCCACTCAGCCTCCAATCTTGGCCAAATCTTATTACAAGAGAATCCCATTACAAGAAAGAATGCATTTGTCAGACAGAATTACTGACTCCCACCCCGCCCCCCGCAACACTGCACTGACTTTCAACAATAACTGATGAGGCCAATGTCTGTTCCAGCCAAAGAATGCAGACATTCTTTTGGGACTGATGGGAATAGGTTCTAACCTGTGCTTTTTGAGACTAGTACTCAGTACTGTTTCAAATAAGTGATCAGGTAACTAGGCCCTTTTAACTGAAACCCTAAAGAAGACACAAGTCCCACCTTGAGGATCATCTCTGCGCGGGTCATGCCCTTCACCACGATCTTGGTGTAACTGGCCGGGGCTTTCCTCACCACCTGAGAGCCGATGGAAGGCAGATCAAGCAGGACCATCTTCAGGGAGTGTGTGTCCAGCAGTAGCTGAGGGAAGAGAACAGAACAGTCCCAGCCACCTCACGTGGGCACAACACCCAGTGTACTCACGCTGATAAATAACATTTTCTTGATATTAAAATTTTTTTAAAATTTATTTTAATGTTTGGCTGTACTGGGTCTTCACTTCTGTGTGTGAACTTTCTCTGGTTGCATCGAGCGGGGGGCTACTCTTCGTTGTGGTGTGTGGGGTTCTCATTGCAGCGGCTTCTCGTTCTAGCTTGAAAGCTCTAGAGCTTGGGCTCAGCAGCTGTGGTGCATGGCATGTGGAATCTCCCCAGACCAGGGATCAAACCCACATCCCCTGCACTCCATTTAGAAAGCAGTTCAGGATATGTATGAAGAACCTTACAAATGTCTTAAACATTTTTGCTTATTGAACAGGCAAAAAATGGTAACTCCATACTGCTCTATTTTGGGTTTCTCTGGATGCTAGTGAGGATGTAGGAGATTAAGCCAAATTTAAACATCAGTATCTTGGGACTTCTTGGTGGTCCAGTAGTTAAAAATCTGCCTAGACCACCAGGAAGTCCCAAGATACTGACTCCAAGATTTATAATAAAGTAATTGAGACAGTGTGGTACAGGTGAAAGGGCAAATAGATAGATTGTGCTGAAGAGAAAGCCCAGAGATACAGTCACAGATACAGTCCACACAAATAGAGTCACCGATCACTCACAAAGCAGCAAAGGCAATTCAATGGAGTAAAGGTAGTCTTTTCAACAAACGGTGCTTGAACAACTGAGCATCCATATGCAAAAAAAAAAAAAAAGGAAAAAGGAATCTAGACATAGACCTTCCACCCTTCACAAAAACTAACCCCAAATGGATCATAGGCCTAAAGGTAAAACACAAAACTATAAAACTTCTAGAAGGTAACATAAGAGAAACCCTAGATGACCCTGGGTATGGTGATAACTTTTTAGATATAAGACCAAAGACATGATCCATTAGAAACTTACACTGCTGCTGCTGCTGCTAAGTCACTTTAGTCGTGTCCGACTCTGTGCGACCCCAGAGACGGCAGCCCACCAGGCTCCCCCGTCCCTGGGATTCTCCAGGCAAGAACACTGGAGTGGGTTGCCATTTCCTTCTCCAATGCATGAAAGTGAAAAGTGAAAGTGAAGCCGCTCAGGTTGTCTACTTGAAAGTTACACAGTCGTGTCCGACTCCTAGTGACCCCATGGACTGCAGCCTATCAGGCTCCTCCGTCCACGGGATTTTCCAGGCAAGAGTACTGGAGTGGGGTGCCATTGCCTTCTCCAGAAACTTAAACTACCATCTGTAAAATAGATAGCCAATGGGAATTTGCTGTATGTCTCAGGAAACTCACACAGAGGCTCTGTATCAACCTTGACGGGTAGGATGGGGAGGGAGATGGGAGGGAGGTTCAAAAGGGAGGGGATATATGTATCCCTACAGCTGATTCATGCTGAGGTTTGACAGAAAACAACAAAATTCTGTAAAGCAATTATCCTTCAATTAAAACATAAATAAATTAAAAAAAAAAACAAAGACATGATCCATTAGAGAAATAATTGATAAACTGGTCTTCGTTTAGAATGAAAAATGTTTGCTCTCCAAAAGACAATGTCAAGGGGGTGAGAAGGTAAGCCGCAGATTAGGAGAAAGTATTTGCAAAAGATACATCTTATAAAGGACTGTTATCTAAAACATACAAAGATTTTTAAAGAAAAACTCAGCAATAAGAAAACAATCCAAATAAAAAATGGGCCCAAGATCTTAACAGCTACCTCACCATACAGATAACAAGTAAGAATCTGAAAAGATCTGATTCCTGAAAATCAGTAAGCAAAAGAACAGCAACCCCAGTAAAAACAATACCAACGATGGGGCAAAGATTTGAACGGGCACCTGACACAAGTGGAGACGCCAGTGCTCATAGGACTGTGAAATGCTGTGTGTGCGTGCTCAGTTGTGTTCAACTCTTTACAACCCCATGGATTGTAGCCCGCCAGGCTCCTGAAACTTAATTTCACTAGTGATCCAGTAAACACAAATCAAAGCCACAACTGTGTATCATTTTGTACTCATCAGAAAGGCAAAATAAAAAGTTGAAATACCAAGTGTTGGCACACGTATAGTGCAATGAAACTCACACTTAGCATGAGGTATTATAAACTGGTTGAAGCCCTTTGGGGGAATTTCAGTACTATTTCCTAGTGCAATCTGTACATAATCTGTGACACAGTACTCATATCCTTTAACGAATTCTTGCCCATGTCAAAAAAGGTTCCTTGAATCCACTGTTCGTAAAAGCAAAAGATTGGAAATGGCCTAAATGCCCATTGACGGTGTAGAATGGATAGACAAAGAGTGCCATGTTCACGCGATGGAACACGACACTGAAGTTAAAATAAGCGACTCAAACAGCCTGTATCTCACAGATAAATCTCAGAACTCATCTGTTGGGCAAAAGAAGCAACTGGGGAAATGATATGTATAGTACCATTTGGATAAAGTTTAAACATTTGCAAAATAAAATTATATATCGTTTTTGGATACATACACATGTAACTTATCAAAGCACATATGGGAATGATAAAATCAAAATAGTGATTACCTCTGGGCATGGAGGGAGAGGCATGGCAGGGTAGGTCCACAGGGGACTTCAGCCATAATTATAATTTATATAAGAAAGATTTACAGCAAATATGGGACCATGTTAAGATCTGCCTAAGCTAAGTGGGAAGCTGATATTCTTGACATTATTTTCTATACTTTTATTAACTGGAACTGTGTTTTTCCTTCTCTTCTTTTTTCATAGTATGCTATTAAATATCTGAGGCCTAGAAAAGATTCAACTTTATCTTCCATGTAGTAAAATTTCAGCATCTTGTCAAAATCAAAGCCATGTCTTAGCATTATTTGCTAGCAGGAAAAAAAAAATCAATGATTATTTAAAAACGTATAGGGATACTTCCTGTTTTTTCTGTACGTTCTACTTCCCAGAGAATATTATATGCATAAATAATTGTACAGTCTTAAGTGACAGGAAGAGTTTTGAATGAACCAGACATAACCCTCTAGTATCTCCCATATTTTGAAAGATAGGACATTCTCAATTTCTGGCCAGTCACAGTAAAATTCTCTCCTCACCAGACAGATGAACAGATGGAAACCTTGGTCTCAGGTTTTACCGGAAGTAATGCAGTCAGAAAAGGTGGGAGCTAGTCTGACAGACTTAGCAGTTGTCTGTGGGAAATGAAGGTGAAACGGCTCATTTATCACGAAAATCTGTTGGCTTTCATCTTTGAAAATAGCTAAAAGTTCATCTCCTTATGCATGAGGCACTGGGCAAGGGGTGGCTGTTAGCTAAATTTGGCTGAGCCTTAGAGAAAAATTTTGGGGGTGATATGGCTGTTCTTGGTGGGCTGCTGGGGTGCAAAGCTGGCCAGCATGCTATGCCTGGGAAGGGTCATCGCCCATTAATGGAAAGCTCTGACACCTCTTGGGGGACAACATGACTATCACAGTGATAGAAACCTTGAGCAGACAAAATAAAGGCACACTCCTAGAAGGCAAAGGCCATATATATAACACTAAGTTCTGAGGTGATGTGGAAGAAACAGTTCAGGATATAAGGAATAGGTGGGCCAAGGTGAGGACATGCCTTGTTTCTTTCCTCGTTCCTTTTTTTTTAAGGTATAACTTTCATACAGTAAAGTACACAAAGACCAAGTACACAGCTTGATAAATTATTACATATGTATACACCCTATGGGGCTTCCATGGTGGCTCAGACAGTAAAGGATCCATCTGCAATGTGGGATGGAGAAGGAAATGGCAACCCACTCCAGTGTTCTTGCCTGGAGAATCCCAGGGATGGGGGAGCCTAGTGGGCTGCCGTCTATGGGGTCGCACAGAGTTGGACACGACTGAAGCGACTTAGCTGCAGCAGCAGCAGCTGCAATGTGGGAGACCTGCGTTTGATCCCTGGGTCAATTCTCCAGGAAAGATCCCCTGGAGGAGGGCATGGCAACCCACTCCAGTATTCTTGCCTAAAGAATTCCCACATACAGAGGAGCCTGGTGGGCTATAGTCCATGGGATCACAAAGAGTTGGACATGACTGAGCGACTAAGCACAGCACAGCACATACACCCCACTGCCTAATTAAAGACATGAGACATTTCTCCATCAACAAATGAATGAACTCAGTGCTCTATGATGACCTACAGGGGTGGGATGGGGCTGAGGTGGGAGGGAGGTCCAAGAGGGATAGATATGTATGCATATGGCTGATTTACTTCATTGCACAGCAGAAACTAACACAACATTGTAAGCTAATTATACTCCAAAACAAAACAGATGAAAGGATAAAGAAGATGCTGTGTTCACACGATGGAATAGTACTCAGCCATAAAAAGAATGAAATATTGTCATTTGCAACAACATGGACGGACCTAGACATTATCATACTAAGTGAAGTTAAGTCAGACAAGACAAACATCATACGATATCACTTATATATAGTGAAATCTAAATACAATACAAATGAACTTATTTATAATACAGAAACAGATTCACAGACATAGAAAACAAACTTATGGTTACCAAAGGCGAAAGGTGGTGGCAGGGAGGGGATGGATAAATTAGGAGTTTGGGATTAGCAGATACACATTATTATGGATAAAATAAATAAACAACATGGTCCTACCATATAACACAGGGAACTATAATGAGTATCTTATTATAATCTATAATGGAAAAGAATATGGAAAAGACGATATAATCTTCATATATGTATATGTACATGTATATAACAGAATCACTTTGCTGGACATCAGCAGCAGTACTTCAATTCCTCGATACTTCAATTAAAAAAATAAATTAAAAAGATGACTTGGGACATTATTTGCATCCCAGAAGGCTTCCTCGGGTTCTCTTCCAGTCAATGCTCTCTCTTCCTTCCCAACAAAGGCTACCACTCTTCTGCCCTATGTGCCTCAGGACTGGTCTGCTGCTCATTAATCTGCTATGAACATTCTTGTACATGTCTTTGGTGGCCACTGGGGGTAGCATCTATGCAGAATTGCCGGATGAAGGGGTAGGCATATGCTTAGCTTTAGGAGAGACTGATAGTTTTCCAGTTTGGTTGTACTAATTTCCAGTCCTACCAGCAATGCCTGAAAGTTCCAGTTGCTTTACATTCTCACCAACACTTGGTATTCTTGGTCTTTTTTAATTTTAGCTATTCTGATACTGTGATTTTAATTTACACTTCCCTAGACAATTAATATGCTTACTGGCGAGCCTCTTTTTGAAGTACCGGTTCAAGTCTTTTGCCATCTTTTCTAATGGCTGATCATCTTTTTTCTAATTGATTTGTTGAGGTTTTTCTAAAGTACGTTTTTCAACTTTATTGAGGAATAATTGACAAATACACTTTAACTGCATATATTTAAAGTGTACAAGGTGATTATTTGATATACATACACTTTGTGCAATGATTACCAAGATCAAGATAATAAACTCTCCTTTTGTGTATGTGGTAAGAATGCTTAAGATCTACTCTCAGCAAATTTCAAGTACATCACACGGTATTATTAATTACAGTTACCATGCTGTACATTAGGTCCTTGGAACTTACTCACCTTAGAATTGAAAGTGTGTGCCCTCTGACCTCCATCTCTCCATTTCCTGCTTCCCCCAGCCCCTGGCAACTACCATTTGATTCTCTGTTTCTCTGAAATTGAGTTGTTTTTTTTTTTTAAGATTCCACACAAGTGATATGTTAGAGATTTTTAAAAGGATATATTTAGAATATGAGTACTCTGTCAGTTACATATATTGCAAATATCATCTGCTACTCTGGCTTGTCTTTTGAGAAAAACAAGTCCTTAATTTGAAGTACTCCAAACAGTCTCTTATTTTACGATTAGTACTTTTAATCTTTTGTTAAGGGATCTCTGCCTAACCCATAGTCATAAAAATATTCTTTTATCTTCCAGAAGTTTTGTTGTCTTATCTTTCATTTTCAGAGCTATAATCCACCTGGAGTTGTTTTTTTTTTTTTAAATTTGAGATAAATTCACCTTTTAAAAGCGTACTGTTCCATTCCAGACATCTCATCATGCCACAAATAAATTCCACGGCCATTAGCAATCGCATCTCTTTCCCTCCTCTCCTCCAGCCTTTACCAACCAGTAGTCTGTTTTCTGTCTTGCGGATTTGCCGGCTCTGGACATTCCATATAAATGGAATCATACGTTCTGTGACCTTTTGTCTATGATTCTTTCACTTAGCATAATGTTTTCAAGGCTCATCTATGTTGCAGCATGAATAAGTACTTCATTTCTATTTACAACTGAATGATATTCCCTTGTAAGATTAAGCCACATTTTGTTTATCCATTCATCAACTTATGGGCATTTGAATTGTTTCTACTTTTTGGCTATTATGAAAAATGCCACTCTGAATATCTGTGTACAACGGTTACGTGACACACTTTTCCAGTTCTTCTGGGTTTCTATCTAGGAGTGGAATTGCTGGGTCATATGGTAACTCCATGCTTAACATTTTGAGAAACGGCTAAACTGTTTCCCCAAATGGTTGCAGCATTTTGGATTTCCACCAGCAGCATATGAGGGTTCTAATTTCTCCACATCCTCACTGGAACTGATTTGTTTTTTTGGAAACTGACTTTTGTATATGGTGTGTGGTTAGGGTCAAGATTAATTTTTTTCCGGGACTTCCAAAAACAGAAAAACATAAAACAGAAGTAGTACTGTAACAAGTTCAACAAAGACTTTAAAAATGGCCCACATCAAAAAATTCCTTACAAAAAATAAAGATTGATTTTTTTCCCATGTGGATATGCAATTACCCAGCACTGTTTACTGAGAAGACCATCCCCTCCCAACTGAATTACAGTGCTGCTTTTGCCATAAATCCAGTGTCTGTGTGCGTGTGGTCAATTTCTGAACGCCATTCCTTTCTGTTGGCCCGTTTGTCCCTGTGTGCTTAATTACTTTAGCATTAAAAGAAGCCCTGGTATCTTGAAGTTTAAATCCTCCAACTCCGTTCTCTTTCTCAAGAGTTATTTCAGCTATTTCTGGTCTTCTGCATTTCCATCCAACTTTTAGAATCCGATTATCAATTTACATTCACACCACAAGCACCCATCCCACCCCTGCTGGGATTTCACTCTATAACTTTGAAAGAATTGACATTTTAAAAATACTGAGTTCATGCGACTTCCCTAGAAGTCCAGTGGTTAAGACTGCTGCCAGTGCAGGGAGTATGGGTTCAATCCCTGGTTGGGGAACTAAGATCCCACATGTCATGCAGAATGACCAAAAAAAAAAAATTATTGAGTCTTTTAACATATGAACATGGACCTTCCTGTCATTTTAAAGATTTTTCCTTAATATATCTTAATACTGTGTCACTTTTTGTGTAGAAGACTCACACATTTTTAAAATACTTATTACCAGCTAGATTTTACTGTATATGGTTTCATTAAATTTTTTAAAAATTGTTTGTTGCTGGTATATACAAATATTGGAAATAATTTAAATACTGACCTTATATTGGCTCCCACCTACTAAATTTCTATTCTAATAGTCTGTCTATAGATTCTTCTGGATATTGTCAATCACAGTCATGTTCTCTGTAAAATGTGAAAAATGACAGCTTTGTTTCTTCCCGTCTAATTGTATACCTTTTATTTCTTTAACATTTTATTTTTTGCCTTATTTTCCTGGCCAGGACTTCAAGGGCAACGTGGGACAGAAATGTTGACAACAGACATCCTTGTCTTGTTCCTAATGTCAAGAGAAAAATCTTTGTATATTTGACCATTAAGCGTGATGTTTATGGCAATTTTTTCCCCCATTAACTGATTCACTTCATTCATGAGCTTGCTCAGTCCTCCCATCCCCAGGACCTTGATGATCCTGTCATGGGCATAAACCCCTGCGGAGCGTGGCTGTGCCTGTCTCTTTGCTTTGTGTGGCACAAAGGGAGGCCCCTTTTTGACTGAGTGATAGAGGAGGCTTTAAGTTCTCGGTGGACAGGATGGTCTCATAAAAGTCAAGATGGGCCAGAGCTGACGAGACAGAGAAAAGTGAGCGGTTAGGCAGTGAAGAGATTCAAAAAGCTCCTGAGAAATAGAGAAGGGCTGAGCAAAAGGGAGAAAGCTCTACAATGTGCACAGACACACAAGCACATTAAAAAAGAAGGAGAAAGTTTAGCTCTTCTGAACACACATTCTATAATCAGAAAATCTAGAAGGAACTTACTTTAAGCACTAATTGAGTTTTGTGTCATTTCTCAAAATAAAATTTTATTGTGGATATCACTTAAGTGGGTATTATGTGAGGGTGGACCACTACATTTTTAAAACAAAAAATCTTGTTATTATGGAGAGTTTCAAGCATGTATGACATAAACAGAAGAATACAGTGAATCCTTATGCAGTCGGTTGTACTAACCAGAGACATTCTCACATGCTCATCTCAGTTCATCCATGCCTACAATACACTGGCTCTCAGCTTGGGGAGGGGGGTTCATCCTCCCACCCTCGGCTTAGATATCTGGCAATGTCTGGATGCATTTTTGGTTGTCAACATTGGCAGGGTATTACTGGCAACTAGTGGGTAGTGGTGAGGGATGGTGCCAAACATCTTATAATGCACAGGGCAGCCCCACAACAAAAAAGATTCTCTAGCCCCAAATGTCGATAGTGCAGAGGCTGAGAAACCCTGCTGCAACCACTCCCTGTCCCTCACTTAATTTTTCTGAGGTTAAATTTACATACAATGAAATGTACAATTTTTAACTGTACAGTTTTGACAAATGGATTTATCCATGCAGACCATCACATATGTTTCTGTATATACCCTTTTAAAATAAAATCAGCCTTAACACATTTTCTTCTATTCCTAGCTGGCTAAGGTTTTGTCGTTCTTTTAAAAAATGGTCATTTACATGTATTAAATTTTATTAGTACACTTTTCTCCCCCCAAAGGAGTGCTTAAAAACACCCTGGGTCCTTTTCCTGACACAACAGTGAGCTGCTTCCTCTGGTAAGTTTGTGCAAATGGATTCCATTTCCACTGTGTGCTCAGTCATACATACTGTGGCCAGAAGACTAATTAATGACCCTGCAAATCCCACAAGATTCTCTGAAAATCACAAACTAGCAAGAAGCATGACAAATACTGGTATGGTTCAGTTCCGCGTGCCCTTGCAATTGCTCAGGCAGACTCTGGGGCCCAAGGGGAAATAATTTACTTTATACAGTGATCAGGGAAAGAATCAAGAGCAGGAAAATGTCTCCTTTACCATTTTTGACACAAGTATTAAAATGCAATCTAAAATTAGGATCTAGTACCTTTGTGGCAAAGCAAAGGCACACTCTGAGGTTAGGCCTCATCCTTGACTCTCACAGCTTTTGTTAAACTTGGATTACAGCTGCTCTAAGATTTGTGACAGAATCTGTTTCATCAAGACTTTTTTTTTTTTTTTAAGCAGAAGTTTTAACAATTTTTTTTTTAATGTGGACCATTTTTAAAGTCTTTATTGAATTTGTTATGATACTGCTTCTGTTTTATGTTTTGGTTTTTTGGCTGAGAAGCATGTGGGATCTTAGCTTCCCGACCAGGGACTGAACCCGTACCCCCTGCATTGGAAACTGAAGTCTTAATCACTGGACCACAAGGAAAGTCTCAGAATCTGTTTTAATCTATGAACTTCTCTCTGGTAACTTCCAGTTTCCTGTGGTTTTGCTGCTTGAGTGATCATGCCTCCAGCTCCATGACTGCATGGGCTTCTAAGCCCAGATACTCACGGCAAGCATGGACCCCAGCTAAACCTGAACTTCACGTGGGAATCTTCCAAGGGCCACGATGCCCTACAGTTCCTACTCATGGCCTCCCCACCCTTCACCCGAGGCAGGGCCTATTGAGATCTATGCTCCCCTGTCACCCACTCATGTTTGTCTGGGGTCTGATAAAGTCAAATGCCAGTTTCCAGATGGTTTTCTCATTCACATCTCAAAGCAGAATACTGGCCAAACTGATACTTTTCTGAAGATGCGGGCTTTTGGAGTCTGAGTTGATTATTTTAACATTCTTTTAAAGAAAGGAAAATCTGAGGAAAATAGATATGACATTGGATTCATGTGACGAGATGAAAATAGCATGGTTGCTGGGCACTAAATCAGCTTGCAAGGCCTGGGCAGGGCTGCAAACTCATGGAAACATGTTCCCAATGAGTCAACTCTGTTCCAGGGGCTTCAGCAACTCTAGAGACTTGAGAGAATTAGTTTCTAGAGACCAGAAACAGAATCCAAAGCTTCTCCTGGACACACTAAGAGCAACCACTCTACGTCCTCTCTCATCACACACAGCAGTGAGGTGAACAGAGGGTCCCCGGTGAACATGTGCTCATGAAGTTGGACGTGCTGGGGCATTATTATTCTGCTGTTTCCCGAGGAGAAGGTTCATTCTGTGCTTATGACGTGCAAGAGGCAAGAATTTCCAAACACTGAAACTCTACACTCAGATGCAGTTGGTCAGTGTCTGAATCCACACAACCTCCCAGGACGTTTGCTGAAACAATGCTTCTGACTCTGCTAAGCTGGTCAGCCAGACAGCCCACGTCAAGCATTGACTAGATGTTTCCATGTGAGAAGACAGGCGCTGACAGAGAAACAAACTATTAATAGTAAGAGCTGGCATTTGCTGAGGGCTTCCCATGTGCCTGATGTTGGGTCAAGCGCTTCAGTGCATTGTTGTTATTCAGTCACTAAGCTGTGTCTGACTCTTTGTGACCCCATGGACTGCAGCAGGCCAGGCTTCCCTGTCCTTCACTATCTCCTAGAGTTTGCTCAAACTCATATCCATTGAGTCAGTGATGCCATCCAACCATCTCATTCTCTGTTGTTCCTTTCTCCTCCTGCTCTCAGTCTTTCCCAGCATCAGGACCTTTTGCAATGAGTCGGCTTTCTGCATCAGGTGGCCAAGTATTAGAGCTTTAGCATCAGTCCTTGCAATGAATATTCAGGGTTGATTTCCTTTAGGATTGACTGGCTTGATCTCCTTGCTGATCTTCTTCAGCACATTATCTTGTTTAATCCTCACAACTACCCTGTGAGGTGGTACTGTGATTATCCCAATTTTATAGATGAGGAAACTAAAGCCCTTGAAGGGTAAGCAATTTGACTAAGGACAAACAGCTGCTGGCTGGCAGAGACAAGATTCAGCATCAGACCTTAGTGATTCTGGAACCCATAACCTTAAGGCTCACACCTACTGCCTTGGTATAGTGTAGGAAGGCCACTCACTTACAAAAAGATTATAGAACAAACAGCACTTATGAGATTCAAGAGCCTCTGGCTTTGATACTTTCTGATGGACCCATGATGCACCAGGGCACATGCTGACCTGCCACCCTCCTGAGGCCTGACTCGGACCAGCACGGCCAAGGGCCCCGGGTTGGGGCAAGTTATGGAGCTAGGAGAGCTGAGCCACCACCCAGTCAACTAATCCAGTGGAAGAGCAGGAGCTATGGAAATGCCTTGAATTATATATTCTCCTTACTTAAAAATGTAGTTCTTTCAAATACAGAAAGCAACTGAAATCAGTTCAGTATTGCTGAATTAAGGTCTACAGAGGATTTATTTTAATGAATATAAAGGGATCATACATGATCAGTACATGAACAGCTCGCATCTAAGTAAGTGTTTTTAAATAATTAGGGGCTGGGGGACCATACTCAATATTTTGTAATAACTTCTAAGGGAAAAGAATCTGAAAAAGAATAGATATATGTATACATATAACTGAATCATTTTGCTGTACACTTAAACTAATACCACATTGTCAATCAACTGTACTTCAATTACAAACAAAGAACAACCTTCAAAAATAATGAGGCAAATGAGGCAAAAATAATAAAGGCAAATTGAGCCTTCTGTTTACATTTGTATGAAGATTAAGGAGCTACAATTAAATGGCTCGAACAATTATAAACAAACAGAAAATGAATTAGGGGCTGAATATTATTGTTTGTTTTTAAAGGAGCTTAAACTGTTCTCCAAACTCAAGCTGTTCAAATTACAGAGTGTGAACAGGTGGTATCTGAGCAGAGGCAACTGCCATGGCACCCAACTCAACTCAGCAGTGCTGAGGCAACACCATCTATGTAGACAGGTCTTGAGGCATAGAGTTCAAGTGAGCAGGGTTGGGCTAATGGAGGAAGACTTGCTGGGTGAGGTGAACAGAGCTTCTCTGTACCAAAAAGATGAGCCTGTCTTTGCTTGCTGCTCCTAGGTGGTCTCTGCCCCAGCCACTAGGACCCCAAATAATCAAGAGCCATTGTGGCTCCCTCTGCCCAGATGCTTTTCTCCTAGTCCTCCTGCAGCCCCAACTCTCAGAGGTGCCTCTTCCAACCATCCAACCTAAAGCCACTACTCCTCTTAGAACAGAGAATATACAGAATATAAATATGTAAAGAATATATTTAGGGACTTCCTGGTAGTCCAGTGGTTAAGAATCTGCCTTGCAATATGCTTCCCTGGTGGCTCAGACAGTAAAGAATCTGCCTGCAATGCGGGAGACCTACGTTTGATCCCTGGGTTGGGAAGATTCCCTGGAGAAGGGAATGGCTACCCACTCCAGTATTCTTGCCTGCAGAATTCCCTGGACAGAGGAGCCTGAAGGGCTACAGTCCATGGGGTCGCAAAGAGTCGGACACAACCGAGCGACTAAAACACTTTCACTTTGCAATGCATGAACGTGGATATGATTCCTGGTTGGGGAACTAAGATCCCACGTGCTGTGGAGAAACTCAGCCCACATGCCACAGCTACTTAAACCTGGGCACTGCAACTAGAGAGTCAGAGTACTGCAACACAAAGATTCCATGTGATACAGGGAAAATTCCATGTGCTGCAACTAAGACCTGAAGCAGCCGAATGAATGAATAAATAAATATTTTAAAAGATACATCTCTATAAAAATATGACTGGAAAATTCCATAGACAGTGAAGCCTGGTAGGCTACAGTTCATGGGGCTGCAAAGAGTTGGACACGACTGAGCGGCTGAGCACACGGCACATAAATATGTAAAGAATATAATGAATATCATGCTCCTAAGGTATTCTTTCATATAACCTAGCTTTATACCCTGCATACAGAGGTAAAAATGATCTTCTGACTTGTTACTTGTATGTTATCTGTCTCTTCTTACTAGAGTGTAAACATCATGAAGGGGAGGTCTTGTCTGCCTGTTCACTGTGGTATGCCCTGTCCCTAAAATAAGGCCCAGGTACCAGGGGGTGTGCTCAATGGAAAAAAATGCTTTAAATAAATGGATGAATGAATTCAGCTGCCAGATCATCATTCTGTCCTCAAAACAGGGGAAACCGGTGGTTTTACTTTGACCTAGTACCTCTGGACTAGGAAGATACGTGGTCTGACCCACAGTGAAAGCGAGGGGAACAGCCCTATACCAGCTTCATCTCACCTGTTCTGCCCCCACCATGCTGATTGGCTTGCACTTGAAGAGGTGGGTGATGAACTTGGGAATGAAGGAGCTGTGGATAAAAAAGAAGTGACAGATGAGGTTCATTTTCTCTTTGGTAAAGAACTGCAAAAACTTTTCTTTTTTTTAAGTTCCTATACTTCCTTCTAAAGAAAATGGAGAATTAAAGTAGATATTCTTATGTCCTACTAGCATGCCCCCCTAATGAAAGCCCTGGTTTTATTTAGGTAAATCTGGCCTTGGGATGCTGGGGAAAAGCTGATTCCTCCTAAACAACAGAGGTGGATTCTAATTAGCCTCAGCCAGGCAGAGCCTGGGGTTCCTTGGGTGACTGCTGCTGGTGCTGACAATTCGAGGACATGATCCAAGCCAGCGGGAGGGAAGGACTTCACTGCACAGCGGGGGCAGGACTCTCTTCTTTTTTAGCCTGTTTGTGTGTTTGGATTTAACATCTAGAGCTGTCATTTTCCCACTGTTCTAAGGATGAAGCCAGGCCCAAGGAGAGCAGGGTCAGTAAAGAAGCTAGGTCCTCAGTAACATTGCTGAACCACTGCATCTTGGGATCTGTCCCATCTCCAGACTTCAGTTATATGAAATAAAAAATTCACTGTTTAAGTCAGTTTGAGTCAGGCCTTCTATGACAAGTAGCTGAAAACATCCTAATGGATGTGACAACCGAATATACATGAGGTGGTTATGGGATCTTAAACGCGAAAATAGGAAATAATTGCTAAGGGAGTAACTGTCAGATCAGAGAACAAAATACACAATCTCCAAAAAATTTACTGGGGACTGAAGGGCAACCTGGGCCAGGTGAACTGATGATGCTCATCTGGGGAAAGGGAGAATATAATTTTAACAGGTCAGGAGGGTTTTTTTAAAGAAAATCCTGCAGAGCCCTGAGTAGGGAAGGCTGAGTTGTATTGCTGCTGAACAGAAGGCATGGGAACCAGAAATGCCTAAAATCAGGCCAGATTCGAAGACCAGGAGAACACAGGGCCCATGGCCGAAAGCAAGATTTGGAGGCTGAGGTAAAGGCTGGCCAGCCTCCCCATCTCCTCACTTGACAAGCTGCTCTCAGACTCATGCCCGCCATCCTCTTTGCTCTCTCCACATTTTTTCCAGAAGGTTTGTGCCACTCTGATATCCAGAGACCTACTGGAGAGCCCACTGGCATGGCACTGGCACCTCCACCCCCGCACATCCAAGACTCTGCCCTATCCTGGATCCAGGCTCAGAGACTAGATCTCGTCTGTGCAGGCATTCAAGTCAGAAGCCACAGACTTGCCCTCAACCACAAAATCCAGTAAGCTCTCAGTTCTTCCCTCAACACCCACACCCACCCTTCCTGACCGTCCCCGGCTGCTGCGCTTCTCCTTCTCACTAGAGCTCTCTCAGTTGTTTCCTAGCTGGTCTCCCAGCCTTCAGCCTCATCATTTCTAATCCATCAGCCGTTAATGGGATTTATTTCAGATGCAAATATGAGCAGGACCCTCCTCTGATCACAACTCTTGCAGACAGACCTTCCTCTACTGTCTAGCCCCATGCAGATCCTACGACTCTAGGCAATCTGAATCCTCCGTGCCTCTGCTCACACTGCTCCCTCTGCCCGGAATGCCTCCCCACCGCCTTGTGGGTCAGGACACACACATATCTCCCGGACTCTGCTCAAGGACAGCTTTCCTGTGAAGCCTCTCCTCAGTCTCCTCCACCATACTCTGCAGAGTCCACAGACCTCCAACCTAATAAATAACCTACTCGGTTATACTTATTTGCTGACATGTCTATTTCCTTCCACTTGACCGTAAGGCAAATGAAGCCAGGGACCACGTCTACTTAGTCAAAGCACTGAATTCTGCAGCTGGAACACAGTGGGTGCTCAAGTGGCTGCATGCTGAATGAACAATAAATAATAATGGCAGCAGCTAATACTTTTTAAATGTCAGCTTGGTACCAGGACTTTACCAGGAAGTTTATATGACTTCTCATTTTTTTTCCTCCCAATCACTATTAAGAGATCTGTCTCATCATCCCCATTACTGAATGGAGGAGAATCCACTGAGTGGATGAGGGAAGTCACTTGTGGTTCAAACAGTAGTTTCTACCAGGGGGCTGATCTTGATGTCTAAATAACAGAGACTGTTGTTGCTTCAGAGACCAATAGTGAGATAAAAAAGTTAGAGGGAAAGAAATGTCAGCCCCAGAGATCAGATCTAGGGGAAGGCCAGCTAACTGATCAGGAGGCAGTGAGAACAAAGGACTACGTGGCATGGATTCTTCCTGCTCTCAACTGGAGTCAGGCCAAAAAGTACCATGAGACTGAACTACAGCTAACTGCAACGGCACACAGTTTATAACCTAAGTTACTTCAAACTAAGTAGGTTTTGATCATGTGCTTCATCTGGCTCTGTGTGCTGGACTATAGGAGGAGGGGTGGGGAAAGCATAAGGATCAGGGACACGTCTTTGGGGGAAGAGTTCCAGCAACGTGAGGTGTAACTGCAAGGGGCTCCTCCAGACCCTCGCAGTGGTGGCAGTGACTGCTCTTGGCTGAAGAAGAGTCTTCTCACAGCCCCCACCTGAAGGTTCTGGTCTTCAGCTGGGATTTTACAGTGATGAGAGGGTACCATGGATTAAATGAAGGATCCACTTTCTAGATTACAGGTTAAACTTTTCCAGATGTGAGAGATGGCATCCTATGCCCAGCTCCCCCAGCATGGGCTTAATGAGAGAGCCAAGGGCACTGAGAGAAGGTGAACTGGTGCTGGGACTAGTGAAGACCCCTTCCTCGGTTTAACATCAGCTCCATCAGGTTCCTGTGCAACAGCACTGGAGATTCTTGGCTACAGTAAATTTTTATAGAGACGCTGTTCCTACTGGGAGTTATGGGGAGTGTCACAGTGTGATTTATCAGCAGGGCTTTTAACCTGCGCTAATGAGCACCCAGAGAGTGGAAGGGATGTCAGCTTCCGGCCCATCTGCTGTCCTGCACACATTAATGCCTTCCGGGAGGGTCCACTCGGGCCTTTCCTGACACTCTGGGAACTAAAACTCAGGCCACAGCCACTCCGTAATTGCTGCTCTTTAGGGGCTTGTGTGTGAGGGGGAAGGAAAGCCTTAATTGAACACAAACTGGGAGAGATCTGGGGAAGACAGAAACTTGGAGCCCTAAACTGTCCTCAGGGACCTGGATGAGAATAACCTCACTTCAGTAGCTTGGACGGGGCCGTTCTTCCCAAAGCCCTACCCTGCGAAGTCTGCCAAAATGCTTGTTTGATAATTGGTCCGAGGAGGCACTGACCCTCCATGGTGTCCGGCCTTGGGGGAAACGGTGCTACGGCCAGATGCTGACTGGCAAAGGACCAAAACATCTCCCTGCTTTACAACAACAAGCCAGAAGCATCCGCACAGGAGGACGGGGCAGGAGACACGCAGGCAGTGTTCACTCCACCTACTTGGCAATGGACTGGCTCTCTGACTTGCTCTTCCTGATTTCTAGTACCTTCCCTAGACTCACGGGTGTCCACAAGTGGATATACTCTGGCAGCCACAGTAATAAGCGCTATGGGCGAGGAGGAAGAGAAGGCTCAAGAGGAACAGAACTCACGGTTCCCATCCTCAAGAAGCTTATTATCCAGTCAGTGAGACAAAATACATACATGAAGTTGCTGGAAAATAATTTTAATTATCCAAACCTGGGGGGAGACAGGGGTACCAGAATGTCCACGTAGTTCAAATGACAGAAGCCCCCTGACTCCTTTCTGCCTCTCTTGAGGGGGTGGATGGTTGTACTGCTGTTACTGTGATTTACCACATTAAGTAGCAAATTTAGTGTGATTAGTATGCTTCTCTAGGGTACAAAAAAACTATTTGGATGGTGGGGACACCTGGATCGGGTGCATGCTGGTGGTCAGCATGGCATTCAGAACCATCCAGTGATGCGGGCGTTCAGGACTTACTTTGCAAATTTAATGCAGAACTGCGTGAAGTATTTCCGCGTGGAGGCCAGGTTGTCACGGATGATGGGGACGTTCTGTTTAATGTGAAGGATGACCGACGTGACGTAGGGGCTCTGGTCACCAACGTGCTCCACGTTCTGCCACTGCATCTGAAAATGGAGACAAGGCGGGACAAGTCTTCAGAGCCTGTGCAGGAGGACAGCGCTACCCGTTACTGGGGAAGGTGAGGGGACAGGTGTATAATATAGTGTTTCACAGTTTTTAAAACTTGTAGTTGATTTACAGTGCTGGGTTAGTTTCTAAATGATTTTAAAAGGTGATGCTTCACTTATATTCATTATAAAATACTGGCCATATTCTCTGTGTTGTACAATATATCCTTGTGGCTTATTTTCTCTGCTTTCTTTGGTAGCTTATTTCTTCTACTTTTCTATCTAACTGAAAATTTCCATAATCAAACATTAGACTCTTACTCCAAGAGCCTTTGAGATTATGTGGGATTTTAATCAAGAGAAAGGAAAGAGCATCTCTGTAAATATGAGGGGCAGGTCAGAGGTTAAGACAGTGCTGTGGGGAACAGGGCAGGGGCTGTGTGGATGGCAGGTTTGGGGCACCACTGGCCTCTGACCAGGCAGGCCGTGAACAAAATCAAGAGGCCTGAGACTTCCCTGGGGGTCCAGTGGTTAAGAATCCACCTTGCAATGCAGGGGACTTGGGTTCGATCCCTGGTTGGGGAACTAAGATCCCGCAAGCTA
The DNA here is from genome assembly GCF_027580195.1 of Bos mutus. NCBI lineage: Eukaryota > Metazoa > Chordata > Mammalia > Artiodactyla > Bovidae > Bos > Bos mutus. The sequence continues at coordinate 39,894,463 of NC_091635.1, forward strand.
TGGAGCCACTAAGCGTGTGCACAACGGAAGATCCTGCAGGACATGATGAAGATCCTGGGTGTTGCAACTAAGACTGGACGCAGCCAAATAAATAAACATATTAAAAACAAAATAAAAAAACGAGAGACCTGCTGGGCTCCAGTTCTCACAACCTGAGGTCAGTTAGGGGAAATGAAAAACAAGCACAATAAAATGGAAAAAGCAGCAGAGGTGTGCTCTCCCCACCACCACCTCACCCGGAAACACTGGAGAAGAGGGGTGGCACCAGCCCCCAGCCTGCTTCACACCACCGGCCAGGACTGAGATGGGGTTCTGCAGGGTCAGCCTCTCAGAAAGGAGCTGGGCTGCCTGTTAAAAAGATCCTGAGCCGTACACAAACTGTATAATATGTTCATAGAAGGAAGGCAGTCTTTCTGAGGCCTTGATGTCTCTGGCAAGAAAATACTATTTTTACAGAGCTCCTGGGAAAAGGAAAAATTCAATCCTGAGAGAATGTGTTTAAAAGAATCATATTGTATACACGGATGATCCCCCAGCTCCTGGGAAGCTCAAATGACTCTATGTTTTGTCCTAATGTTTCTTCACATCAACAGGTATTTATGGCCTAAAAGCTTTGGGTCTGTGTAAGCATGGAACCATGCAAAAGCTGGAAGGCACCTCCATTTTCATTTTACAGATAAGAAAACCAAGGCCCAGATACATGAAGTCTATGTAAGCTTTCATAATGAGGCTCCAGAAAGAAAAGGGCCTCTAATTTTTTTACTGGACGAAAAAAATAAAAGCAAAGGACGCAGAGATGGTAGAAAAGTCTAATATGAACTGACTTTATATTCTAATGCTTTGGCTACTTCTAATGTTTTCCTTATCCTCTTCTGTTTCAAGAGACTTCTTTTCCCACCTGATATTAAAGATGTGACCCATTCAAACAATGAACATCCTAGGGGGCCTTAAATGAGCTCACAGGCTGAGGCCAGAATTGGCAGGTGCTGTTACCATCTACACTTCATCTTCCACTCCCAGCTTGTCAGCAGCTCCACGGCAGAAGGCCCCAGGGGAACAAAACGCACAGTGAACTCCGCCCTCCATCGAGTGCAAAGCTCATCCATAGTAATGACTGCTCTTTTCCAAGCTGGCAGCAGTTGACGTTTCAACAGCTTGAAAAGTTCGTAAACAATTATCTAAGCACGATGGTTCTCCATTGACAGAAGACAACCACAGTCGGTGGTGGTGACATGCCCTGTCATCGGTTACAAGCAACTCTGGGCAAGACGGAGCTCGCGGCGTGAGAGTTCAAGTTCCCGCTGGAGAGCTGCCTCCTCTTGACCACCACTGGCCATGTTAGAATGCGTCCACACTGGGAAATCTAGGTGAAAGATCCGATTTTCCTGAATACTTAGGCCATTTCGAACTCCATCGGTCAAGATAAATGAAGTACTAACAAAAGTCAAATGGATTCATGAGTTTAAATTTAAGTCAACCCAGGACTTCCCTAGAGGTCTAGTGGTTAAGATTGTGTTTTCACTTCGAGGGACAGGGGTTGATCCCTGGTTGGGGAACAGAGATCCTACATGCCACTTAGTGTGGCCAAAAATTAACAAAAATTAAAAAAAAAAAATTAAGCCAGCTTTGTGGAATAAGAAAAGAATTTAAAGTACTGGAAAACAATGAAAGTTGACATTGTTCAGACTATTCTCTAAAAAATGAGGAAAATACAGCCAGCAGTGGTACTGTCCAGCCACAGCCTCGGATGGATGCTCTGCCATCTTTCCCCTTGATGACTTAGGGTTTGGGTTGTAACTTGAATGTGCCAATGTACCTACGTCAGGACCTACTGTGTGCAGGTCATTTGGCCTGGCATTTGGCACACATCATCTCCTTTGCTATTCCGACATGATCTTACAGTAAGATCTTGTCTTACTGACAAGGAGACTGAAAAAGCTCAAAGAGAAGAGGCCCAAAGTCACTCAGCTGATCAATGGCAGAGTAGAGGCAGCCCAAGCCCATCTTAAACCCAAGCGCTACACTGGGCTGCTTCCTAGACACATGTTAATTATTTCAAACAAAGAGAAAACAGTACTTAACTCAGCTTTAGTTCAAGGGGAGCCCAGTTGCTCACGGAGAAGCTAATGAAATGCACAGTGATCAAGGGACATAAAACAGGAGCTTGCACTGGAAGAACAAACGTCCTGAAAAGCCATTAGTGGAAATCAGACTCCAACTTTTCCAGGTGAACTTTGCATCTGACCTTCAGAGCTTCATACTTCATAGAACTCCATACTTCACGGTTTTTCTTCTGCGCTTTTTGTTTAGAAGGTGGGGTGGGGTTGAATACCATTGGTGCTATTTGAACAAGAACAAGTTTGCAAAAGAAGCAGTAACCAAGATGTAGGATTGATAAAAACAGCAAGCAAGGAAATGATCCATTTACAACACCAGAGTCCCAGGGACCCCACACAGCCTCAGGGGGAGGCTGTGGGGCTCAGGGCATTGCTAGTCCCGGTGGTTTTTGGTGCCTGTGGAAAGAGAGTGTGCTGGCCCCTCACAGGGAAGGCTGGGGAGATGCCCAGAGCAGTAGAGACCTCTGACTCACCCACTGATCAGAGGACGGGGCTCCATGCTAGTTGACTACGGCATGTGTGTTTCTCCATGGCTATGTGAAACGTGCACAGAGGTCTCCTGAGAAATTAATTTTCCTCAACCGAGAATTCAGATTCATATTCATCTTATTCATATATTCATATATGAATATATCTTATTCATATATTCAATATATTCACATATTCATATTCATCATATTCATATTCATCAAATTCATATTCATCTTATCTCAGAACTAAAGCTGTACAGAGCAGACTCAGACCTGTGGAGTCTGGGAACATCGCAGGCGATCAGAGTCTAGTGTTACGGGCAAGGCTGCTGGGATGTTGGCCCCAGGCACGCGCACAAGCACACGCTCACACCTCATGTCTGTCCAGGCTACTTTTACTCACACAACAAGCGTGTGCTGTTTTTAGGCACCTTCCCCAAGCATAGCACTCAACTAAGTACTGTGTGGGGAACAAAAAAGAGGAAGGAACATTCTACCGAGCACCTACTATGTACTAAGTACCATGATCGACATTTTCCCGTGAACCTACTGCTTATGACGATTATGCAGTGAAGGAGGTATTCTTATTCCTGCTTCATGGATGATAAGACAGATGTGAGGACAATCAGGGACTGGCCTAACGAACTGATAAGTCTGCAGGGATGAGATCTAGACATTGGTCTGACTAACTCCAAAGTCCCTGTTTCTTTCCACTTTATCATGCTGCTTTCCAAAATAAGTGTTACCACCTGAAATGAAGTTGAAATTAACTAAGGAAATTTGGGGCAAGCAAAATCTGTGTACAGATGAGCTTGTCCAAAGTAGAGGATGTGGTGGTGGTGATGGTGGTGCAGAAGAAGAGGAAAGGATAACTCTTCTCACTTCTTTGCTCAGGGATACACATTCCTTAACTCTGGGAGGAAAACCAGTAAGATCCAGGATAGAAAGTGGAGCAATAAAGGCTTTAAGTAGATTTTTTTTTTTTATTCACTGCTGGGCCAATGGGAAGGTGAATTTCTACAAGCTTTCTTACAGGTGATCTGAAAATATCAAAAAAGTTTTGCATTTTACATAGTTTTAAATCTCTGCAACTCCTTTATGGCAACTCATCTGAAGATAATAATTATGAATGCTCAGAAAACACACACCCACACAAAGTTGTCCATTGCTGGACTATTTATAAATGTGAAAAACCGGAAATAGCCTAACATCCATCAAAAGTGAAATGATCACATACATGTCGGGGCAACAGACGACAGTACTTCAGATGAGGCGATCTGGAGTCGCCAGTCATGAGTCCTAATATTGTTTGTGCAACGAGCTAAATGCATGACCTGGGCAAGTGACCAAACTCTCTGAGCCTCAGTTTTCTCAGCCATAAAACTGGGATGATGATAACCTCTATAATCTATACAGTTAATGAAAAACAGTATATGGGATGCTCTTACACAGTGCTTGGCATGTATTACTTCCATGGTAAATGTTAACTACTGTTACAAGTTTAATAGTAAATACTCTGTACTATGGAGTACTAAGCAATCACTAAAAAATACCACAGATTCAGCTCAAACGGCACAGAAAACTATTAAAACCTGCAAAATGAGAAAAAGAGGTTATATATTATGTAAAGCATAAGCTTGCTTATTTAAAAATAAATGCATAGGGTTTTCCTGGTGGCTCAGTGGTAAAGAATCCGCTTGCCAATGCAGGAGACATGGGTTTGAACCCTGGTCTGGCAAGACCCTACATGCCGCAGAGCAACTAAGCCCATGCATCACAACTACTGAACCTGTGCTCTGGAGTCCAGAAACCTCAACTACTGAGCCCAGGCTCTGAATTACTGCCCTAGAGCCTGTGCTCCACAAGAGAAGCCACCACAATGAAAAGCCCTCACACCGTAAATAAAGAAAAGCCTGCATAGCAATGAGGACCCAGCACAGCCAAAAATGAAGATAAATAAAGAAAATATAGGCATAAGAAGAAAGACTGAAATATGTTTGTTAATTGGAATTATGGGTGGTTTAAATTTTCTTCTTTTTAAAAATCTGTAATTTTCTATAATGAAGGTAATTTGCTTTGGTCATTAAAAAAAAATCTTTTATGAAGAAAGATGTGCCTTGATTATAGGTGGTAGATGGAAATGAGGATTTCCTAACCATGGAGCCCTGTGAGCCTCCTGAAACAGATCTACATTTTAATAACTGAGGGAAATGAGAACAGATTTGAGGACGGTTCTGGCTATTTTGAAATGTCTTTGGGGAATAGTAAGGCGCCTCCTAAATGAGTACATGTTCCCGATCTTGAAATCTAATAGAAATTACTTGCCAGACTGTAAGGAAATTTAATTTGTTCAGTTTCTTCTTTCTTTTTTTTTTTCCTCCCTTAAAACTACCATTAATGGGCTAAAAGCTAAATCTGTTTGATTCTGGACAGAGACTTAGATTCTTTCAACCTAGGGATGTGAGTAGCCCTAGGAAAAAGAACAGAGTGAGGAGGACCATGGGACGAATGGTTCCCTTTAAGGAAGCAAGAGATTAAAAAAAAAAAAAAATCCTACTTGTAAGGCCACACTCAGGCATACTAATTCTTTTTTTTTTAGGAAACTTGAATTGCTTTCTTTAGCTTCCAATTTCTAGGAGGCTCAAGAATTACAATTATTCTGGACAACAAAAGGAAGTAAGACTGTGCTCACTGACCTTTTCCTGCCACATTCATTCTGTAGGATGGCAATCTTACTGTTGCCCTTTCTGTTACACAACATGTACACATCAGGGGTTAAAAGTTACAATACCTTCCACGACTGAGTACCACTTTCTGTGACTGAACAGGCAAAGAAATTACACCGAACATCAGCATCTGGCAGAGACATATGAATTCTTAAGAATTCACAGAAATTACATTTAAAAGACAGAACTCTTCATATGGTTTCCACCAAAGCACTCCAAACAACTTCCTTTTCAAGAATCAGGAGACTCGGTTTTATTTTTGGCTTTACTGTTATAAAGCTCTATGGCCTTGGACTTATTATGAAAAAGAAAACCAAGTAACACACATGCCAGAATGATAATTCGTTAGTTTTCTGGAGAAATGTGCAGAGCAGGCTGCAATACTTGGGTTGGCTGCTCAACCTGTTTTCTTCCCTATAGGAAAGTCATGGTGTCAGATTGAGAAAAGCTGAAGACCAGTATCTAACAGGATGCTTCTGAATGCTTGAAGAGCTCATGCTCATGTAAGCGTGAAAACACGCTCATGTGAACCCACCAGGACCGAGCACACACTGTCGTCACTCTTCCGGTTTTAGACAAATTACGTGGGCTGATTTTTGCCTCAGTTTCCACATATGCCAAAAGACTAACTTACTCTGTAAGTGTGGTGTGTTACTGCACAGAGGAGAGACCTGAGTCTGAATCCTGGCTCTGCTGCATTTTAACTAAGAGATCTGATGAGTTTCCATTCCCGTATCTGTGAAACTGAGAAGGAACTAACACAGGAACCTTATATATTTGTCAGAATTAAACGCGGTTAACACCTTTGGGTGCTGATTCCTGGTAAAGCGCTCTGTAAACAGCAATTTACTAATCATCTCACGGAGCTCGTCTGAGAAAATAATGCAATTTGGGAGGGGAAAGCGGTCTGAAGGGTAATTTTGACATAACATCAAAAACACTACCTCAAGGTTACACAGGTTCAGAGAAACCACTAAAGTTTGCTTGTATTGTGCTTCCTCCTTGTGGGTTTGGCCCGTTTAAAGCCGTTCCTGTGGATTTTCTACCAAATTTGCCCCTCTGTGTTCTTCTCTCCTTCACCAGCAGCGGTGTTCTTGCCCACAGCTGGGGAGCAAATAGCTACATGTGGGGATTTCCTATTTCCAACTTCAATCTGCTCCAGGATGCTACTTGGTGAAGTAAGAATCCTGGCTATTAAGTACCACTGGGGATCGTCACCTCATCCTCAACAGCACCTGGATGTGCCTGAAGGCTTCAAGGCTTCTATGATCCTGCCACTTCCAATAAAGAGGCCTGAGTCTCCTACTGTCTGCCAGCTCTACCCAGCTAAATCTGGTCAGTAGAGTTACCACCTTTGTCTCATCTGGTCACCATTCTTTGGTGAAGTGAGTGTCTATAAACTTTTGTTCTTTCTGCTTTCTTTACCTGCAAAGTCACTCTAGGAGTACTACTGTTAAGCAAGTACTGTGGTGTGCTGGGGAGATCAAAAAATGAAGATACAGCCCTCAAGTTGTTGTTCACAGCTTAACAGGGGAGACAGAGATAGAAAAAATAATTGTACAACAAAGTAGAGACTTAATATAAGTGCCATGGTGTCTTGAGGGAGAAAGATACTCTGGATCAGACAAACAACGGTGAGCCTGCAAGACACTCAAAATAGCAAAAACAATCTTGAAAAAGAACTAAGTTGGGAGACTCATACTTCCTGATTTTAGAACTTACTAGAAATCTACACTCATCAGACAGTGTGGCCCTAGCATGAGAAAAGACACATAGATCAATGGAATAGAACTGAGAGTCCAAAAATAAACCCACGTACTCATGGTGAACTGATGGCATCACCAACTCAGACAGACACAAGTTTGAGCAAACGCCGGGAGGATGGTGAAGGACAGGGAAGCCTGGCGTGCTGCAGTCCCTGGGGTCACAAAGAGTTGGACACGACTGAGCGACTGAACAGCAACAACAACAAGCACCTTGGAATAAAGTGCATGACTTTCCCAGCCTTGCTCTGGGTAGAGTCTGAATTGAACTCTTCAACTAGCAGCAAAAATGATGGAATTACAGACAAGAATAAACGTGATCACAAAAGTTTTTAAAAAATCCTTGAAGAAACTACACAGAACAGAGTGCAGGCACAAATCGCAGGGTATTTGTTGAATCGGTTTGTGACCACTTGGCTTGTTTATATCTGGTCATTTTCATCACATGGATTTCATTTTGCTAGAACTCCAGAAGATTCAGACACAGAGTAATGGCCTCCCAGCTGCTGCGTTCCCACGTCTGTGGTTTTCCTGTGATATAAACAAAAGATTCTGGAGGTATGGTCTCTGTGAGTGTTTGCTGGTGTGGGTCTGGGGGAGAGATGGGTGGTGGGGGCAGTTTGCAGGAAACCCACCTAATGAAATGACAGTTCACATAAGCAACACCTGGAGCATTAAGGCCCCTCCAACTGCTATTTTACTAAAAAGACAAAAAAAAAACAAAAAACAAAAAACCCAATTCGGTCTTCCTTTGGTAAATGTAGACATTCTTTCCCCAGCTGCCTTCTGACCTAAGCTGTGTGGCGGGCAGGAGAGGAGGCAGCTGGAACAGATCATGCTCAGGATGTCGGGAACGTTCACCGGCAGTGAGAGGATAATCAGAGCCTGCAGAATCAATCCTCAGAGTCACGTCTCTCTAAGAAAATGAGTGAGCCTCAGTTTGCCTGCTCCGAGTCTTCTGCTTGTAAACACTCGGATGCTGGAAATACACATTCACCTCTGACTGGTGAAAGGATCAGCCTTTTGAAAGGAAACTCTGTGACACTGGCTACTCAGGACTCCCCACTGAGCATCATTAAAAACCCCTGAAGCTTAAGTTTGGGTATTAACCTCTCTTTTTCTTAAATATTTACAATCTACTACAAAACCAAATTCAGACCGAGTGTCTCGCTTACACAACCTTGTGACATGGCCACTCCTCCTGACCACAGGGAACGAGGGCTAACGTTTGTTGGCCAGTCTCCATTCTCACAACACTCTGGGAGGCAGAGCCCCCTGTTTCACATACCGATGAGGTAACCTGCGCCCAGAGAGGTTGTTATTTGCTCAACACACCCAAAGGAAAAATGAGGAGTTAGGTTTGTCTGACTCAAAGCCAGTGTTCTTTCCATTGTACTCTGCTACTGGCCAGTAGGCCCCTGAGAAGTTCTTTCTGCAGAATTTGTAAGAATGCTACAAAAGTCTATGACTCTAGAATAGGCACTGGAAACCTTTTTCTGTAAAGGGCCAGACTGTTAATATTTTACGCTTTGCTAGCCATCTGGTCTCAGCTGCAGTTACTTAATTCTGCTGTTGTAGCACAAAAGCAGCCATAGATAACATACAATGAATGAGTGTGGCTGTGTGCCAATAAAACTTTATCTGGCAGTGGGCCAGATGTGGCTCACCAGTTGTAGCTTGCCAACCACTGCTCTAGAAGGCTCAAAGAGTGGACGGCTTTGTGTTATTTGGCTTAGAAATCAATGAGGGACTTTCCTGGTGGTCCAGTCTTTAAGACTCTGACCTCCTAATGCAGAGGGCCTGGGTTTGATCCCTGGGCAGGGAATTAGATCCCATATGCCACAACTAAGACCTGGTGCAGCCAAATAAATAAATGTTAAGGGGGAAAAAATATCAATGAAGAATTGCTTATTTCCAACTTAATCAACAAATATGACAGTCTTCTCTATTCTCTGTGGTCCATGCAGTCAAGGTATTTACATTAGGGAGAAAAGACACAGGCACCTAAATGCCAAAGAACAACATGAGGCCAGGCATGGGAAATGCCAAGGGAGAGGCCAGGGGACTGAGGGCTGACGGACCCATGATACTAGAAAACCAGAGGTGGGAGTTCCCTGGTGGTCCAGAGGCTATGACTCTGCACTCCCAACACAGGGGGCCCAGATTTGATCCTTGGTCAGGGAACTAGATCCCCCATGCTGCAACTAAAGATCCTGCCTGCTGCAATGAAATAAGTATCTAAAAGAAAAGAAAACCAGGGTCTGCAACCTGATCAAATAACCCTGCACAGTCACCAGAATTCAGAAAGAGTTGGAAAAACCTCTGAGTGGCAGGAATGAAGATGAGTTAGAAGTGACTGCCTTAAGCACACCACCACCAGGGCTTCCCTGGTGACTCAGCTGGTAAAGAATCTACCTGCAATGCAGGAGACCCAGGTTCGATCCCTGGGTGGGGAAGATGCCTTGAGGAAGGGAAGGGTTACACATTCTAGGATTCTTGCCTGGAGAATTCCATGGACAGAGGAGCCTGGTGGGCTACAGTCCACGGGGTCCAAAAGAGTCAGACACGACTGAGCAACTTTTCACTTTCACCCGTTCTAGGGAGGCCACACAAAGGGCTTTCCGCACATGTCAGATGCTGACCAAAGGCAACCTTTCCTTCAAACTCAGGAAGCATACCTGCTCCCCGTCTCATTCTCAAAGGACAAACAACTGACTTCAGGTGCAAGATCAATTGAGCACCTGTGGAAACTCCTGGAGGGCTCCGTTCTCCTCCTGATTGGTGCTTTAAGCACTGGAGAGCCCGCAGGAGCTACAGGTGAGGACCGGGAGAGACCACCTGTGCCCACTCTCTGACGTTCAGGAGGCAGCACTTTCTGAAAGCTTACCTTGCTCATGGCTGTAAGGGCGGGGTCACAGGCAGCATCCAGGTCCTGAACCAACAGCTGAATGCTGCTGGAGATGACACTGCAAGTCAAACACACCACTGTGGTCATGGCTTACAGAAGTGACTTGTGAATGACCCACCGACACAGCCCCTTGCCAAGGTTTTAGGCACCTGTGCAAAACCTAGCTTCACCATTTCATCAAAAAAACTCGAGTTTATTTCAAAAAGGAATGAATGACAAGGAGAAGCATCTTGGCTCCACCCTCCTTCTAGCTGTGTGTCTGGTCTCGCTTGGGTGTGTCCCCACTCGGTTAGGACACAAGATCCCGTGGCTCATCTCCCCTGCGGCTATGCCCAGAATCCCTCTTCACTCCTCCCAAAGTACACGCTTGCCTAAAATGTTTAAATCAGACCTTGGAGGGAAAAAAAGGTTGAGAGAAAGAGAGGAAAATGACCTAAGAGGAGGACCTGGATTTTTCCTCAGTTAAGTGGCCGATGAGAAAGCTGAAGCTTCTCCTTCCCCAATCTCACTTAAATACCATGACAAAACTCTGCCAGGTGGCACCAGGGCAAGAACTGATTCCAAAGGCTTTCATCTGAACTCCTTGGACAGACACCCTCCCACCCCAAATACATCCGTGCCCTGCCTACTCCTCCACCTGCCTTCATGGCTAAAATCAGGTCGCTCACCCTTTACATCCTGAAACACTGGAGGTGAGGCTGGCCCTCTGTGGATTGAGGAGGGCAGACAGGAGGCCCTGGACCTGACCTTCCTGCAGGGATGGCTGAGGTGGGAAAGTTCTTCTTCCCTGTTATCCTAGACTGCTGTTGTTGTTTAGTCACTAAGTCGTGTCCAACTCTTTTGTGACCCCATGGACTGTAGCCTGCTAGGCTCCTCTGTCCAAGGGATTTTCCAGGCAAGAATACTGGAGGGAGTTGCCACTTCCTTCTCCAGGGGATCTTCCTGACCCAGGGATAGAACCCAAGTCTCCTGCATTGGCAGTCAGATTCTTTCACTGCTAAGTCACCAGAGAAGGCCATTATTATAGATACTGCAGCAATAAAACCCCTGTAAGCTAAGAATGACTGCATATGAGGAGGCAGGATATGGGTCAGCTGCACCAACTTCTCAGGCTCCTTAGTGGCTTGTGGAGAAGATAATCCTGATCCAACAGAAGGCTCTGGGAACCTCTCAGGTTCTGCAGTGACCTGAGCTGATGGCCTGAGACGCACCGCTCTGCGCAGGGTAAGGGTAGAGTCCAGAGAAGACTTGCAAGTACGCACGTGCTGAACGTGTCCATTTCTCCAGTCAGATTGATTCGTTCAGTCAGACTCACGTCGACCTTCTCCTTGAGTTTCTCTTCCAGCTGAGAGAGAGAGAGAGAAACACGCTTAGTGGTCATCGGAAGGAGCACCGTAGTAAGCCTACTTCACATTTACCGAGTGTGATGATTCGGGTACCATTCTGGGCACTTTTCGTGTATGGGCTCATTTAATTCTCACGGCCCTGTGAAGAAGACTCTATTATGATCCTCACTTGACAGATGAGAGTGTGGAGGCATGGCCTACCCAGCTCTGTGAGTGGGGGGGGAGGGAACTGAATCTCCTCCAGAACCTGTGCTCTCTGGCCCTGTGCTGTATTTGGTTCTCATGACACACCAACAAATTAATTAATTAGTTTTTAAAAGTTGTTTATTTCATCTTTATTTTTGGCTGTGCTGGGTCTTTGCTGTTTTGCTGGGACCTTCTCTAGTCGCAGCGAGCAGTGGCTACTCTTTGTTGTGGTGCACAGGCTTCTCTTGGCAGTGGCTTCTCTCATTGCAGAGCACAGGCTCTAGGCACACAGGCTTCCGTAGTTGGGGCTCACAGGCTTAAGTTGCCCCTCGACAGGTGGAATCTTTCCAGACCAGGGATGGAACCCATGTCTCCTGCATTGGCAGGCAGACTCTTCTCCACTGCACCATCGGAGAAGTCCTAATCAAATTTAATTTTAAAAAGACCCTCATTTTTAGATTACTCCCTGCCCTGTGAATTGCAGGCTCACCCACTAACATTGGAAGCCTTTGGGGGTAGGTGGCAATAAAATCAAAAGTCTTCCCTGAGCGCTGGGATGGACCATTTCCCCACCATATTAAAGTGTTGGGGATACTGAGGTAAACAAAAGGAACACGGTCTCTGCCTCCATCAGCCTACAGCCGAGGGAGGGAAACTGGCTGAGCTCCCAGCCGTCTCGAAGAAAAATACAACTGACTGGGAATTGTAAATATCTCAAAACATCCCAGGAATCGCTTCACTGAGCAGCCCCAAACCCATTTATCACAGAAACTCTATGAATAACCAATGTTTTGTCTTAAATTTAAAAATACCTCTTAGGGGTGGGTAAATTAATGTAACTTTTTGGGAAGGCAATTTATTTAAAAAGCAAACATTTAAATATATACTCTCTTTCGGCCAGCAATTTTGCATCTAGAAAGATATTTCAATGACTGATGAGAACAAGGTACAGAAATGTACGGGAGTTCTTTGCAGTGGCCTTGAACTCAACTGATATTTACTGACAGCCTATTCTGTGCCAGGATTCCCTGATGGCTCAGACAGTAAAGAAACTGCCTGCAATGCAGGAGACACAGGTTCGATCCCTGGGTTGGAAAGATCCCCTGGAGAAGGGAATGGCAACCCACTCCAGTATTCTTGCCTGGAGAATTCCATGGACAGAGGAGCCTTGTGGGCTACAGTCCATGGGGTCGCACAGAGTCGGACACGACTGAGAGACTAATCTATTCTGTACCAGGCTCTGTCATGATGTAGTTTGTGAACAAAAACAGATAAGATCCTCTTCTCATAAAGCTCACATTCTAGTGTTGTTCATATTAGTGAAAAACTAGAAACAATCTGCACGTTTGTAAGGGACTGAGGAGACAAATTATGGCACAGGCTCACAACGGCTTCAACCCGTCAGCTGCTTTTTCCCATTACGTTGAAAATAAAACCCAACTATCCCAACTTCTAATTAAGATGTGGGTCCTCTCTAGCTCTCTGGCCCACATCTTGCTCTCCCTACCCTTGCCTGCTCGGCTTCAATTACAGTGACCACTTAAGGTTCTGGAACACTCTAGGGTCTTTTCCTTCTCAGGGCCTTTACACTTCCTGCTTCCTCTCCCTCTCCCTGCTCGTCCTACCAAGCCAGCTCCCTTGTTTTGCCACTCCCCAGTGCCCAGCCCTTCCAGGCAACCTCCTTCCAACACTCAGGACTCCACTTCATTATTACCTTCTCTGGGAGGCCCTCCTTGACTATTCTACCTCAGCAGGCAATCTCTATTAGCACTGCAACATCTGTTTCTTTCCTAGAACTTCCCACAAAACTTCCTTACTTATATTATCTGGCTCCTCTATTAGTCCTAAGTTCCATGGTAAGAAATTTGTCTACTCTGTTCACCACTGTGAATTAATACCAAATACGGTGCCTGGTGCCTGAAAAGTGCTTCATAAAGAGCTCTTAGAGGAATGAATGGCACACTTATGCAGCTGTTAAGAGTAAGTGTGTTACAATTAATGAACTGGTATTGACACATTATTGGCACTGTATTTTAAGTATTATTTTTCAATTCTTTATTGCTTGGATTCTCAAGTCTCTTCGGTTTCTCCCTTCATTTCTTCTTGCATCCCCCCAACTCCAACCCTCTGTGTTTTTTCTTAAGGAAACTGGTTTGTTTGCCTTGTAGCTTTTCTCATGGTATGATTTTACTGATTGTATCCACAAGGTACTAATTGCAAGTTCTTCTGTCCCTTGTATTTCCTGTAAACTGTAGCTTGATCAGATACAGATTTTACTTATTATTTATTTCTGGATGTGCTGAGTCTTTGTTGCTGCGCAGGCTTTTCTCTAGTTGTGGTGCCCAGGCTTCTCATTATAGTGGCCTCTCCTGCTGTGGAGGCTGGGCTCTAGGGCACGTGGGCTCAGTAGTTGTCATTTCTGGGCTCTAGAGCACAGGCTCAATAGTTGTGGCACATGGGCTTAGTTGCTCCATGGCATATGGGATCTTTCTGGACCAGGGATTGAACCCGTGTCTCTTGCATTGGCAGATGGATTCTTTGCCACTGAACCACCAGGGACACCCCAGATTTTTTTTTTTTTTTAAAGAAAACCCCTTCATGGAAAATCCCTGGTGGTACAGTGGTTAGAACTCAGAGCTTTTACTGCCGTGGCCTGGGTTCAATTCCTGGTCAAGGAACTAAGATCCCACAAGCCGCATGGCACAGTTAAAAATAAAAGACAGAAAGAAAACTCCTTCATGATGATGCTGTGTACTTCCATCAAGAGATAACTGATGTTTGCTTTTCTTTTTGTAAAGTCAGCAACCACTGATGGTCAATGACAGATCCATTATTCCATTAAGGAGGTATAAAAGAATGCTACTCGAATTCTATCTTTTCTTCTTCATTTATTTGCTGAAAATCCGCTATAAAGATACACTACCCATTGTCAGTGATTTGGTTATCCTGAGCTACAAGTCAGGTAGGCAAAGCAGGTTAAGAACTTTCCCTCTTTTTGCCAATATTCAATTCATATCAGTGATTTCTTAGTATCTTCCAACGTGGTAACTGAATTAAAAAAAATATCATTGTAACCAAATGGATTTAAACACATTTGATGTTTTCAATCCACTGTAGCTAATATTCTCAGTGATACTTTTATGTCTCATCTTTGACCAGCAAAGCTGGCTCCTGTAATAAGTTTCCTGGGGCTGCCATAATAAATTACTACAAACTTGGTAGCTTAAAATAGGAAGGTATCCTCTCACAGAATCTGGAGGCCAAAAGCGCAAAGGTAAGGGGCTGGCAGGGCTGGTTCCTTCTGGGGGCTCTGAAGTAGCACTATCTCATGCCTGTCCTCTCTCTCCTGGTGGTGGCTGGCAGCCTCTGGTGTTCCCTGGTTTATAGATGCATCCTTCCAGTCTCTGCCTCCCTCATGTGGGCATCTTCGTTATGTCTTAGTGCGTTAAGTCTCTCCCTCCTTTCTAAAGGGCTCCCCTCATAGCTCAGTTGGTAAAGAATCCACCTGTAATGCAGGAGACCTAGGTTCGATTCCTGGGTTGGGAAGATCCCCTGGAAAAGGGAAAGGCTACCCACTCCATTATTCTGGCCTGGAGAATTCTATGGACTGTATAGTCCATGGGGTCGCAAAGAGTTGGACACGACTGAGCAACTTTCACTTTTCACTTTCTCCTTTCTAAGGACACCGGTCATTGGATTTAGGGCTCCCCTAAATGCAAGACTGTCTCATTTGAGATTCTGACTTAATTACATCTTTAAAGACTCTATTCCCAAATTAGGTCACATTTACAGGTACCAGGGCTTAGGACCTGGACATATTGTTTTGTACCATAAAACCTGCTACAGCTCCTGAGTCCTTTTTATATGACTCTCATAGTCTTGCTTTTTGTATGATTTGATGTTCCAGGTTCATCTTGTATATCTCCTCAGACCTGGAATTAGTTATTTCTCTAGGAATGACTGGTTCC
Source organism: Bos mutus (assembly GCF_027580195.1). NCBI lineage: Eukaryota > Metazoa > Chordata > Mammalia > Artiodactyla > Bovidae > Bos > Bos mutus. The sequence continues at coordinate 39,909,947 of NC_091635.1, forward strand.
CTTCAGTGAAAAATGGTATTGAGAGAGCACAGTATAGGTGCCAAAAATGTATTTACTTTTATAATCAATAAAAATAATTTTCTCTAACAAAAAACTGGCTACATCTATTGTTGAGCCATCAGAATGGTCTCTGATCTACTAATTCGTCTAGAACTTCTAAGGATCTCCTTTAAAAAAATAATGCAAACCATATTTAGATGTTCTTTGTAGGATTACTCATAAAAGCAAAAACTGGAAATAGTATAAACAATTATCAGGGATACTGTTAAATGATTTATGGTATAACCCCTATTGGACTATTATGTAACCATAACAATGATGGCAAGAAAAACATCATAGCAACAGGAGAAATGCTAACACTGTGATGTTAAAAACAAGAGGATATGAAAATGAACTAAGTTAATTATAGAACATATGAAACTATGTTCACAGAAAAGCACAGAAAGAAAGGCTCCAAATTGCTAATATGATTATTTGAGGGTGATGGGATTGAGAGTCATTGATTGCATAGTTCTTTTTGGTATCATGGTTATTTTACTTTTAAAATACCCTATTTATATGTGTGTGTTTCTCTTTCTACACATACACAGAGAATAGTTAAAATCATGCTTCTTCATCAAAGAACTCTGGGTCCTGCCTTGGAGGTCCTCATAGATACTGTCGTCCTGCCCTGGAAGTTCTGACACTAAACAGGTGGCTGTCTCTGGCTCCAAGGCCAAAACTTCACAGGTTATTCCCCGTGTGACTCAGTGTGACCATGTCCCCAAGAAGGACATATTACTGCCCCCGCCTCTGGCTGGCTTAACCTTAACTGTGAAGTTCTGGGGGGACCCTTCTTCTCTGGCCTCCTGTGTTCCTGCTCTGGCTCACATGTGCTCCAAGCTATAACTGTCTGAACCGTAAGTCATGCCTGCCTTCCTATGATCTAGGCATGCGAAGTAAGAAATCCCAAAAGGGAGGAAGAACGGAACCTTTCCCAGTTATTTTTCTTTCTCTTGACCTTAGGTGAATTCCAGAGCCAACGTGGAAAGGAACTTCTAATCCCACGTTGAAGGCTGGATGGAAAATTCTTCTGGGTCTTCCTTCTGCTAATGGGAGCTCCAGCAGGGGCATCACCCTTTCCTGCTTCCCGGTTCCTGAACGTCAGCATCCAAACAATGGTTATTTGTTTCGGCAGAATAGAGAATGCTCCATAAACTTCAGGAGACACATAAGAGCCCAGAGGGTTTTTGCTGAGCCTGGTAACCCTCCTGAGAACAAAACCAGTGGTTGTGACTCAGCACCACCAAGTCTGGGGCCTAGCACCACTAAGCCTATTACTGTTTTTCATGTATGAGAGACAAGGCTACCGACCTATTTTCAACAGGGCACATCATGCCCTCGGAGTGGCTTACACAGCTCCAGGGAGGAGGCTGGTCAGTCTCACCCAGCCTCCTTTTAACACGGTCCTTCTGCGCAGTGGCTGCTGGGTCTGTCTTCTGGCTGGACCTCGAGTTGTTTCCTGGGGGAGGCCAGTGGGTCTGCCCGAGGTTGTGTGGTCTTCCACCTGAGCTTGGTGGCCCATACAGCTCAGGAGGAGGAGGGGGCACGTGGGTGGCTGGGGTGGCTAACCTGCTGGGTGGTGGCCAGGCAGTACTCTGCAGTGCTCAGGATGCTGCAGATGAGGCAGAGCTCCTCCAGGGTGAACTTGGCCGCCTCGGAGCCCTCCTTTTCCTTGAGCAGGCTGCTGATGGTCAGCCCGCCACTGCTGCTTGTGGTTCTGAGGAAAAGCAACAGGAACTAGTCAGGCCGGGACCTCTCCCTGGCTTCCTGACCTGGAAACAGCACATCTTAAGAAAAAGAAAAGGGGGAAGGAAAGGCTGGACGTGGCCCAAACAAATCCACACACAATGAGGCCCTTCCGAGTGACCTGACCTTGACGGTCATGTGTTTAAAGCTCTCTGACCATCAGAAATAGGAAGAGACAATCCCAACAGTGAGCCAGTTGTCAGTCATATTAACTACGATGACGCTCAGGCTCAGAGAGAAGGCTGCTGAGCGGCTTCTTTGATTAGCCTGGAATTTCCTGATCTGCACAGCTCATTCAGGATCACCCAGAGCACAAGAGCTGGTTCCCCAATTGTTTTTCTCAGTTCAGAAAATTCTGCCTGGGAATCTGTGCTTGTGGAGGGGTTCAAGAGCGAAGGTTAACACACGGTTCCTGGCCAAAGTCCTGACTGCCTCAAGAAACACAAAAGCATCTCATCTCTTCCTATTGATCTAATCATGTGATCACAATATAGGAAAATGCAGTTTTTAAAATAACTTCCTGTAGTTATAAAATTTAAACTGTGAGATTCTGTCTGTTTTTTTTTTGCCATACTGTGTGGCATGCAGGCTATTTTAGTTCCCTGACCAGGGGTCAAACCTGCACCCCTTGCAGTAGAAGGGTAGTCTTAACCCCTGGACCACCAGACAAGTCCAAGATTCCACTTTTTAGAAACAGAATTCAATGACACTTACCCTTAAAAAAATAAAAAAGGAGAGATTCTTTTCCTTAAAAAAAAAAAATCCTAAACTTGCCAGTCTTCTTGGTAATTAAAGATTTGAAGACATCTTAAGCTTTTTTTTTTAGTACCTCTAAGGGTATAAGGACATGGCCCTCTCTTCCACTATGGGTTAGAAGCAACTGTGTAACCATTTTGGAAGTATATTTCAGGAGCTTAGAAAAAAATCTTTAGACTGTTTGATCCAGTAGTTCTACCTCTGTTCAAGGATGCTTTTCTGAGTGTTATTTGAAATACCAAAATAGTGAACCCAATGTAAATGGTCAATTAAGAGAATGGTCAAAAAAAAAAAAAAAATCAGACGTTAACTCAGGGTCTTCTGCATGTGGGAACATCACGGCATCATGATGTTCATGATGTTAAAAAAGTGTCTTGACTGGAACTTCCCTGGTGGTCCAGTGGCTAAGATTCTGCACTTCCAAGGCAGGGGGCCCAGATTCGCTCCTTGGTCAGGGAACTAGATTCTGCAGGCTGCAACTAAGAACCGGGCTGCAGTCAACTAAATTTAAAAAAAACAACAACAAAAGTGCTGGATGAATATTTTTACTGTGCTAACTGTTTTCTGCTCTTCTCTTCTGTGTGGCAGACTGACTTCCACACACTTATGTCCCGGGCTCCCCGGCCCTCTGGTCTCCTGTTGGTTTCTGCCAACAGCCATGGCCGCAGCAAGTCAGAGAGGTTGAGCAGAGAGGAGTCTGAGTGACAACCAGCGCTCCTGCTCCCTCTGCTTCAGCATGGTCCTGGCAGTGACCACCTTTGGCCACAGTTCCATGGGGCAGCCCTCTGTCCACAGTCCCAGCTCTCAGAAGAATTTTAAGGGAGTAACAATCATCCAAGTGTTTGGTGCTTCAGAGGCCTCCGCTGGTTCCTTTCACCTGCCCCACTGCTCTGAACAGTGGCTTTACTGACAATACACCCCAGCCGTGTACCATTTGTTTCCTGCTGTGACACTGACTAATACACACAGAAAAATGCACACAGCATGATGTGAAGTGAAAGCAGCAGGGTACAAACCTAACTATAAGCACTGCAGTCCCAATCCTGTCAAACAAATAAACAAAAGCACACAGTTGCACACATGACATATATAGAGAATAGAAAAATGTACTGAAAAGTTCAATTTGTCTTCTCTGGGTGGTGGTTTTTTTTTTTTTTTAAATCTTCATCTTTGTGCCCTTCTGTGTTTTCCAAACTATAACAAACTTACGTTATTTTGAAAATCAGGATACCAGTTATTAAAAACTTAAAAATAATGTTAATCATATTCAAATAAATCCTCATTGGTGAAATATTACCTGTTAACTTTAAATGTCTTGCAGAGCCTAGGGCTTTTCTTTCCTCCTAATAATGTAAAACTCCTATATATGATACATTTTAGTGACCATGACAGCAGCTCATTCCAGAACTGCTGAATTTAGCTATGGGGAAGATTTATAATTACTAAATTCTGAAGCGTTGCTTTAGATCATATTCTAAATGAATAATAGAAATTACTATATATCCTAAGTATCTCTAAAATTCTAGTTGAACGATCCATTTTATTTCAAGTGATAAGAAATATGGGCTTCCCATGTGGCACTAGTGGTAAAGAATCCACCTGCCAATGTAGGAGACTCCAGAGACATGAGTTCGATCCCTGGGTCAGGAAGATCCCCTGGAGGAAGAAATGGCAACCCACTCCGGTGTCCTTGCCTGGGAAATTCCATGAACAGAGGAGACTGGGGTCTTGCCTGGGAAATCCCATGCACAGTCCATGGGGTCTCAAAGAGTCGGACACTACTGAGCAACTGAATACTCACACATAATAAAAAATATAACGATGTTTTAGTGCCCCAGAATAATATAGACAAGTCACTATAATTAGGAGCTCTGCTATACAATGACCTCCCCACAACCTCCCAACACTTTTACATATTAGGCTCCATCCAAGACAGCAGGATGTCATAAGAGAGACTCTGGCCTGAATGAAACTGCCCTTACTGTTCGAAAGTCATCTCTACCATCACCCCACATTTTTTTCGCCAAGTACTTATCCCTGAATCACTGAATCCACGTGAACTAAATCCATCTATAATAAGACTGACACCCTGGAGTCCACCGTGCTAGGATGTGACCTATGCTAGGAAATGCCAGAGCGGGCATTTCCTGTGATGGTTCTGATTGGCTAGGGGATCCCACTCGAGAGGAAACCATCTCAGGCCCTTAGAAACTCCATCAGGGGATTTTCCTGATATTCTTAGCAGTTCAATAAACAACTTCAGAATGGATTTCCTCAAAGATTTCCATATTTAGGTATATTCAGAAGCTTACTTCACCACTCACACCAGGAAGAACGGGAACTCACTTGGGCAGGTTGCCAGAGAGGATTTTCCAGGCATACTCGCGGAGGTACTTCTGGAAAATAGTGGTCAGGGCGATCATGGGCTCCCCAGTACTGAGCTGCGAGCACTGCACCATGCACTTCTTATAGTAGACGAAGAGGTCGGCGCAGCTGGGGAGCACGGCACCCCCCTCGTCCGTGTTGGGCTTAGGTGGGCCCTGGGCCTTGAAATCGGCCACAAACCGATCTATCAGCTCTCCAAGGTTTCTAGGAGGAAGAAAACGTGAAATGTCATTTTAGTTCAACAAGGAGAAAGCAATTGTGCTTGACTGCCACCAGGAAATCACTCCTCATGCTTGTTACATTGAAAACTGGACCCATTTTAATAAATCAAAGACAAATATTACATGATATCACTTATATTCAGAAATAACCTGTTCACAGAAACAGACTCACAAACAGAAAACAAACGTATGATTATCAAAGGGGGAAAGAGGGGGTGGGGAAAAATTAGGAGCATGGGATTAACATACTGTATATAAAATGGACAATTAACGAGGATTTACTGTATAACACAGGGAACAACATTCTATATCTTATAATAACCTATATAGGAAAAGAATCAACCTATATAGTTGAATCACTTTGTTGCATACCTGAAATTAACACAATAATGTGAATCAACTATATCTCAATAAAAAACAATTAATTTAAAACACTAAAAAAATTGGACCCATCTTTATCAGTATCATCAACCAACCACCACCACCACCACCACCTCCCCCACCCCATAATAACATCGATGACAAAATTTGGCATTTGTCTGCTGCTTTACACTTTTCAAGGCATTCCATGGTCACAGTTGATCCCAAACCCCTGGAGGAAAGACAAGGTATTACTGGACACTCTAAGAGATGACAAAATGAAGGCCTGGAAAGTTGGTCACACAATTTAGTGGCAAAGCTGAGCCTAGAATCTACTGCTTAGCTGTGTGCCCTGGTCCTAGTACCATATTAGTCAGCTTCTCTTGCCAGAAGTGAAACCCTACATCATGACAGTCATCATTTTCTGAGCACTTATGCTGCACAGCTCTTTGTAAGCATCACTTCATTGAATTTCACTTGATCATCACAAATAACCTTATGACCTAGGGACTAACACTAACCTCCTTTTTACAAAGCAAGGAACAGAAAAGGACCTTGTCCAGAGTCATACAGCCAGACAGTGGGGGAGGCAGGATTAAAAACCAAGCAGCCTGCCTCCAAACCCCATGGTTTTTACCCACCTACCCTGTGCGTGCATGCATCGCTTCAGCTGTGTCTGACTCTTTGTGAGCCTGCAGTAGCCTGCCAGAGAATCCCTCTGTCCATGGGATTCTCCAGGTGAGAATACTGGAGTGGGTTACCATGCCCTCAGGGGATCTTCCCTACCCAGGGATCGAACCCATGTCTCTTACATCTCCTACATTGGCAGGCAGGTTCTTTACCACTAGTCCCACCTGGGAAGCTCTCCACTCTACCCTACTACTCCTCAAACACAAAAGGTATAATGTCAACAAATACTTAGACATCATTAACCTAAACGTGGGCTTCCCAGGTAGCTCAATGATAAAGAATCCACCAGCCAAGCAGGAGACGTGGGTTCGATCCCTGATCTGGGAAGTTCCCTGAGAAGGAAATGGCAACCCATTTCAGTATTCTTGTTTGGGGAATCCCATGGACAAAGGACTGTGGCAGGCTACAGTCCAGGGGATTGCAAAGAGTCGGATACAATTTAGCAACTGAAAAATAACAATAACCTAAAGATTCCCAGCAGATAGATACCTAAACGAAGAGGAACTGTAACGAAATACTCTTTACAAAAAAATGCTCTCTTTCTCCTTTAATGTAGTTTATTCTTAAAACTTCTGGAATTAAAGGTGCAAGAAATTCTGAGAGGAGAGAAACTACTGAGTGGCTCCAGGCTTGTCCCAGGTCACGGTGGTGATGATGGTTTTAATTTTCGCCCACTTCCCATTCGAACGTCACTGAGTTTGCCTCAGTCACACTGAGTCATCACTGTTCGCATCCCACAGGCCTGTATTAATTGGTCCCTGCATAGTTATGCTGTATGAAACATGGGGAAGGGGAGGGTGTTCCCACCCGCCCTGACATTCTGCATCTTTTTAGGTTACTGTCTGAGGCTACAGGAAACCAGCTGTGCTTTTTACATGTATTTATATAAACGTCAAGAAGAAAAAGACAAGAACCACACGCAGTATCAATTAGCACGAACAGGGGAAGATTGACACTTTACCCAAAAGCTTTCGCTACTATGAGCTTATGATGTCCAGATACAGTCACTCTGCCCTCAAAGGACGTCAGGCCTAGGCTGGTGCACTGTGACGGTGGCGATGGTCAGCAAGCCAAGGAGGAGCTTGACTTTGGAAAGCTCCAGGGTGACCATCCCCCTTCCTCACACCCTCTTCTTGCCTCACCTTTCCATTTAATCTCCCACTTCTCCACGGTGTCCCCACGCTTCAGCTGGACTCCATCTCTAGCCCCCAACTCTGCGCCTTTGCCTGGATGCCTTCCTTGGTGTCTCTCCCGTCGCCATCTGTCCACTGCCCTCCTAGCTCAGCTCAGGGGGCACCCAGACAACCCCTACTCACGCCCATCCTCTATATAATTGCAATTTCTGGCATCTGTAACCCTGACACTTTTTTAAAAAATACACTACTATACAGTGTGAGGATGTCACTTATCCTGGAAACATGCTGACCTTCTCCCATCCTGAGCCTGCAGTGGGCAATGCTCATCAGGAATGGCTGTCTTTCTCACTGATCTCCAGGGTAAATTCAGATCCTTCCTGAGATAGTCCTGTAGCCAGTCCCTTCTTTTAAGGTGAAGTTGGTACAAAAGGTGAAAGCTACTTGCTCTACAGTGGTAGAATCTTCTCTGTGTCACGCATGTTATTATAAGATTCTTGAGAGCAGGGATAAGGTCTCTGTTACTTCTGCTCCTCCCCCTTCATGCTTATGTGTGAAACTAATCTCCAAATTATGTTGGTGCCCAACCTCCACATCTTGTCCCTAAAGGGTGGGAATGGAAGGGCGAGGTGGGGGCAGGGCTGCGGCACAGAGGAGACCTCAGAACAGCAGGCAAGGCTTCCACTAGAGCCCTTCTATGAGAGACTCTAACCTCTGGGTCCATCGTACCTACCAAAACAGGGGCCAGAGCTCTGAAGCATTTTTACTTGACCCTCTCATCTAATTCCCCTGGAAGCTGAAGCCAGGATACTTCCTCATCTGCCTCCTATTTCAGAGCCAAGCTGATGAGTAAGACTGTAAATCAATTATGATCATAGAACAGAGACAAAAATTTCCTCATAAACAAAGCTCTAACAATCTTCCACATTTTGCAGGATGTTCACTGGGTTACTTTGGACACTGTTCTCTGGTGTGAATGAGAAATAAACCAGAGCATCCCACCCCTCTCTTTCACCTAGCACTCTTCATCAGCATGCTGCTATGCCACACGAGACACTGGAAAACGAGCAATCAAGCAGCTTCACGGAAGAGAAGAGGAAGAGTCGCCCAGATGGGAAGGGCAAGGTGCATGAGCTGGCACAGTGGGTCCAAACCAATCAAAAACTGACGGAGCACTTAGTATGTGCAAAGTGCTGTGGGCTGTATCAGATAAAAATGAGTTCACCTAAAAAAAAAAAAGCTACCACTTCTTCCAGACACCAAGTGCTACCCTGAGTTTCGGCATGACCTTATAGGAAGAGCTACTGGAGAAAGGGACATGCGCATGCTGACCTGTTGAATGGAATTGTAGACTTGCCCTTTAAGCCCTAAAGCAATCACAATCAAATAAACGTTTATAAAGGGTTAAGTCCTGCTCATGGTGCTGTGAGGATAAAGACACAGTATCCTATTAGGGGAGACAGGACCTTCATGCTTATGATCTTAAGATCTCAAGATGCCAATAAATTGCTAGTTTTGCAGTACAGACACTACAAACAATTTGTTTTAGACAAAGAAAATATGAGAGGAAATCAGACAGAAAATTCCATAGCAGATTCAGGTGAAAGAATAAAGGCCTAGAGTCAGAAGTATAAAGGACTTCCCTGGTGGTCTAGTAGCTAAGACTGCATGCTCCCAATGCAGGAGGGCCCGGTTTCAATTCTAGTACACATCCCCCCAAAAAATTTCTTAAAAAAAAAAAAAGTACAGAATACGATGTGAGAGGCAGAGGATGGGAAGATGGCGCGGGCTGGCCGAGGCAGAAGATCCCTGCAGTTAGGTTCACACACATCTGAATTCCCACAGCAAGCCAGTGTCGTACCTTTCACCCCTCCACGCTGTGTTCCAAAATGGGTTTTTGGTCTCTCTCTTACCCTAGGCTGTAAGCCTATAAACTAGGTACCTTGCTGCGTGCGTTATAAATACAATCTCATTTAACCCTCAAAGCAGCCCTGATCAGAAGGCATTAATACCCCCATTTTAAAAATGAAAAAACTGATGCTGAGAAAAATAATGTAACTTGCCCTAGGTCACATAATTTATTGGAGCTAGAATTTGAACTGGGGCCTGACTCCCAAGCCAAGCTCTATCAACTACCCAAGGCTTTGATTTCAAATCTCAAAAGCGCTACACAGACCTGTGGTGTCTCAATGACTGCTCGGATTCACTTTCTCTCCAGCTTAAAGAAAGACATCATGGGTGTGGATGGCGTCTTTTGCCTTCTTCCCTGTAACTTGAGCTTTTAACCCAAGAACTGTATGAGCATTTCAGGGGAGCCATGTAGAATACTGCTGGTAGTGCCGCTGATACGAAAAGCCACCTGGGAACAAAGACTACTTCAGACGATGGCAATAGAGGGAAAGATTAAAACACAGAGAGGAAAACCACACTGCAGACCAAGCTTAGGTAAGGATGACCAAGGCTGTTTTTCCTGGTGGATCTGCAGGCAGCATTCATAGAAATGGTATTTTAATTGGAAAGTACAGGAGAGGTGGCTCCAAAAGAGGAAGATGGTAGTCAGAAAAAGTGGGCAAGAGGATGAGTGTGGGCGAAGCAGCTTAAGACCCCAGGAAGGTAGACAGCTTGTTCATCCAAGGGTACATGCAAGCTTCACAGGTGGCTAAAGAACCTGCATGCCAGTGCAAGAGACATTAAGAGACGTGGGTTCCATCCTTGGGTCGGGAAGATCCCCTGGAGGAGGGCACAGCAACCCACTCCAGTATTCTTGCCTGGAGAAACCTATGGACAGAGGAGCATGGTGAGCTACAGTCCACAGGATCACAGAGTCAGATACGACTGAAGCGATTTAGCACACATATACCCCTTCCTTTTGACTGGGACAGGAGGGTTGGCTCTGGTGTGGTCAGTGGGGTTGGAGAGCCCCAACCCCAGATAACCCAACAGAGCAGATATATAACTAAATGGAGAATACTGGGAACAAGTTTCTCACGGCTGTAGAGAGCAGTTACAGACGTGGGAACAGGGAGGCTCCAGTAACCGCTGTGGTGTTAGGTTAGAATTGGAGTTACTGGCATAGACTGATGGGTTTAAATACATAAATAGGTATAAAAGGATAAAAATATACACGGATATACACATACATGTATTTCTTAGCTCCCTCAGCATGGAGGACCTAGAAGCACGGTACTCAAGCAGTAATGAACAGACCTGATGAGCAGCACTTAGTTTCTAAACATCTCTCGCCAAGGGAACAAGGGATCCTGGAAAAATGGATGACTCCAGGGCTGAGTTAGGAAAGTACAAGATGAGCCTGGTGTATTTTGCTGTGCCAGAAAGAAAGTGCTCAAAAAACACTAGGGGCATACAAAAAGGATGGAAACCCAGCTGGAAGGGGCCAAGTCAAGGACAATTTGACCATTAAAACAAATAATGATGGACCCTGGAAGAGAAGAAGAACGTTAGTAGAAAAACTGGTAAAATCCAAATAAGGCCTGGAGTTAAGTGACTAGTACTGTATCAGGGTTAACCAGCTGGTTTTGATGATAACTATACTACAGTTATGTAAGATGCGAACATGGAGGAGTTTACGAGAGGGAATATGGAATATCTGCACTATTTTTGAAACTTTTCTTAGGTCTAAATTTATTCCAACATAAAGTTAAAAGATAAAAATATAGTAATGGCTATAAACCCACTGAATAAAATAGGAATCCACATGTCCATGCTGATAAATAAATGGAGAAAAGAGAAAGCTGTTTCTTAGAAGAAATGCAGAAGAAATGATGGGATTAGAAAAATAATTACATGGCAACTCTCTTAGTAATAAAGGATTCAGACAAATGTCATTAACGAATGGTAAAATAAGTAAGTAAAGTATGAGAAAAACGCTATTTATATGGGTTCAAGGTTAAGTAATTAACACTTATTAAATACTTATTAATTAACCTGGCCGATACCATCTACACCAAGTAGTAAAAATGAGCAGCACAAGTTATGAGACACGTTGACGCTGTATGTCTCATGACAGGAGTCACTGAGAAAAACACGGCACCACTTCTGTATGAATCATGAGTCACGAGTCTGCAGCAGTCAGAACCAGACTGAGGGACATTCCACAAAGTAACTGGCCTGCACTCATCAAAAATTTTCAGGCTATGGAAGATAAAGAAAGAATAAGTTATTCTTCTGGATGGAACCAAGAGTTGTGACAAATAAATGTAACCTGCGATCCTGGAATGGATTTGGGATCTATAAAAAACAGGATTGGGACAAACAGGGAAAGCGAATGGGGTCTATGGATTCAATGCAAGTGCTGTGTCAACGCTACCTTCTTGACTTTAATGACTACACTGCGGCTATGTGGGGCTGCCAGGTGGCTCAGTAGAAAAGATCCGCCTGCCAATGCAGGAGACATGGGTTTAATACTGGGTGGGGAAGATCCCCTGGAGAAGGGAATGGCAACCCACTCCAGTATTCTTGCCTGGAAAATTCCATGGACAGAAGGGCCTGGCGGGCTACAGGCCATAGGGTCACAAAAGAGTCGGACACGACTTAAGAGACTAATAAACAAACAAACAAAAAACAATGTGTATATATACATGAGAATGTGTCTGTCTGTGAGTATGTCTGCTCAGAGGTGGGAGGGACAGCTGTTAATGGAAGAATCTGGGTGAAGGATTCACAGGAGCTCTGTGTACAATTCTTGGAACTCTTTTGAAAGTTAGAAGTTAATTCAAAACAAACGATAAGCAACGTCTTTTTACAGGAAACTCTAGGCTTGACCAAGCTAGAAGCAGTGGCAGGCTCTATTTCAACAAAAGCTATTACAGAGAACTCAGGAGAATGGGCAGGAATGGAGTCACTAATAATTTCTCAGCCTGAAAATGTCACTGAACAGAGTGAAGAAAAAGTGGTTATGGAGAGAAATCAAATGGGCAGAAATGGAGTCACTAATAATTTCTCAGCCTGAAAATGTCACTGAATGGAGTGAAGGAAAAGTGGTTATGGAGAGAAATCGCTTCTGCAAGAGTCAGCCAAAAAAAATGACTACATCTCCAAGAGTAGAAGAGATACAACTAACTTCCTCCTTGGACATAAACAAAAACTGAGACACCGGCTCAGGGCATGGAAGGACAGCTAGGCCCAGCCGGGTGAGAGGTGACTTCGGGACAGCCCCGCTCCTGCCTCCTCCCTGGGCACTGGCTCCGCAGTCCTCCTGCTGCTGCTGGACCCTGGGCTGGGGCAGGTGCTGCCAGGACTCTCCCCAGGTAGGGAGGGCGCTACAGAGATGAGAGAGTGGACCCCACGCCAGGCTCAGCCGAGAGCTGGCAGCACCGACCAGGCCACCCAAGCACCTGAGAACCTGGAACTGGGTCACCAGAAGGGCAGGGCAGACGCGGCTCCCGAGCCCTGTTTTCTTGTGCCAGGTGCCGACATGTCGTATCATTTCACCCTCGCCGCTAATCCTGCCAGCGGGGCTTTATTCACTCGACTGTAGAGGGTGTAAAACAGACTCGGAGAGGTGAGGACCAGAGCTGGGGGCCCGAGGCGGGGGGTGCAGGGCTTGGATGCAAGTGCAGGTCTGTCTGGCACCCAGGCCCATGCTCTTTCCACTACCTTGGGTTGGGTCTCTGTCCTCAGGGAGCTTGTGAATGGCCTCAGGTTTTCCTTCTTGCAGAGCTACAACAGGAGTAGTGATTTGCCCCCAGTCAGTGCCCACTTGAGTTCCTTCCCCAGTCTTAGGATTCTCTGACTTTAGGAAGGACTTTGAAGAACCTCTTGAAACTGTACTCAAGATAGCGTGTGGGTTCACGTGGATTTTTTTTTTTTGGCAAAGAGGCCTGTGGTTTTGGTTGGTTCTCGACTCAAGGGTAACAACCCACTGCTTTAGGCATTATTCTGTCTGATGCTCTCCTGTAACAGATGAGGAAATGGGTTTCTTGAACTTGATTTCCTGCTCCCAGCTTTTGCTGCTTATTCTGGAGCGAGAGCAGCCCAGCCTACGCAGTTGTCCTATGAGAAGCTTCCGCTACTGCCCTCGTGCTGTGGAGCGTTCCGGCGAGGCCAGGCGGCAGGCTGAGGGGCCAGCACTGCATTTTTTCAGAGAGAAATGGAGAGTCCCTAAGGAAGGGAGGGCTGGCCCTTTGCCCAAAGCCTCATGAACAATGAGTGTGCTTTATATGAATTGAGGCCATGTGAGAAGAGCGGATCCCAGGATGATACCAGATAATCTACAAAATGACTTTTTTTTTTCTTAAACTGGACAGGTTTGGGGAAACCACATGGTTATCTCAGATATGCACTTTAAACTCTGGACCCAACAGCTTTCAAGCCTTTCTAAAAATAAGAATTTGGATTGATAAGAGAAGATAGGGGTTTGGCCCATAATAGTCATACAGGTGGGCTGCTTCAAGACCTGTTCATCTAACAGGCAAATAGCAGCTCCTTTTTCCTTTCCTGCAGAGGTGTCTTATTAGTAATCTTGAGAAAAAACTTTGTGAATGCAGAAGACAGGATGTTTTTAAAAAAAAAAAAATGGTAATAGTAACTATTTAACAGATGAGGAAATAATTCCTTAAACTTGATTTTAGTAGTCTGCCCTTCTGCATGCCTATGGACGTAAGCCAAATGGATAGAGAGCAGGAGGAAAACTGAGGCTTTACAAGGCAAAAGATGTCAAGGCAACTTTTTTTTTTTGCTGGGTAGGTGGCAGGGAGGAGGTTGTTTTTGTTAACATAGAAGCTCTTTCACAAATTAATCTTCTGGGGTTTTAATATGTAATTTGTAATATGATTACAAAATATGCATTTTGTACTCAACGAAGAAAAGAATAGAAGCAATCTATCACCAATTCAATGGACATGAGTTTGAGCAAACTCTGGGAGATAATGGAGGACAGAGGAGTCTGGGGTGCTGGAGTCCATGGGGTAGGGGTCACAAAGAGTCGGACACAACTTGGCGAATGAACAACAATAAAATAAAATTGTTGAAGAACAATAATGTTCCAGGTAAGACACAAATACCCACTTGAAATGTTCTCTTAATTTTCTGGTTTACCCTTGGAATATACTTTTAAGTAAGAATGTGCTAAAATGAAAGAAGCATTAAAAAAAAAAAAGAGGGGGAAGGACTAGAGCTCAGGACCTAAGTGCTTTCCCAGAGAACGCCCCTTGAGGAGCTTCTTAGAGCCGCTGCCGTCCCCTGTGAGCCGCTCTCTGGTCCTCCTAAACATATACTTTAGGCTACAGGGCCTCTTCTCAAAGCCTGGACCAGCCTGCCTCCAGTCAGTTCGACCTGTTTCAGAAACCTGGCCTTTCCAGACTGGGCCTTCCACAGTTGCTCTGGCTGTGGACAGAGATTCAGGGATGAAGAGAGCATAGAAGTGGATACTGGAACATGACCACACTCTGCTGGCTGTGAGAGCACTCATGACCATATTCAACTGGCTGTGGTTGCAGTGGGCTGCTTGGTAAGCATTTTCTGGAACCCCTGCACTTGTAAAAAGCATGTATATTAAAGGGATGATAATCCATCAAAGAAAATAAGAAGCCATCAGTCCAAACAGACAAAAACAAACAAACCAACAAGTGGGGGAGAAGAGGAAGCTCTTCCTTGTAGTAGAATTCCAATGAGTAAATGTAGAAGAAATGATAGAAACCCACAGTATTTGGCAAACACTACAGTAATCACTGTCAGGCAGGAATTGTCAAGAGCTGTGACAATGAGGGGCGAAGTGACGAGACGGGGGACACTTACGTGGTCCTGAAGTATCCCCCCACAAAATACTTATTATAAAGCAAAAGCGCAGCTTTATTGGGAAAAAGCTGGCAGACACCACTTCAGCAACTGGTCAAGGTCAACCTCAGCAGTAACAGGACAAAGCCACGTGAGATGCCCCTCCTGACATCGTGCGCTGAGCACTGAGGAGGACACAATGTCACCTCTGTGGTGTTCTTGCCCCAAACACATAATCTGGATTTAATCAAGAGGAAACATCACAAACAGAAATTGAGGGCTTTGGACAAAAGAGCTGGTCAAACACTTTTCAAAAGCGTCAAGGTCATGAAAGACAAAGAAGAGACTGAGGAACTGTTCAAGCTTAAAGGAGACTAAGGAGACCTGACAACTAAACGCATGACTGGGTCTTGGACCAGAGGAAGGACATGCAGGGGAGAGCAGCACCTCCCTGATTTTGATCACTGCGGTTCTATAAGCTGCTGCCATTCTCTGGGGGCTTCCCAGGTGGTGCAGGGGTAAAGACCCCGCCCGCCAATGCAGGAGACGTGGGTGCAATTCCTGGGTCAGCAGATCCCCCGGGGAAGGAAATGGCAACCCACTCCAGTATTCTTGCCTTGGAAATCCCATGGGCAGAGGAGCCTGGTGGGCTACAGTCCATGGGGTCACAAAGAGTCAGACTTGACTTAGCAACTAAACAACCACCACCATTCTCTGGACAAAGGATACAAGAGAATTCTTTTATAACTTTTTGGTGAATCTAAATGATTTCAAAATGAAAAGTTAAACAAATTATACTTGAAAACATATACATCAGAGTTGAGGCTTTCATTCTCCACTTTTCAGCACCTGACACCGTAAAGCCTGGCAGGCTGACATGCAGACGTAAGGGCTCAGGCCCATCTCGGAACTAGGTGCTGGGACCTGTTTGGGAGGGCCTTAGAGTCACATTCAGGCTTCTGAGATTGATAGACATAATACATCATAACACTCAAAAATCAAAAAGTATCCTTAGCAGCTTTCCAGGGAGGGTCATGGGCATGCCAAGTCCCTCCTTCAACCTCTAGAAGGAGCTGTGCCCTTGTGAGGCCCCTCCCTGACTCGAGGCGGGAGAAATGGCAGGAGAAAGCAGCAAAATGGTTGTCAACTCACTTGTCCTGGGACTCAATGTACACGTAGAGATGCGGCTCAAAACACTTGGAAACAATGCCGTGAAATGGATTGTCTGGGGCTTTAGGCTTCTTAGGCTGTAAAGGGAAAAAAGAGAGAAAAGGAAAGATAAAAAGAAACTCTATACTTGAGCCATTTTTGCAAATTTTCCAGCAGTTTCAACAAAAACATCCCTTCAAAGTTCACTCCTAACTTACAGAAAAGAAGCACGTGGTGTAACTAGACTGGGACTATGTCCTGTATTATAATTCATGCCAGCTTGTGAATAATAAACCAACTTTGTTGGCATCATTTATGTGCTCTGTGCAGTGAAAGATTTACAGCTACTGTGATAACACATGCATTTTCAATTTGGAAGGTCTTCATCATCTGACTGATGTTTGAAAAATGCAAATTCTTGCTAATAATCAGCACCTTATAGCTGGGCAGTGCCTTGGAATGTCTAAAGTACTTTTACAGTCTAGTTTTGAAAGCCTCAATTTACTGCTTGTTATTATCGGCCAAGCGCTTTGATACGAAATAACATCTCATCTACTCCTCACAACAACCTTCAATGTAGGAATTATGACTACTATTTTACACTAAAAGAAGGGCTTCCCTGGTGGCTCAGCTGGTAAAGAATCCATCTACAGTGAGGGAGACCTGGGTTCGATCCCTGGGTTGGGAAGATTCCCTGGAGAAGGGAGAGGGCTACTTGCTCCAGTATTCTGGCCTGGAGAATTCCATGAACTGTATAGTCCACGGAGTCGCAAAGAGCTGGACACGACTGAGCAACTTTCACTTTCACTACACCTAAAGAAATGGAGGCACAGGAGGTGTTAGCAGCCTGCCCCCAGGCACAGGGTGGCGTCTCCTACCTCCTAAACCAGAACTCTTCCTATTAGATCACTGCTGTTCTTGCAGTGCTTCCTGACTGCTGAATTTCATCAACAAATAGGAAAAAACAAAAACAAGAAGGGTAGGGGGCCAACACAGGGTTGCTAACTTTTCATTTTGCTACTTTATACTCTCAATATTCTCGCCACAAGTTCCTAAAAGAGTATTTTATACTTAAACCTTTTAAAAGAGAAAACAGCTGCATAAAGGCAGTTCTTCCCAAGAAGAGACAGTTAGTTGGTGACCTTATACCAAGATAGAAAGATAGGTAGATAGACAGGCTGGCTGTTTTATCTGTATTTTTTGCCTTGCATCAGCGAAAACATGGATCAGCCCTGGTCCCCAACTGATGCTGGGAAAATTGTATCTGATAAAAAGGTTATCTGGATAGGCAAGCATTTAAAAACTACTATTTGCTACATGATAGAGTAGCCATCATGGTCAACAAGAGAGTCCGAAATGCAGTACTTGGATGCAATCTCAAAAACGACAGAATGATCTCTGTTTGTTTACAAGGCAAACCATTCAATATTACAGTAATCCAAGTCTATGCCCCAACCAGCAACGCTGAAGAAGCTCAAGTTGAACGGTTCTATGAAGACCTACAAGACCTTTTAGAACTAACACCCAAAAAAGATGTCCTTTTCATTATAGGGGACTGGAATGCAAAAGTAGGAAGTCAAGAAACACCTGGAGTAACAGGCAAATTTGGTCTTGGAATACGGAATGAAGCAGGGCAAAGACTAACAGAGTTTTGCCAAGAAAATGCACTGGTCATAACAAACACCCTCTTTCAACAACACAAGAGAAGACTCTACACATGGACATCACCAGATGGTCAACACCAAAATCAGATTGATTATATTCTTTGCAGCCAAAGATGGAGAAGCTCTATACAGTCAACAAAAACAAGACCAGGAGCTGGCTGTGGCTCAGATCATGAACTCCTAATTGCCAAATTCAGACTTAAACTGAAGAAAGTAGGGAAAACCACTAGACCATTCAGGTATGACCTAAATCAAATCCCTTATGATTATACAGTGGAAGTGACAAATAGATTTAAGGGACTAGATTTTATAGACAGAGTGCCTGATGAACTATGGACAGAGGTTCGTGACATTGTACAGGAGAGAGGGATCAAGACCATCCCCATTGAAAAGAAATACAAAAAAGCAAAATGGCTGTCTGAGGAGGCCTTACAAATAGCTGTGAAAAGAAGAGAAGTGAAAAGCAAAGGAGAAAAGGAAAGATATAAGCATCTGAATGCAGAGTTCCAAAGAATAGCAAGAAGAGATAAGAAAGCCTTCCTCAGCGATCAATGCAAAGAAATAGAGGAAAACAACAGAATGGGAAAGACTAGAGATCTCTTCAAGAAAATTAGAGATATCAAGGGAACATTTCATGCAAAGATGGGCTCAATAAAGGACAGAAATGGTATGGACCTAACAGAAGCAGAAGATATTAAGAAGAGGTGACAAGAATGCACAGAAAAACTGTATAAAAAAGATCTTCATGACCAAGATAATCACGATGGTGTGGTCACTCACCTAGAGCCAGACATCCTGGAATGTGAAGTCAAGTGGGCCTTTGAAAGCATCACTATGAACAAAGCTAGTGGAGGTGATGGCATTCCAGTTGAGCTATTTCAAATCCTGAAAGATGATGCTGTGAAAGTGCTGCACTCAGTATACCAGCAAATTTGGAAAACTCAGCAGTGGCCACAGGACTGGAAAAGGTCAGTTTTCATTCCAACCCCAAAGAAAGGCAATGCCAAAGAATGCTCAAACTACCGCACAATTGCACTCATCTCACACACTAGTAAAGTAATGCTCAAAATTCTCCAATCCAAGCTTCAGCAATATGTGAACCGTGAACTTCCAGACGTTCAAGCTGGTTTTCGAAAAGGCAGAGGAACCAGAGATCAAATTGCCAACATCCGCTGGATCATGGAAAAAGCAAGAGAGTTCCAGAAAAACATCTATTTCTGCTTTATTGACTATGCCAAAGCCTTTGACTGTGTGGATCACAATAAACTGTGGAAAATTCTGAAAGAGATGGGAATACCAGACCACCTGACCTGCCTCTTGAGAAACCTATATGCAGGTCAGGAAGCAACAGTTAGAATTGGACATGGAACAACAGACTGGTTCCAAATAGGAAAAGGAGTACATCAAGGCTGTATATTGTCATCCTGCTTATTTAACTTATATGCAGAGTACATCATGAGAAACGCTAGGCTGGAAGAAGCACAAGCTGGAATCAAGATTGCCAGGAGAAATATCAATAACCTCAGATATGCAGATAACACCACCCTTATGGCAGAAACTGAAGAGGAACTAAAAAGCCTCTTGATGAAAGTGAAAGAGGAGAGTGAAAAAGTTGGCTTAAAGCTCAACATTCAGAAAACGAAGATCATGGCATCTGGTCCCATCACTTCATGGGAAATAGATGGGGAAACAGTGTCAGACTTTATTTTTTGGGGCTCCAAAATCACTGCAGATGGTGACTGCAGCCATGAAATTAAAAGATGCTTACTCCTTGGAAGAAAAGTTATGACCAACCTAGATAACATATTGAAAAGCAGAGACATTACTTTGCTAACAAAGGTCCGTCTAGTCAAGGCTATGGTTTTTCCAGTGGTCATGTATGGATGTGAGAGTTGGACTGTGAAGAAAGCTGAGCGCCGAAGAATTGATGGTTTTGAACTGTGGTGCTGGAGAAGACTCTTAATAGTCCCATGGACTTCAAGGAGATCCAACCAGTCCATTCTGAAGGAGATCAGCCCTGGGATTTCTTTGGAAGGAATGATGCTAAGGCTAAAACTCCAGTACTTTGGGCTACCTCATGCGAAGAGTTGACTCACTGGAAAAGACTCTGATGCTGGGAGGGATTGGGGGCAGGAGGAGAAAGGGATGACAGAGGATGAGATGGCTGGATGGCATCACTGACTCGATGGACGTGAGTCTGAGTGAACTCCGGGAGTTGGTGATGGACAGGAAAGCCTGGCGTGCTGCGATTCATGGGGTCACAGAGAGTTGGACATGACTGAGTGACTGAACTGAACTGATTTGCTACTAAATTTCCTTTCAAAACATCTAAAAAATAAACAAGATCTTCCTACATGTTTCTGTTCCTAAAAAAAGAAAAAGCCAATTGTATCTATGTTTTGTTTGTGGGCATTTGAAAATAGATACAGGTCTCTGAGGCTTTGCTGGGGTTGATACAAGGGTACAATTTGGATATAAATCAGCACTTATACTCGTTGAACTAAACTGTTCATCTCTTAATAAACTGGAAAAGCTAAGCTCCTAAAGACAGACAGAAATAATGATTACCTTCTAGTAATCAAAAAAAACCAAACAAACCCTGAAATGCTTAAAAACATCTATAAAAACTGGTAATGATCACCCGAAACGTCAACTGTAGACATACCGCATTTAATCTCATATCTAGCTCTATTCCCTTTTCACCTTCTAAGAATTCCATGTCTTTATTTACTTATTTGGCAGGATTTGAAGAAACTCTGGTTCTTCCTAAGACTAACTATAGTCTGAGCTATTTTCTCTTACCATCCAGAAGCCACTGCCAAAGTCAGGCCTTAGGCTGAGATTGTAAGAGACTCTGGGCTTCCCAGGTGGCATCAGTGGTAAAGAAGGCACCTGCCAATGCAGGAGATGTAAGAGACGCAGGTACGATCCCTGGATCGAAAAGATCCCCTGGAGGAGGACATGGCAACCTACTCCAGTATTCTTGCCTGGGGGATTCCATGGGTAGAGGAGACGGGAGGGTTGCATGGGGCAAAGAGTTGAACATGACTGAAGTGACTTAGCACATAAGACCGGGTTAATTTGAGTTTAAATTGGCTAGATCCAAAGTTCTACTTCATTTTATAGATATCTTAGGGGTTTCTCTACATTTCCATTAGTTTAGAATGAGGGATCTGTGATGCAATGTGATGACTGTGAAGGTGTGGTCCTTATCTGTTTTACATTTTCCAAGTCAGTTACTTGTATTTCAAAATTTGTTATTCTTTTCGATAAAGTGATCTGATAAACGAACAGAGAAATATGATTTAATTTGTCTAACTTTTTTAGGATTAGATATCCTGAAATATCCTGAGTTTAACAGCACCACACAGCAAGTGTATGGGCATGCTCAGTTGTGTTCGACTCTTCGTGACTCCACAGACTGTAACCTGCCAGGCTCCTCTGTCCATGGAATTTTCCAAGCGAGAATACTGGAGCTGGTTGCCATTTCCTTCTCCAGGGGATCTTCCCGACCCAGGGATCCAATCCCTGTCTTTTGTGTCTCTTGTACCGGCAGACAGGTTCTTTACCAGCTGAACCACCGGGGACCCAGATACCCTGATTTTAGAACTGGAAAACAAGACCACAATACCCAGATGCCTTTTCATTAACTAAAATGCAATCTTCATAAATATAATTATTCCCTTTATTTATATTTTCTTCCCCTGACAAAAATATTCACATGTCTGTAGGACAGCTTCTGGAAACTATAAATGGAAGTTTGTGTAATACAGAATATTGTCATGTTTTAAATCAACATGTGTATTTTGTATCTGGCTTTATTTACTAATTTCAGTGTGCTTTCCCAGCAATTGACAGTGTTTTAATTTATCACTTTTGGATCACATTATAACATCTAAATAAGTCTATAAATGAGATATCGCACTGGTGTTAAATTTTCTGATTTTGATCTGTGGTGATTTTAGCGAGTACCTCTCTTTAGAGTGAATCTCTTTCTTAAGTGAATGTGTTTCCTAGAAAGGAAATACATACTGAAATACTCAGAGACAAAGGGCATGATACTTATAAACTGACTTGTTCTGAAAGAGAGAGAGACAGAGGGAGGGAAAGTAAGAGACAGGAGAGAGAGAGGGAGGGGAGAAAATGGTAAAGTGAATGTAGCAAAACAGTAGAAACTAGTGAACTCAGGTGAAAGATATTTGGGAGTTCCTAGCAATATTTTTAAAACTTTCCCTAAATTTGACATTCTTTTTTTAAAAAAGAGAAAAAGGTTTCAAATAACAATAAAAAATCCAAATAAAGCCTAGAGTTAAGTGACTAGTACTGTATCAGTGTTAACCAGCTGGTTTTGATGATAACTGTACTACAGGTATATCCCAGGTGTAGTAGAGGAGCATTCTGAGAAACGGCACATCACCAGCAGCTGGGACCACACCCCGTGGCAGCAGAGACATCCACACCTAAGGAAAAGACGAGGTTAGCACCAACATCCCGGTTTTGATAACGTGCTGTAGTTATGGGATTCATCAGAACTGAGGGAAGCTGAGAGATGGGTATCCAGGACTTCTCTGTGCAACTTTTTATGAGTCTATAATTATTTTGAAATTAAAAGTTTTTTTTTTTAAGTGGTTCAGAGGGACTTCCTGGTAGTCCAGGGGTTAAGACTTCCCCTTCCAATGCAGGGGGTGCAGGTTCCCTGGTTGGGATCCCTGGTTGGATTCCCAGCGGGATGCCTGGCTGGGGAGACAAGATCCCACATGCCTTGTGGGCAAAACACCAAAACATAAAACAGAAGCAATACTGTAACACATTCCATAAAGACTTTAAAACTGGTCCACATCAAAAAGTTCTTTAAAAAAAAAAAGGTTCAGCAGAGTTAAGACTTCAAAGGCGAAGAAGTTTGGGGAATATCTTTACCTATTTATTTTGCTTATATTTTCCTTTTTATGTATGCACAAAATGATATGTGATAAAAATGTATGGATGAATCTAGAGAGCTTATTCAGATAAACAGAGATTCCAATGAGTAGGGAGTATGGCTACCTGATATTTCAACAAACTCACCCTGACCCGTCTTCCTGGGGACCAAGTTTGATGAGGCCCCACAGATGCCTCTGGCTGTGGCTCAGAGAGCCAGCCACACAGTCAGACAGCCCAGGTGGCCCGAACCTTCCGCAGGCAACTCTACTTCGCCCAGCCTCTGCCGTCTAATGGCACTCCCAGCGGAGAGGAGGGACCTATAGTCATAGTCATAGCTCCCTGTCCTCTTACAGAGTTTTCAAGGTGATCTGGAAGCAAGAAGGGAACAATGGGAGGCACTGCCTCAAGTCTTTTTTTTAACCCCCACTGAGCTGCCTCCTGCTTCCGGCTGCCTCATATCTGTGTTCATATTTAGATGCTACAGGCTAGAATTGGAGCTCAAGTTGGTGTCTCCCTTTGCACCTTCTAGCTCCCTAAAGGGTTGCTTCTCAGCTTAAAGAATATACTAAAGTCGTTTAGCAGTAGCACTCGGGCTGGACTTCGGAGTGTGTGGATTCTGTCCAAAAGCTGCAGATGTTTAAGCTATTTCCTCCTGGAGTTTGATGGAATAATAAAAGGTTAGTGTTGTCACAGTAAGGAGGTCTGCAGCTGGTCCCATTTCCTTTTATTACAATCCAATGTAAACAGATTAAATCTAACTGCTCGGATCACCAGAAGGGTACATTTTAAAGCCAGAAATTCCTTATTTCTTCTTTCTTTTATACTCTGAAGACCCTCAGTCCTCTTTCAGATGCCATTTTTTAATCATTGGGAACATGTTGGCAACAGACTGCTCGAACTAAATACCTCTTTTCAAGTTCGCGCGCTCCCTTCTCTATAGCCCCATCTTGAAGGCCCCCTGTCTGCTGACTGCAGTGATGCCAACAGGTCAGGTAATCCAGAAAAACTACTGGTCCCCCTGCCCCGGCCGAGTTCACCACCAGCATGTGGTGCGCTTCCCCCTGAAGCCCCATCTGGCTCCTCCTCTTCCAGTGCGCCCAACTTTAGAAGCCAGGGAGTAACTGGGAAGTCGGGGCTGGGGGCGGTCCTGGAGCTCCCACCTAATCAACCACAAGTGGGACGGTGCTGGGGAGGCGGTAGGAGGCTGGGGACGCAGACGAGGAGGCATTAGTCACTGGTGTGTCAGTTTTATTACTAAAAAGGAACAGCCCGTGAAACTGAGGGTGGATCATCTAGCCCAGAGGTTTTCAGTACTTTTTCTAGGTTTTTAAATATATGGACCATTTTTAAAGTCTTCACTGAATTTGTTACAACATTGCTTCTGTTTTATGTCTTGGTTTTTTGGCCGAGAGGCATGTGGGATCTAGCTTCCTGATCAGGGATTGAACTCCTTGCATTGGAAGCTGAAGTCTTAACCACTGGACCACCACAGAAGTCTCAGTTTCCTTTTGAATATACCTAGAACCCCTGATTCTAAAGTAATTTTACCTGGGAGTCCATGAAAAAAGTGACTCAAAACAGAACTGCTCTATTTGGAGGGACTTAGAGCTCTGGTCTCTTCCCAGCTCCCCACAGTGACATGTGACAGGGCACCAAGGAACAGAACTGGAAAACCACTGGCTCCCTCTAAACAAGGGAAGTCCAATGAGAAAAGTACCTGCCAAGGTCACACAGCCAGCTGGTGGCAAACCAGAGTCTGGCATCTTCTCCATCACGTGACTCTGCTTTACCCCATGTACCCATGTTCTGTGTCCTTAGAATGAGCAGATCTTCATCCTTAAGACAAGCTTAATCTCAAGCTTCCAGGATGAGCAAAAAGTTCCACAAGAAAGAAAAAAAAAACCAAGTTACCTGACAAAACTGATTTTTTAGTTCATGGGGAACACTATCATAATCCAGTTTTGTGACACCCAGAGATGACTGGCTAATGGAATAATTTTCCAACAGCACTGGGCACATCTGAGTGTTCAGCTACATGATTCTGGATGTGACAGTGGCAGCCATGTGCTCTGGGGAGACAGGAGGGCCCTGAAAATGGCCCAACTATAGAAGGCCAGATCAGAGGGTGCAGATACCCAAGCGCGGGTGGAGGATGAGTTCCACACCTGGACTCTTCTTTCTCATCCCAGTCCTTCCTCCCAAAATGGGAGAGATACATTTCTTTCTTTTTTTGGCTGTGCTGAGTGGCATGTAGGATCTTAGTTCCCAGACCAAGGATCAATCCTTCAACCCCTGCACTGAAAGCATGAAGTCTTAACCACTGGACCACCAGGGAAGTCCCTGAGAGAGGCATTTCTTTAAGAGAAATCTTTGTTTTCTCCTAGCCTAGCTGATATGATGGCTTTAAATCAATTACATTTAATCCTGTAGATCTCTGGGATATGGCCTCAGGGCATCTCTCCAGTTTTATTCATTCCCTTTTATTCATGGGATTCATTTCTAGGTCCTCCACTTTTCAGGGCAACATCACGGTGTGATGGAAAGAGCACCAGGAAAGGAATTTTAGTCTCTGACTTCCAGACCTGGCTTCCAATCCTTTCCCAGATTCTTCACTTCCAAACTCTGTAACCCTGGGCTAGTCACTGAGCCTGCCGCTCACAGAAATCCTATAAAAGGAGAGGCAGGCACGGAAGGACGAAATAAAGTAAAGCCTGTAGAAGACTTTTAAACTATAAAGCACCATAAAAATTTGAGGCATCCGTGTTTTTATAATTATTTAATCAGTGGATCAGATACCTCTGACGGCATCACTTCAGAGCTGTTCCTGGGAATTCTGCTGTCTTGGCTCCTGCCAGGACTGTAGACCTATCATCCCCCGCCGGGCTAGGAACACGGGGTGAACTGCGATGTGCACGGCTGTGGGGTTCCCAGAGCTGCTCTTCCCAGCCGGCCTCCCTTTCAGTGGTGTCTGGATGAAAATAATCTCATAAAATCATCCTCCAGCAGCCAAGTGTAGAAAATTAAAAAGAAGGCTCACTAATCCAGACAGGAAAAGTCCTGATTTATTGCTCTAACCTCTCGTGTCATAAAATGGCAATGAAACAAAAACACCATTCTCTGGAATGGAGGGAGAGGAAATTTAAGAGTTGGACAGAAAAAGCCGAAGGAAATGAAAGTGCTGGTGTGCTCTGAAAAGTAACTCTCCAAATATGCCACTGGTCCCCTTGGTGTTCTCAGGCCTCCCTGACGGCTTCCAGACCTAAGGTGCTTGGCTTCCTCTGAGTCGGAGTCTCTCCTGGCTGACGGGGGCTGCTAACTTCACCAGGGATCTTTCAGCCTCTCATGTCATCACCGGACCAGATCAGGGGACAACTAAAAGCTGGGCTGACAAATTCGAGAGATGACGAATGAGCCAGGGCAGAGTTCGGCCGCCCTGCCATACCCGCTGATCCAGCTTGGCTGCGTTGCTGAGGCGGTGGTGAGGCGACTGGAGAGCAGAGGGGTGGGGTGGGGTGGGGTGGGGCAGGAAGGACTGCTCTTTCACTCAGGTTTCTAAATGTGCTTTCAGATAAAGCCCTTCCAGAAAGACCACCAAAGTTGTAATCTCTGAATGTGTTCAACAGCCAAGGGATCATATTTAAGAGTGAGCAGACCCATTTTCAGAAACAAACATTCGGCAGGCTGTGCGGATGAAATGCAAACCAGACTTACTTGCTCTAAATCTCCTTTCTCCATCGCCAGTTCCTCCATTTCTGCTGCTGGCTCATCTTCCAGGAAGGGATTGGTGGATGCAGGTGGAGATTCAAGTTTTTTCTGTTAATTAGATGTGAGAAACAGATGGGTGTTTTCTGAGTAGAGTCAACACCTTTCCCCACTGATCTGCCTTTTCCAAGGCTCTCCAACAGCTATACCATGCAGTCTGATCTGATGGGCAAAAATGGAAATCCCCTGGATCACATTCTCACCACCAGGACTTCACACTGCTTTTTATAACAGGAGGATAATTTACAATATTGTGATGGTTTTTGCCATATATCAACATGAATGGGCCATAGGCATACATGTGTCCCTCCCCTCCTAACCACCCCCTCCCCCCTCCCTCCTCACCCCACCCCTCCAGGTAGTCAGAGAGCACCAATTTTGGGTTCCCCACATCACACATCAAACTCCCTCTGGCTCTTCCAGAAACCTTACTGCCCACCTGACCCCAATCACGAGCTGCCTAAAACTCTCACTCATCCTTCAGTCTTCAAGTCAGAAGTCTCCTGTTCTGGGCAGCCTTTTCCCACCTGGCAAGTCTGGTTTAGAAGCTTCCACCCCACCTGGCATGTCCCCTAACCAGGTATTTATTAAAATACTGCCAATTACTCATGTGTGTGTCTCCTCCCCACCAGGTTCTGTGACTGCAGGAATCATGTCTATCTTGTGTCCTATCTCTGGTGCCTGGCCAGAGACCTATATATCTTCTGAAATACGAAGGTAGGTTTGAATTCAAAAACAAACTCCAGAGCTAATCTTTTGTGTTCCAGATCATAGACTTCTCTCCTCCCAATTAAGACCCATTACAGCACCCACAACAAGATCTCCTTGAGAAAAATTACTCCCCAGCCCCTGAATATGACTTTTTTTTTCATTTTTCAAAAATACTTCTGAGCATGTATTTAAAAACAAAAAACATTTATTTGACTGCACTGGGTCTTAGCTGCAACATGCAGGATTTTCAGTCTTTAATTGTGGCACTCGACCTCTTTAATTGCCACATGTGGGATCCAGGTCCCTGATCAGGGATCGAACCTGGGCCCCCTGCACTGGGAGCACAGAGGGTTAGCTACTGGACCAACAGGAAAGTCCCATGACCACTCTTTCCAAAGATCACTGAGTGAGACTTCAGGCTAGTAGAAGGCTGGACATGTGGGTTTCAGCTCCAGTGCTGTTGCGTTGGCCCAGTCACCTAGCTTCTCTGAACCCCAGCAACCTGAATGGCTGAATGAGGAGGACAGTTACAGACCGCTTGAAGGATTAAATGTGATACAGCGTGTGAAACGCTAGAAGCAGCACATGATACATATTAACAATGATGATTCCAGTACAACAACAGAATGGCGGTGGTGCTTTGGAATTTTTTTATTTTTTTACAAATCTGACCTCAGAATGTTGTTTATGCCAAGACTCAGAATCATATCAGGTCAGCTCAACAGTGTGATCCCCAAACCCACTTTGACCCAGTAGGATCAGGAATCCAGTGCTATTAACTAATTTAATTTGTTGTTGAAGCTTAGATTCCGTTTTTCACCCTCACCCTAAAATACCAGCAACCCTCACAGAGACAACTAAAACTTAGAAATATGGCTTTCAAAGAAACATTACTTTCTAAAAATAGCCTAATTCTGAAAATAAATGTAAAGCTTTGTTCAAGATTGTTCAGCAACAGAAACAGGATGTAAGTTTTTGAACCAAATATTCTTCATCTATTGCTAGGCCTACCAGGGTTGATAATATGTTTCACAATTATGTACAGGTAGGCCTCATTTTAAAAACAATGTGTTCTTGGAAATCTTGGTGATGCGGACTGAGGGCGTTCCTGGGCTCCACACTCACTGATGGGAGTATTCAATGGATGGAGGTAAGTCGTAAGAAGCAAACATAAAAGGCAGCACTGAAAAAGCAGAGAGACGTTCCTGGCAGTACAGTGTGGGCTACTTGTTTGCTGTCACCGGGTCAGGAGATTCCCCACAGGAGAGGTGTCCTTCCTATTCCCACAGTCTGTCTCTACTGACAAACTGATGAGATATACTGGAGTCAGGGGCACTTGGGAACTTCCTGCTTATTCATGTGAGGCACATGCATTCCAGCTGGGAACCAAGCTGATACCAGAAAAGCGACTCACCACTCCTCCGTTCACCCACTTGACAAAGGGATGTACTGGGCACCACAAGGAAAGCAGGGAGCGAGGCGGACTATGCTCAGTCCTCAGGGAGCTTATGGTCAAGTGGGAGAGGCAGACTTTAACCAAAGAATCACACCAGCGTGTGTGGCGGGCCATGTAGGAAAAGCAGAGGTTGTTATGAAAGGATGCAACAGAGGGTCACAGAAAACCACCCCGAGGAAATGATGTTTGAGCCACAACTGAAGGATGCTTCAGAGCTCAGTGTGGGAGCGGTGTGGGATGGCCAGGGCTTTCTAGGCAAAGGGACTAGCGGGTGATGCCACCCATCCTGCAGTCGTGTGCTGAGCATCTGCTCAGCTCCAGGCACGCTCCTGGGCACCAGAGATCCAGCACTGAGCAAGGTAAAGAAGGGAGGTGCAGTGCTGAAAATACAGTGTGGGAACTGGGCTGAGCTGGGGAGGTTCTTCACAAGGTGATCCCAGAGGGCAGGGACATTTGAGTAGAGACTTGAATGAGGAAAAGCCAGTTGGGCCAAGACCTGGGGAAGAGCATTCTCCCCAGGGAGAGCCGATGCGAAGGCTGGAGTGAAAGGAGCATGGCAGGGAGGGGCGGCGGGGCCCCCAATCACACAGCCTGTTGAGGGCTGTGGGAAAGGCTGGTTTTCTCATAGCAACTGGGCAGTCACTGGGGGTTCTAAACAGGGCAGTGGAAGGATCCAGTTTTAGATTCTGAAGAGGCTGCTGCCAGGTGGGGCTGACACCAGAGTGGGAGAAGCTAGAGTCGTGGAAATGGAAAAAAGTGGCCACACCTGGGGCATCTTTAGGAGAGCAGACTTAAGGGGACTTGGTGAGAGAGTGGATGTGACGGGGAAGGAAAGAAAGGAATCAAGGGAAAGGTGCTTTCTGGCCTGAGGAACTGTGGTGTGACCATTGACTGAGGGATGGGCCTGGATTCAAGTCCAGGCTCTACCACTCGGGTATGTGGCTTAACTTCTCCACGCCTCAGCCCTTCCACCTGCAATGTGAAGGGATATGAACCCACTGCACAGAGATGTAGTGACAGTTAGTGAGGCAGCACATGTAAAGCATGACTGTGTATACAGAGCAGCTTAACACGACAGCTGGGGAAGTGCGGCATGCGGGGGCTGTCCTTAGTATTTAACAGGGCACAAGTCATGAAGGCAGGACCGCAGCTCTGCCTCTCAATACAGCGACACTCAGCGGGGAATGAGAGAGGACCACAGGGCTTAGAAGACTCATAAAAAGAATGTTTTTAATCACAAGTGAGATGTTCCCTACTATTTCATCTCTTTGGGAGCTCTCCAAGAAATGAAAGCAATGCATCCATCAAATTACAAGGCAGAGGCCCGCTGGGCTTCACCCTTCTGCCCTAGTCTCCAACAAAGCCCTCCAAGTACCTCCTGTACCACCATCCCATTGGCAAATGTTATGCCACAAAACACTGAGAGGTGGATGCAGACGCCAGCTACTGAGGCGGCCACGTTACTGCTCTGATTAATTTGCTGTGATGAAAGAACCAGTCTCCACAGGAAGCCGTCACCAGCACAACTCAGCCCTGTGTGCAAGAGGCCCCCTGGCAGAGACAACCAAATGTGCCACTCACTCCTGCTCTGTGGCTGTCACAGACCACAGAGAATTACAAGTTGAGGTTTAGATTTTAAAGAACTCAAATGACATGTTCCACAAGCTCTGGGGCTGCTAAATGAAACCAAAAATCTGCCAATAAATGTACAACTTTCCAGTTTTGAGAGAATTCATTCTTTTTGCTATGATGACAGTTGATTTCAAGTTCATATATGAAAAGTCTTCACACGGCAAGTGTATTCCTACTAATTAAACCACATGGGATTCCCAACACTATCAAAACAGCAGCGGCCACAGGACAGCCAAGCTGTCTCATTTACTGTTGGCAAGAGCCAACCAGGCTTTAGTCAGTAGTATGTCCACATCTGGGTCTGTCTGCACAAATCTCTTTCTAAGGTCTTAGCTGGACCCTTCAAATCATCAAAGGAAGAAACTCTGAAATTTAAGATGAATCTGTTTCCTTTCCCTGGAGAAGAGAGCTTTCAATGTGAGATGAAAGTTCCACAATTTCTGCATTTCTCATTCCAGAAACACTTTATTCCAGCCCAGTTCCTGATTTGTCCTTAAAAAGATGGCCTGGAGGCCTCAGCCGATAGGATGATGAGCACAGGCCTGTGCGCACCTGGTTTAACCTTGCTGGGACCCCTCTTTTGTTCTTGGTGCCACCACATTCAGATCTCATGTTGTGACAGTTACGTATAGGTGTCTTTCTCCTACTAGAATATACGCGGCTGTCTGATCCAATTTTTCATCTTTACCCAAGGCCCTGCCCCAAGAGGGAGCTTGAAAAACACTGGTGGATAAACGCTGGTGGAGAAGCATTGAATAAAATCCTCTTCAAACACAGGCATTGTGGTTCCTATTTTTTGTTTAAAAAAAAAAAACACAAGCAAACCCAGGTAGGTGTAGGTGTGTATGCGTGCGTGCACATGTGCATGCATGGTTGGAAGAGTCTCAAATTATAACCAAACTATTAAACAGTGCACATCTCTGGGAGGAGAGATTTAGAGTAATTGAGAAAGAAGAGATTATTCTATTTTTTTTTTTAATATTCTGTCTTCTAGTTTATTTGTTTTTAAGATTTTTTTTACGTCGACCTTTTTTTTTGATGTGGACCATTTTTAAATTCTTTATTAAATTTGTTACAATATTGCTTCTGTTTTATCTTTTGGTTTTTTGGCCACAAGACATGTGGGATGTTAGCTCCCTGACCAGGGATCAAACCCATAGCCCCTGCATTGAAAGGCGAAGTCTTAACCACTGGACCTGGATCCACTGCCAGGGAAGTCCCAAGAAGAGATGGTTCTTTTAAAATATTTTATTCTGTTTGAGCTATAACAAGCATGTATTACTCTCCCTCTTTTTGGTAGATAAATTATCTGAAGCATGAAGATGATTTATAACTAAACTCAGATTTTCTAAAACCCTTGATATTTTAAAACTGTGATATAATTAACATAAAACTCACCTTTTTAAGGTGACTTTCATTTCAGTGATTTCATAGAGGCTGAATATAATGTTTACCATAAATCTAATCACTGAGTCTCTAATGATGCATGTGGGTATAGTTAAATCCTATCTAGACATTTGCTTTTAATTTCAAGGCATTTTAATTTACAGACTATATTAAATCCCTCCTAAAGGTCGGGAATTTAGGCAATCAGCTAGAAACCTGGGCAGTTCCCTTCTTCCAGTAACCGTTATAGCACAGGACATTATGAGTTTGTTGGGGCTGGAATAATAAAAACAAAACATGCCCTGTCCTTAAGGCTCTTTCAGTCTAAGTTTCTAACAGTTTCTAACAGTCTAAGTCTCTAAGTATCCACATCTGTCAAAAAAGAGCAAAAGATGATGCATCACACGGCTCAGTTAGGAAGAGCTTTCCAGGTGAGCCTGTCTTTTCAGGTGAGCTCACCCTTATTGTTTAACTGTCAATCGGTCACCAAGGCGGGTGAAAAGGCCTGAGTGATACAGTGAAGGATGGAAGGGAGCAAGCCTGGGAGGGTCTCTGGTTAACCTGGCCTTTGGCGGACTTCTTATCTGCTCTATTATTTTCCAAGGAATCTGATAACTTTCAATGAAATCTGGCATATGATAAAGAGTATTAAGATATATTTTGATTCATTCTGTAGTTCCACTACCCTGAAACAAAATGGTGATTACCCAAAAGGCATATCCTGGGATCAAGGCCAGAGGATTTCTGTTGCCTTTCTAGAAACTCATCTTTAAGGGAAGATCCTTGAAGGCTGTGGAGCTGCCATGGTCAGGAAATGGAATGCAGAATGGTTGCTGAGTCACAATAACTGGGACAAAGAACAGTCTCAGGGGAAGAGACTGTCTTAAAAGAGAGAAGTGACATGGAGAAGCCTGTGTGGAAGACAGCTGACCAACTGGAGAGGTGAAGGGTAAATAGAAAGCTCATGGCTCAGGATTTCTGCCAATGCAGGGGGTGCAGGTTTGATTCCTAGTTGGAGAGCTAAGATCCCACATGTCTTACAGCCAAAAAACCAAAAAATGAAACAGAAACAATACTGTAATAAATTCAATAAAGCCTTTAAAAATGGCCCACTTAAAAAAAAAAGCTCATGATTCAACAGGATTTTTTTGTAATCTGAAACTGCAAACTAGATAGGAGAGCTAGGCAACAGCTGAACAACTGGAGGAAGTATTTGTAAATTGATTATGCCAGAGAATTTCAAAGACAGAAGTCCAAAAAGGAATGGATTGGTGGGAAAGGTTCAGGAGTTCCTAGTGACTGGGAACAACATCTCAGAGCACAGGACCCCCAGGAGACAGAAGGCTGCAGTCTGGGAGCATGATCCTGGTAGTGGGTAAAAGTGGAGAGATGCCGGGCTGCCCTGAGAAACAAGTAGACATCCACTGATCATTTCCAGACCTTTTCCTCACCTATTTACATATATAAACATGCTTCTCCCACAAATGGAATTACACTGTATGTACGGGGCCGTGTGGCTCAGCTGGTAAAGAATCTGCCTGCAATGCAGGAGATCCCTGGTTTGGGAAGATCCCTTAGAGAAGGAAATGGCATCCCATTCCAGTATTCTTGCCTGGAAAACCGATGGACAGAGGAGCCTGGCAGCTATAGTTCATGGAGTCGCAAAGACCTGGACATGACTTAGCGACTAAATTACCACCACTGGGCTATAGCTTACGTTTTGCACCTATATATGTGAGAGGTTTTCTTCCTACGACAACACATCTACATCTATTCCTCATTCTACCACTCTGAAACTGTTCTATCTATTCCACAGCGTGAATATACCATATTTTACTTAAGGTCAATGATGGACATTATGGAAATCTCCAATGTTTTCTGCTTTTAAGGTTGCAGTTCACCTTTTGGGGGGTTACATCTTCCTCTAAGCACATCTTCATTATAATAAAACTCAAGAGTTGATAATGTAATAAGTTATTTGTGACTGAATAAGTGAGGACTCTATGACTCACAGAATTACTAGGCTTAAAATAGGGGTGATCCCTTGATAAAATGATGACAAGACACTCTAAAAACATGAAATATTGCATAATAGACAAATGATAAAGCCATACAGAATGTTCTGTATGACTATTTGAATGAATTCAACAAAATCCTTGGGATGGGGGATTAAGCACTTGAGCTGATGGATGGAAACACCAAACTGTATAAGACTTCAAAAGCGAAGCCCACCCACCCAGGCCACCAATGCCTCCATCTGGTATCCCTTAGGACAGTCTTACCAGCGTTCCATCTGTCAGGGTGCACCCGGAAAAGCGTTTTGCAAGAAATCCCTCAAAGTTAGTCGTTCTCTGAATAGCAAAGAGAAGCAATTTCACTTCAATTTCCTTTGCTCTTGTACGCATGATCTTGGCAAGTTCTGTCCTTCAAATTAAAGAGAGAAGAATGTTGTCGAACAAACTGATCATTCAAGACAGGACAAAGTTAAGTGGCTTTAGCTTATACTTTAAAAAAAAACAAAGCATGTAGTCATTTCAAAACCTGAAGTCTATCACCAACTAAGTTTAATGCTTAGGGAATAGAAACACATATTCTAAATAAGAATTTTAGGGAATTTCCCAGCAGTCCAGCAGTGAGGACTCTGCAATCTTGCTGCCGAGGGCCTGGGTTCAATCCCTTGTAGGGGAACTAAGATCTCATAAGCCATGCAGCCTAAATAAATAAATAATAAGAATTTTAAGGTGAAATTATCCACCAGTCCAAAAAAAAAAAAAACAAAATCAAAGATAATGGCTATCAGATTGCTTACACGGCTACTACAGTTTTTATCATTTTTAAAATTTCCATTCACTTGTTAATAGTATATATGAAGCATTTACTCAGTATTTTATAAAAATGCATATATTCTATATAATTTTACGAGTCATTAATTACTGAATCATAAAGCCCTCCCTCTTCCAGACAGCTCAATAACCATCTTTCAACCAGAAAGCAGGACCCCTGGGTAGAGATGGGAGAGATGGGAGTCGATTGATCCCCTTGTAAAAAGTGACAGGTACCCATCTGGGTGTTTCCTGCCTGTGACGCTTACAGGCCACTCAAGTGTCCCATCTCAGAATGCTACGTTGTAAGGGAGCAGTCGCACGAGAGTTCTCAGTAAGTACTGAGCTACAGATCATCTTCCCACACAAATAAACAACAAAAACCAAACAAAGGGCCTCTTAATTTGAGAATTATGTATCTACAGGCTTTTAGCCAAAATTCGAACAACGAAAGCTTGGCAGCAGCACTGCCATTAGCTGACACAAGAGCACATGTGTTGGCTTTTATGTACACTCACTCTCCTGTGGACTTCATTTTTCACAGAAAATGAATTTTGCAAGACACTGAACTAGGGGCTAAAGTGAATTAGTTATCAATCTCTCAAGCAATGCACTCTTTCTTTGCTAATCAGGACTTAGAAAGTGACAACCACAATCAACTTTGAATCAATAAAGTCATCTAATCCAGCAACAAGTGTTTCTGAAAACCACCATCACACAGAATGTAAAGCACCAAGGGTGACCCTAATGTAAACTAGGGACTCTGGGTAGCAAGGAGGTGTCAAGGTAGGTTCAGCAACTGTAACCTGTATACACTCTGGTCGGGGATACTGATGATGGCGGAGGCCTCTGTGGATGCAGTGGAGGGGAGGGGGTATATGGGAAATCTCTTCTTGTCAATCTTGCTGTGAACGTAAATCTGCTTTAAAAACTAAAGCCTACGTGTGCATCCTAGAGCCTGGACTCTGCAACAAGAAGAGTCAATGCAATGAGAAACCAGCGTGCCACAGGTAGAGAGTAGCCCCTGCTCACCCCAAATAGAGAAAGCCCATGCACAGCAATGAAGACTCAGCACAGTCATAAATAAATAATTTTAAAAATAAAGCCTATTAAAAAAAAATCAACAGCCAATATCTCTTAATGAGTCCCTGCCCCCTATGATGTGCTCTTAAAGCATACAACTTGACTGTAATCCACAATTTTAAGAGAGATAATTACCATGAATTACTCTAAGGTGGCTGAGTTATGCATACATATGGGACTTCTTAAAAAATTAACTGGGGTTAATGTAATTGTGCACTGGTCAGGGGGCCTCTGTAGACTCTAGCTTTAGCTCTGTCATGGACACACTGATGTATACTTCTCAGGCTTTAATTCTTTGATCTAAAGGGACTATCTGGCCTTGGGCTATGGCTCATGGAACTGAAACAGGAGGAATGGGAGAAGGTCTGTAAAAGGCTCAGAACACTCAGATGCCAAAGTGATTAACGATCCAAAGACTATAAACACTGGGTTAGGGGTGGGAAATCTGCTCAACAACTATTTCCTGAGTGTGTACTATGTCACTGGAGTAGACACAGCCCTGTCCCTCTGGAACCATCTACCCAGCATGTCAGAGAAGCAGAAAGATGACGGATGTACATTCACTGAACACTGATATGTGTGACACAGACACAGGGGAAAACGCGGGGCAATGAATCACTACAGGAAAATCTGGCCAATGTGCTTTCGGATGGCTCAGAAGGCAGGCCGTTTGACGTAGGGCAAGGCTATAGGGAAGTCCTAGAACAAAGATAAGAGCAGACTGTGCTGCTGTGTGGTGTGTATATCACTCTTAAGGCGGAACAGACATACAAACAAGTGCTCTGGCTACAGCCTGCTAGCCCAGGGCACTCATGTACCCTTTTCCATTTTTCCCTATCAAGTGTTTACCCCCTCTTCACACAATGCTCTCTCCTCTAAGGCTGGAACTCTGAACATGGAGAAGGTGGAATACAGCTACAGCTGGAGTCAGGGACTCAGTTTTGGATATATTCTAATTTTCAACAGGAATGGAGTCTTCTGAAGGGACTCCAGCACAGCTGAAGACATTCTCCTGAAAATCATGATTCTCAAACCAATTTTTAAAAACAGGTAGAAGTGGTTCCAAAGCCACAGGAACCCATAGAGACTGGGGGGCTGGGCTTTAATAAACTGATATCAATCAATACCCAAACCAGTAGAGAGCTGGCAGCTACCTTGTGATGTGGCAAAATTCTACGGCAATTCTCTCCGCCATGTACCACTCACGTGGGAACATCCGGCCATATTTCTCCTCATAGTCCACGAGCTGGCGTTTGATCCAGGCATAGCGACGGTCGATTTTGTCCAGCCAGGCAACCTGGGGGAAGCAGGGAATAAAATCTACCCCAGCACTTAGAAGTAGTATTGACAGTTGAAGGAAATAAGCAAAAACATAGAAGTAAGAAAAACACAACCAATCTATTTCTTGTGATTTTAAAGAGTCTAGGTTACTCTTAACCCGGGGTCTATGATTGGGCTTCAGGGGTCTATAAATTTCCTGAAACTGTATGTAAGGTTTTATGTATAGGTGCATTTTTGCAGAGAAGATCTCTAGCTCTCATCCATTTCTCCAAAGGATCAGGGACCCCAAAATGATTAAGAATCACTGAACTGTACAGTCAGCCCCTAGGAATCAGGGTTTAACAACCAACATTTTATGTCAATTTTAAGACAGTAATACTAATGTCAATTTTTAATACTAATGTCAATTTTAAGACAGTAATACTAATAAAATATAAATCATAGACTTGAGAGCAATCAATTCTTAGTACAATTCAAATGTGATATCTGAGCTCATTTGGTCAATACTTACATCTTGGTTTTCTTGAAAAAGTACTAGGTACTCTGACAGATGCTGTTTAATAAACTTTTTGATGATTTCCTGTTTGATTCTGGGGTCCAAGATGTTAGCAACCTGACACGCATCTCGTAGAACGTTGCTGGGTCCTCCTGGCCTCTGGTAAAACACACAGCACACACACCAGTTCAGAAGCCAGAAGTGGCCTTCAAATCTTATGGCCTCTGACAGCTGCTGCTTCTTGTTCTACTCATGATGTTGTTATTACTTCCACTCCCCTGACACTCATTCTTCTGCTGTGGATGGATATTTGAGTTACTTGTTTCTCAATGAAAGAATCATTAAGCTAGTCTGTAGTAGCCAGTATAAAAGCTACTCCGTGAATCAACAATGAGACATCCTGGAAACCGGGCCAGCAATGATGGTAGGAACTTTTGCTTACTGAACTGAAGTCACCTTCCTGAAGGGCCCTAAAAGTCAGAATGACACCAGTCTGATGCCACACGTGCCACCTTCCTCTGATTCTAACCTTGCTTTCCTGTTCTCAAAGTGCTGTATTTATGCCAAACAGTATGCTGGCATTTAAAACCCAAATCCAGGTTCCATCCACCATCCTCGCCCCACTGATGGTCAACCACGCAAACAGGCAGCCAAATTATATTATGATATTGGTGCCCTGACCTGAAAAAAATAGTAGAAGACCATCAAAGGGCTGTATTGATACATCAGGATGGGAAGGCTTTTGTTATTACTGAAGGTAACTCAGTCTCCTCGAACCTT
The DNA here is from genome assembly GCF_027580195.1 of Bos mutus. NCBI lineage: Eukaryota > Metazoa > Chordata > Mammalia > Artiodactyla > Bovidae > Bos > Bos mutus. The sequence goes on from NC_091635.1 coordinate 39,948,156, forward strand.
TCTTTACAGTAACTCACTGAATGAACGTGGTTGGCTGAGTGGACTACAGAACACTTGGCATCGGCTCGTGGCTTGGCTAAATAACCACATAACTTTGGCACAGTTATTGACACTCATCTGAAAAATAATTAGAAAAAAAATAATGCATTTTAACTAGGTGATGATTAAGGGTCTTCCAGATCTTTATGATTTTTTAAAATCAATTCTAATTTATCCATCTCAACTGAAGTTCAAGAGTTTCTTAAGTGTCACTTCGGCTAACTAAACTGTTAAATGCTGACTATGCTCCGTGCTGAGTGGCTATTCTGCCATCCACTGAGAATTCTGACTGCTCAACTCTGGCTTATGGATGAAAACGTTTGATCTGACAGAGAAGTCATGAAAGCCAAAATCTACGGGCTCAAGGGTTCCGATTTTTTCATTTATAAAGGACTTCACAGTAATCTTGGATACTTTTTTTTAAACATTTTGATTTCCACTTGTGAAGCAGTAATAAAAACATAAAGCCTTTAAGAGAGGTCAATAGTCACTCAGAAGGAAAAAAGAAAACTCTTAGAGAAACATCAAGTCATCTAGCCAGAGAAAAGGGAAACAAGTTGTTAAAGAAAACCATTTTCACCTCATTTTCCTCCTGGGGTCTGAGAAAAAGTTATAATGTAGGTCAATGTTATGTTTTCCTAGATGATAAAGCTGGGCTTTATCTGCATCTTTCTAAAACTTCTTAAAACCAGGGTCAATAGCAGAGTAGAGTAAAGCAGACCCTAGTAATTATAACTTGTGAATCTCTTACTATCCCTTTTTACAGGACTATTTTCTGATACCCACTCCCCACAGTTACAGCAAATGGAAAAGGAAGATGAAGTCCACAAAGGAACATGCTTTATGAATAAAATACCTGATTGCTAGAAGACAGCTAGAATATATGCAGACATGAAAACCAGAGGCAGGTTTCCTATAGGAGGTAATCGACAAAGCTGGGGCAGCTACCCCCACATACCTCCTAAGTCTCTTATATGAGGCACAAAGAACAACGATTAAGATATTTCCAGTTATTGAATTATAAAACGGATCCAGGAAACGTTCCTTGGCTCGGCAAACAGACATATATCCCCCACCTCCATCCACCAAGCTGCCTGCCAGTCAGTGTGCTTCAGGTCATTTCTGAGCCACACAGTTCTTGCTCCTGAAATAGCTCAAATAATAGAGGGGAAAAAAAGCTTCTGAGGGTTCTTCTCTCCCCAACACATGCAAAGCATTAAGATTATGTCTGCTACAATTTGAAGGATGGAGCTAAAAGCAGTTACCCCAGCACAGTGACGGCCAAATGAGGCAAAGCTTGTTATATGAGAAGTGTAACCAATAGCTCACGAGTGAAATTACTGTGGGCTTTGCAGACACAACACAAACAGTCAGGCTACCAGTGAGAGCTGAAGGGATTCATCCCAAAGAACAGGATTCTGACCATTAAAAGCGAGTCTCCTAACTGTCACTCCGAGAGTTACTTAAGCCTGGGCACGTTCCTGTCCGTTGTCTCTTCATCAAATTGAAACCAAAAAGTTATGTAACAATCCTAAAAGAAAATCACTGTGGTTTGGAAAAAAAAATTAAACAAACAAAAAAAGCAACTATGAGAAAAAAGGTAATTCCCCAGGCAGACAACAGTTTGGGTTTGACACACGTTAAGTGAAATCAAAACAAACCCTCACTGTGGATGCTGTGAGGACGCGGATGAGCAGCCATCTGATATTGCTTCAGGATATTTAAAATCAAGGATGGTCCATCACCCTGAATCTTTAGCACACAGACTTTATGGCTGCCAGCAACCGCATTTGAAATAGTAAGTGAATCATAGTTACGGTGAGTGTGAATCAGGCCAGAATATGATGAGAATATCCAAAGACTGAAGGGAAAATGCAAAACAATACCTTGGTGCCCTGGGAAGGAAAAGCTTCTTCAAAATCGGCGAGGATTTGCTGTCCTAACTCAGTCTGGGCCGCCTTCACTCTGTAGGGAAAAGAGAACATATCATTACCTGGCATAATTTTCAAATGTCCATAAATAACTGTGCACGGATCCATAGAGGTTATGACTGCTGAAGTCTTCAGGGATCATCCAGGAAGCAGGGAGTGGTGGCTAGATAAGATAGGTCACACACTAGTTAGCAGCAGGTTTATGACTACATCAGCTTCCCCAGCTTCCCCAGTGGCTCAATGGCAAAGAATTCGCCTGCAGTGCAGGAGACACAGCAGTCGCGGGTTCGATCCCTGCGTCAGGAAGTTCCCCTGGAGAAGGGAATGGCACCCCACTCCAATACTCTTGCCTGGAAACTCCCATGGACAGAGAAGCCTGGTGGGCTGCAGTCCATAGGGTCACAGAGTTGGACACAACTGACCATGCACGCACGCACAGATTCTTCCTACATCCCAAAGCTCTCCTAGGCCTCCCCTCAGCTGTCGTGAGGTAGTACACGTCAGTCTTTGCAAAATGTCACTGGGGTAGTTACGCCGCAGGAAGATGCTATATACTAATGCCCAGTAGTGAGTAGTGAAGTCGCTCAGTCGTGTCCGACTCTTTGCGACCCCATGGACTGTAGCCCACCAGGCTCCTTGGTCCATGGGATTTTCCAGGCATTAATACTGGAATGGGTTGCCATTTCCTTCTCCAGGGGATCTTCCCAAACCAGGGATTGAACCCAGGTCTCCCGCATTGTAGGCAGACACTTTATTGTCTGAGCCACCAGGGAAGCCCAAGTCAAATTTAAATCTGCTTCGGGTTACTGGTGTAATTACTCTGCCGTTCCTTGGAGAACAGGATGGGAAGCGGGTTTTAAACTGCTTCAGGGTTGCTGTTTTTTTCAACCTGGAAACCAACATCAAGATTCTAAGTTTTAACAAGTGAACCAAAATACCGTTTTCTAAAGTAAAAAGACCAAATGATAAAATGAACTGCTATTTGAGTGTGATGGTCACTGAATGAAGACTTAAGTTCACTCGGGAGACGGTGAGGATGAAGACTGAGTCACACTGGAAATGAGTTTGAAAGGGGAGGCTGGAACTGAACCGAGTGGTTTTCATGGAAAGGAGGAGCTCAAGAACTAGTGCTTGGCTGAGAGGAAAGAAGGGAAAGGAGGAGCAGCCAGGACGGGAGAGGAGCTCTGGGTCAGCCGCCTGCCACCAGCTCGCCTGCCCCCAGCCCAGGGGGTTGGGTCCCTCCTGCCCACCATCCTCACAGCTGGACTGCCCTGAGCCTGAGGCAAATCTTTTATCTTCGCTAAAAGCACCATAAAATAATGTTCTTCCTTTTTTGGTCTCCACCCTGTTACTCTGGAATTAACTTTATGAAGTTTCTAGAAATAGTGAACAGCTCAAAACCACAATTTCTTTGGCTACTAGGCGGTGCCTGGCAACCTACAGAGATTTTTTTTTTTTAAATGAGGGGATAGTCAGGACCCAAAATGGTCTGGTTTTTCTGTGGCATAGTTATAATTATGCCTTATTCCAAATACTTTCCAGGGTTTTTCCACTATCTTCAAAACTTAAAACTACTCTTATAGGTGGGTTTGCAGCCTCTCTTAGTTACTTTCCAAGGGGATGAGAAATGATAGAGATAAGGTTGTCACCCAAGTAGCCCACACATTAGAATCTAATGACATTAAAATGTCATTCATCTACACTTGCCCAGCGTACCACAGGAAACATTCCTTGAGTATGAGTTCTGACAAGAGAGAAGATGCTTTTGTAAAACCATTACCTCTGAGGTCTTATGACTCCACATAATGGGCCAGACAGACCGACTCCCCTGGTGCCAGGTCACAAGACATAGCTTCCAGGCCCCTTTGTTCCTTCTCTCTCCTCTTGGCAGCCACAGAGAGCACAGGTTCCCCACTAAGCCACAGATCACTCCTGGAGGGGAAGTTCCATGCTGGTTGAAAAGTCACAGTCTTATTCGCAGGGCTCCTGAGTGTCTCGGTGATGTGATGGTCCCAGCTCTGCCTGTCACCCTTCCTACTCTGCCATCGCCTAACCCCACATTCTTAACCAGATTTGAAATTGGGGTGCCTGAGGCAATAGGGATGGACCTGAGATTATCATACTAAGTGAAGTCAGTCAGAAAGAGAAAGACAAATCCCATATGCTACTTCTCGCCTGTGGAATCTAAACTGTGACACAGATGAAATTATCTATGGAACAGAAGCAGACTCACAGGCATAGAGAAGAGACTCGCGGTTGCCCAGGGGGAGGGGGGAGTGGAGGGGCGGACTGAGAGTCTGGGGCTAATAGGTGCAAACTGTTAGACTGGACAAACAGCAAGGTCCTACTGGACAGCACAGGGAACTTTAACCAATCTCCTGGGATAAACCATAATGGAAAAGAACATGAAGAAGAATGTCTGTATGTGTATAACTGAGTCACTTTGCTGCACAGCAGAAGTTAACACAACAGAGTAAATCAACTATACTGTACTTCAATAAAATATTTAAAAACAGAAATTGGGGTGCCTACAAAGACAATCAGAGCCTATAAGGGCAAAAGTATCAGCCTGTGATGTGCAGACCCCCTTGCCTTCTTCTACAGTCCATTTCCAAGGTTACTTTTTGAGACAGTCTAGACTTAGCTGTGCAACTGGTGAGCTACGTGTACTCCTAATCAAGTCATTTCCCTCATGTGGGCCACAACTAAGAATGGTTCTGAAATGAGAGGTGGGGATGGAGGCCTGGGCTAGAAGCCCCTCAGTATTATTGTTACCTGATTTTGTTAACAGATATCTGTTATCTGTTATCACAACACCCATCTTACAGCTCTAGCTGGCAACAGCATCCATCCTTACCGGTGACTGCAAGTCGGATGTTTAGTGAACACTGGAGCAGAATAATCAGCATTCGCATGCTTCCAAGTGTAGTTTCCGAAGTGTCTAACAGTGACTCAGATGAAAGAGAAACCATTCCCCTTAGTGACAGTAATGATGGTGTCCAGAAACCCAAACCCGGATTCACGCACTTGCAGGATAAGATGTGAATAGTGGTCTTTACAATCAGTTGCCTGAGCAAATCCTACAAAGACACCAAACACACTGAAAAAAACACATCTTTGGCCTCACTCCTTCAAACTCCTTCCTCTTCCAACCATGAAAAGTAAGCTCTTACTGTGAAGAGACGGAGCACTAGACTCTGTTAGCAGAGTACTTACAGAAGTTCAGCCGCCAAGACTTCCTAGTCATCCTTATGAAAGTCAACCTACAACTAATAGAGAACAGGGGAAATGACAATTTCTCCCGGGTCCAAATAAGCTTGACCTGGTTAGGTGGTGACAACTCAGTGCTGACCACTCTTAGCAAATGAGAGATTCCCTATGCTATGCTGGAAATGATCGTCAACCAACTGCCTCCTGGCATCCTCCACACCATGTGACCAGGGGTTGTTCAAAGGCACCCTTCCCATGGGACTTCCCTGGTCATCTAGTGGTTAAGGGGCAACTAAGCCGATGCGACTCAACTGCTGAGCTATATGCACCACAACTGGAGAGAAGAAGGCTCAAGCACCACAACTAAGATCTCATGCAGTCATAAATAAACAAATATTTTTTAAAAAAAGCACCCTTGCCTAAATGTGCTATCAGATTTCAGCATAGGGATGGCAGTAGAGGGACCACAAACTATGAAAACCATTTAGACATTTATGGACAAAATAACCCTGATGCTTCCAATACCCCATGCGTGACTGTCCCAGAGAAAGTACCCTCAGTAATTTGCAATAAACTGACCTCCCAAAATAGAGAGTCTGTACCGGACAGCATGATTAGTCAGTCTGATTAGTCAGATACTCCAGTTTCAAGGAGACAGAATCTCAACCCAGAATCTTAGAGTGACTCAGTAGGACGCTTTGATATCATCAACTAGAATCCTTACGCTTTCAAAACGCGTGCTTTTGAAACTTAATATCCTTTCAGAAAGAACCTGTCATAGTCATACAGCCAGCTGGGCCTTTTCTTTCTTTCTTCCTTTTTCTTTCTTTATGTAAAAATTGTTATTGAAGTATATATAGTTAGTTGACTAGCTAGGCCTTTTCATCCTCCACTTTAATTTCTTTGACCACTATGCCAAGTGATCCCCTCAATCTGCCAAGTACCTCTCATGCAGAAGAGGTTAGAAATAGCCCTGAAAAATATGTTTCAGTTAGAAGGTTTCATGAGTTTCAAGAGAATGCCAGAACCTTCCATTTTTCCTCAGGAAATACTGACTGATTACTAGACACATTGGCTTTCTCAGATATTCTTAAGCCAGGAGGATTTGAAATATAAAGATGACATTAAAGGGAAAAAAAAAAAAAACTTTCCTTCAACGCTACATTAACGTTTAAGCATTTTCCAGAAGGGTAGTTGGAAGAAACAGCTGTATTGAAATTGACGTCCATGAACTTCATATTTCAAATGTGCAGGCAAAGATGTCAGAACACAGGCTTTCCTGTGACTTCCGCAGTCTGCAGACAGCAAGCTCTGAAGCTAGAGGCACTGAAGCGGTGCACAGGGTGTAAGGCTCCCGCCTTCCCCACCCTCCCCAAACAAACAATCTATTTCTATCACTTCCAGATGGTTCTACCATGGCTATGTAAACACAGGGAGGAAAATTCACCAGAAATGATGCTAAAAATAAGAAGTCTGGACTTTCCTCAAACTTTTAGTACCTCCTGAAAAAGAACTGTAGTCCAGGCACTGGAAACAAGCGATTCCTTCCCTTCCGTTAATTTTAGTGTTACTTAATAGCACTTATTCTCTATTAATCAACACATTTTTTTTTTTTTGCAAATAGAAGTTGTGAAATGAACAAAAACAAAAGTAAATCCTTCTGTGTTCGCAGCAATCCTACATGATAATGAATAGCTGGAGCACCAGACTATACTGATGGAAAGTTATCTTTTAAGGGGAGTGTCATTATAGCAGTGATCACAAAGTTTCTGTAATTTATAAAATAACATCTTCGGAAAAACAAAATTAAAAGGCAAGAAATTCTCAAAGAGTGTATTCTCTTGTTTTTCCCTATATGCTTTCTTATAAATAAAATTCAGTTCTACCACGTTCCTGCCATCAGCAATGCCCATCCTGTGCAACCATGCAACCTCCTCGACTACATGGTCGCTGTCATGGAATGGTCTTTATCTTTTTCTAATCCAGAACGTAGCCCCAACCTCCAGTCTCTTTTAACTGTAACTGACAAGACTTTTACAAAATACAAAGACTACGTCTCTTCTTGCTTCAAATCTTTCATTGTCCACAAAACGAATGTAGAGCAGATTCAAAACGAATGCAGAGTCAGATCTATGACCTGACTCTGCCTACTGAGACAGACTTTCACTCTCCACTCTCTTCTTTCCCCCTCTCTTCCTGTCTTGGTAGTAAGGTCCTACCTTTTGTTTTGGCCACACCCCATGCCATGTGGGATCTTAGTTCCTTAACCAGGGATCAAACCCACACCTCCTGCAATGAAAGCATGGTGCCTTAGCCACCGGACTGTCAGGGAAGTCCCCAGATCTTACCCATTCTTTTAAGGTCAGATTAAAATTTAATACTTCTTGACCCCTACCCGCGGCCTCTGAAGGCTGAGTTTCTCAGTCCCTCTTCTGAGACCCTGCTGTCCCCAGACAGCATGGACTAGTTCTGTTATATCCATCTCTATCAGTGTCTCTCACAATAATGGTGCGCTCTTTGAAGGCAAAGAGTATGCGTTTTTCACCTCGTGCCCTCAGGACCCCAGCACAGGGCCTGGAATCTAGAAAGTGTGTGGTCAGTATCTATTAGATAAACTAAGAGAAGAATAAGTGAATGGGAAAAGAGATCAACTCTGGATTATCAGGAGGGTGAGAGGCGGTGATGCTGTCTCCCTCCCCCGACCCCCAACCCCTACCACCCAACAGAGCAACTCTGCCTTCCCCATCTGAGCTTCCATCTTTCCTGCAGCTCATAAGGTCCCGTTTGTCTGCTCTCTTGGCTGCTCCGCATCCCCAGGTTGACAGGGCAATCAGCCAGTTCTGAGTGTGATGGGATTAGGAAGGAGGAAAGGAAGGGTGGTAATTTCCTGAGTATTTTGTGAAGCTCTGTTCCGACACTTCTTACCAGTTCCTTGGCATTTCCATTCTAAGATGGCACCCTGAGCATGAGGTATAACCCCTCCCCTTCCTGCCCCAGATCATCTGAAATAATGAAAAGAGTTTAATAAGAATCCAGAATTGGGCAGGAAAAGGAGAGGTAGACTAGAAACTCTGGTAGGACAGGACTGAAGAAGGAAACCTCTGCCAAAATGGCTTCTCAAAGATGAAGGACATGGGCTTCCCTGGTGGTCCAGTGGTTAAGCATCAGCCCTGCAATGCAGGGGACACCGGTTCGACCCTCGGTCCAAGAAGATACCACATGCCCAGGGGCGACTAAGCCCGTGGCTCGCTGAAGCCCGGGAGCTGCAACTACTGAGCCCAAATGCCTAGAGCCTACACTCTGCAACAATGAGAAACCCACACACTACAACCAGAGTCCCCCTACTCATCACAACTAGAGAAAGCCCATGAGCAGCAATGAAGACCCAGCACAGTCAAATAAATTTTTAAAAAGATGAAGGACACGAGGGGAGTGGATACCAGGAGCAGGAGGGTGGCTCCTGGCACCCACCAGGGGGATGTTGGGCTCCTGCAAGAGAAACAGCTAAGCCAGTGCCAGGTCTCACCCCGTCCTTGAGCGATCAGGTCAGGAGTGGCTGTGGGTCTGAGAAATCCAGCAGAGTCCACAGGGCTGACAACACACAGGCAGATCAGAAACTCATGGGCCCAGGAGATCAGCCACCAGCACAGCCTCCCTGGTGGCTCCCCCAGCTCCAGCCCCACCTCACCTGAGAAGCACTGTCTGTAGCACATGTAGCCAGGTGGCATATCCCGCCTACTCCCTCATGAGCAGGGGGCAGTAAGATAGCATCTCTGATCAGGCTGACAGAGAATCTCACGGCCAAAAATGAGTGTTCCGCTAGACATCACCAAACATGCAAACACCAAGAAAGTCATTATAAACAAACTGAAGACCTTAGAGCACAGAGAAACAGAGCAGGCAACTCAGAACTTTAGAACCTGTATAATTTATGTTCCCTGAGAGGTTTAAGATGATACTATGCCTATGAAAAAAGAATTAACTGGATACCCTGAAGATAAAGTTGGATTGTTGCAATAAAAACTCAACAGCTAGGCCAAATAACAGAATGGGCACCATTGAAGAACAAATTTAAAAAGGAAAGTTGAGTTGAGGAATTCAGCTTAACAGGACAAAAAGATTTAAAGCATTAAAAAAATAATAATAAAGGAGGGCCTGGTTTGAATCCCTAGTCGGGAAACTAGATCGTATATGCTGCATCTCAGAGCTCACATGCCACAGCTAAAGACCCCACATGTCCCAATGAAAAGATCCTCATGCCACAACTAAGACCTGGAACGGCCAAATAAATTAATAAAAATATTTTTAAAAGTTAAGGAACACAGTACCAGATCCAGAAGTTCCAATACTCATGTACAAGGGATTCCACAAAGAGAAAACATAGAGCACAAAGAGAAATAAAAGAGAACACTGTCTCAGAATTTAAGGAACTCATGAGTCTTCAGATTAACCACACAATTAAGTACTAAGCAACATGAATGAAAGGAGATCTATGTCCTAGTAAAATTCCTAATTCTCCCACCGCCAAATCTCAAATGCTTCCAGAAGAAAATAAAAATGAAACAAAAATAGATTATCTTATAAAGGAGTAAGAATGAGATGGGCTTCAGGTTTTTTCCAGGCAACAATGAACGCCAGATGATAGACTGCCTTTGTCTATCCTACAACAGCCATGAGGTGGGAGCAACTCAGCCATCCAACAACAGAGGAACGGACAAACAAAATGCAGTCTCTACGTACAATGAAGTACTCAGCCTTAGAAAGGAACAAAATTCTGATAAATTATACAACACAGATGAATCTGAAAACATGCTAACTGAAATAAGCTGGACACAAATAGTTTGAGTCCACCTACAGTACCCTGAAGGGGCAAATTCACAGACAGAAAATTGACCAGAGGTAACCAGAAGTGGGGAAGAAGAGGTAATGAGTGCTATTATTTAATGCACACAGAGCTTCTATCTGGGGTAATCGCAAACTTTAAGGAATGGCTGTGTGATAATGTGAATGTGTGCTTGCATGCTCAATCGCTTCAGTCATGTCCAACTCTGTGACCCTGTGGACTGTAGCCCACCAAGCTCCTCTGTCCATGGGATTCTCCAAGCAAGAATGCTGGATGTGTTGCCATGCCCTCCTCCAGGGAATCTTCCCAACTCAAGGATCAAACACGCGTCTCCTGTGTTGCAGATGGATTCTTTACCACTGAGCCACTGGGGAAGCCTGAATGTATACTTAACGCTACGAAATTGTACAGAGAAAAATAATTAAAATGGTAAATTTTAACACAATGTATATTTCAATACAGTTTTTAAAGAGATAAGAAGTAGGTACCTTGAATAGACCAATTACTATTGAAGAGACTGAAAGGACAAGGATCTGGATTGAAAACAGGTGACACACCTAGATGGTTTCTGCAGGCAAGACCTGGGACTTCCCTCATGGTCCAGTGGTTAAGAATCTGCCTTGCAATGCAGGAGATGCAGGTTCGATCCCTGGTTGGAGAACTAAGATCTCACATGCCGAGGGGCAACTTACTGAAGCCCGAGCACTGCAAGAAAAGATCCTGTATGACGCAACTAAGACCAGATGCAGCCAAATAAAATAAATAAATATTTATAAAATAAATATATAAATAATATATTATATATAATAAAATAAAATAAATATATTTTTTTAAAAATCTGCCAGATCTGACAAAGGATTTGTATCCAGAACACACAGAGAATTCCTACAGATTAATAAGTAAGGGATAAGGTGGCTTAGACAGTAAAGAATCCGCCTGCAATGTGGGAGACCTGGGTTGGATCCCTGGGCTGGGAAGATCCCCTGAAGGAGGGCATGGCAACCCATTTCAGTATTCTTGCCTGGAGAACCCCATGGACAGAGGAGCCTGGCAGGCAAAAGTCCATGGGGTCACAAAGAGTCAGACACGACTGAGCGACTAAGCACAGCACACAAGTAACTCAACAGACAAACAACAGACAAACAGGCAAAGGATACATACTGGCATCTCACAGAGGTGAGAGAAAATGAAAAGAAAACTCATCTCACTAGTTGCCAGAGAAATGAAAATGAAAGGAATTAGGTACCATTTTTTATCCATCAGATAAATGAAAAGGAAAATTAACCAAATCAAGTGTTGTTGAAGATATGGAGAAATGGGTACTCACATACTGTTCAGATGGTCCTATAAATAAATTAAGCCACTTTGGAGGGCAAAGGAACAGCAGTTATTAAAATTCTAAATGCATGTGACCCAGAATTTATTGTAGAAAAATTGCAGATGTGTAAGAAGGAGTGTATTTTTCAAATCAGAAACAAACAGTCTAGTGATATGAAAATGGTTAAATAATCTGTGGTATGTTATACTACAGAACTCTATGCATCAATTAAAGAGAATGAGTTAGGTTTGTATACACTGATGTGGTAAAACCCTAAAATACACTCTTAAGTTAAAAACAAAAAGAAAGTTTCAGAATGAAGCATATGGTATGAGATCATTTATTTAAAAAAAAAAAACAAAGTAAAATAAACCCACAATCTAAAACTAAAGATTTATTTAAATGCACAGAAAAAAAATCTACAGGATGAGAATTAAACTGATAATAGTAACTATCACTATGGGTAGCAGTGGGACATCAGGTATCGCTAAAGAGGACTTAAGTTTCATCTGTATATTGACTTGTTTTTTTAAATAAAGAAAATGAACATGTGTATTACTTATATAATTAACAATAAAGACACTTAGAAAAAAAAGAGGCCTGTACCCATTAGGTCTTATCAGAAGGCAGAGTTGAAAAGGATGGTTCCTGCTGAGTACAGGCCTCTTTGTTTCTTCTTTGTAGCAAAAAAAGGCTTGCTGCTGCTGCTGCTAAGTCGCTTCAGTCGTGTCCAACTCTGTGCGACCCCATAGACGGCAGCCCACCAGGCTCCCCCGTCCCTGGGATTCTCCAGGCAAGAATACTGGAGTGGGTTGCCATTTCCTTCTCCACTGCATGAAAGTGAAAAGTGAAAGTGAAGTCGCTCAGTCGTGTCCGACTCTTAGCGACCCCATGGACTGCAGCCCACCAGGCTCCTCCATCCATGGGATTTTCCAGGCAAGAGTACTGGAGTGGGGTGCCATTGCCTTCTCTGAAAAAAAGGCTTAGGATCCATCAATTGTGACTGTCTTGGTCTTAGTATCTTTCCTGTGCTACATTTAAAAGACAAGGCATTAAATTCCCCACTCTCTCTCTTTAAGCATCTGCCTTTCTTTCTATTGGCTCTAAATCTGGGGTCAAAACTCAACAGAATAGGAAGGAAAGAACAAATGTAAAGAGGTTAAGTCATCATTTTGTTACACCTGAAGTTCAAGGGCAGGCTGTATTTGCAAAGACTGCCATAGCAGTCTCTCCTCCCACGAGCTCTGTATACCAGTGTGACCTTGACACTCCTCCCATTGGGGGTGGGGGCGGCCATGTTCCTTCCTCTTGAATTCTGAAGGCCAGGTGACCATAGAAGTGACCTTATGTGACTTCTAAGACCTGGTTCTTAGAGCATCTTGAGGGTACTCATTTCTGGGCCCCAGCACCACCTCACCTAGGGGAAGCCCAAGCGGCTGGGAGGACCACCCGGCTGAGGTCCCAGCCAACGGCAAGCACCAATCTGCCAGCCATGAGAGTAAATCAGTGGATCCTCCAGCCCCTCCTGAAGCCATCCTGGCTGATGCTGCATGGAGCAGAGATGAGCTGTCCCTGCTGCACCAGGCAAGATTGCATGAGCGAAATGACTGTTGTTGTCAGACACTGAGTCCTGGACTGTATTGATTTTTTACAAGGAAACAGACAATGAGAAGGGTTTCCCTAAAAAATGGAGCCCTGGGCAGCTGAGAGATGTCAGCAGCCACTCCCGTGAGACAGGCCAGCAACTACCTGATACAGGGAGCTTTAGATAGCATGGTTAGGAGCTGGTAGGGTGGACATAGAGGGAACATCTACATCAGAGAAAGGCAGGTCAGGTGACCTCTGAGCCTCCTCCCACAGTGAGATGCCACATTGAACTTCCTGAGCTGGGTGCTTAAGCACCTCCTAGCACCATCTTTTCTTAAAAGGGAAGATCACTTTCTCCAGTGAGATTTTACCTTTCAGAAAGCTGCCGGATCTGTGGAATGCCCATATATTTGTGGAAGTGCTCCAGAACATTCATTACGCCCTGAAGAAGATTAGCAACTTCTCCGTACTGCCTTCGCCTGGTCATGGCTCTGCAAGGAAACAGGAAGTTGAAGGTTCTAGAAAAACACTAAGGACACAAGATACAGATATGGACCAACCTAGTCTGGACTCTAAAGGAGACAGCAACTCAACTTATAATAATAAGCATTCCTGAGCACTGAATATATATAGTCCTATGCACTGGAGGAGGGAAAAAAAAAACAGCACCAAGTTCAAATCCATAAAGGGACATGAGTAAGTCAGGGAGAGTGACAAGGACATTTAAGTAGTACCAAGTAGGACGAATGTAGCTCTAGACAGAAGTCCAAGTAGTGTGCTCTGGAGGTACAAGACTGTGTGAGTGATGAAGTCTCACTGGGTTGAGAGAGGGGAATCTGAGAAGACTATGAATTTGGGATTTGGGTTGGGTATTACAGAATAGCTGGCTTTTGACGGAGAACAGGGGCAAGCATGTTATTACTTGACAGTTATGGCATTTGAGCAAACCAAACACATCTTCCCAGGATACAACAAAGAGCATTTATATGCACTTACACATTAACTCAAATCTGTAGATTTTAAGCCAAGATTAAGCAACTCTGTGAATGTTTAGGTATGTTTAGTTTCCCTACTGCTACGGTTAATGAAGCTTAAATAAAAGAATGCTGATAAAATCAACAGTTATAGCAAGGAAGGAACAAACTATCAGATCTAAAGTTTTCATTAGGGTTGGGTTTTTTAATTAAATGTATAATTTATGACTTCCCTTATGAAGCACTTAAACAGACTGGATCAAGTTCAAGCCAAGGAGCTAGTGGCTACTGCTGCCTGGTCTGCTGGTTTGGTGGAAAGCACGGAGCACTGGGAGAAAGGGATGAGGACACTGCTCTTCCAGTCACTAGCCAGGGATCGCTGGAGCCCATGCGACATCAGGGAGAGACCAGGAAGAGCCTGCACCCGACTCCCCCAGACTTTGGATACTGTGTCTATATTCCTAGGAAGGTGCTCTTTCTCTGCCCACCCGTGAGATTATGCTGAGGTTGGGGAATTCTTAGCCTGGGAGAGACCACAGGAGCAAACAGGAAGGTCAGAATCTTGCTGGTGAAGGAGGCCTTTTGGGGCTGCTTCCTTGTGGTCAGTAACCAGCTCCTCCTTTTAATATTACTACTCATGTTCTCATGTACCATGCCCTACAGATGCTTTACAAGCCACACGGGAAGCTTCTGTCTTTGAACAAGTAGGTTGAAAAACAGTAAAGTGGGCTGGATGATCAATCAAGGATCTGTTTTCATTAGGCACCTTCAATGCCAGTGACACTCAGCCCAAGACCAGTAGGAAAACTTGCCGAGGCAGAGGTTGAGGTATGTGACTACACAGCCCCACGCCTCCTGTCAACCTCCAAGGCAGAGCTCTATCGCACGGAAATGACCCGTGTTCTAGCACCATTCTCCACAAGCGTTCCAGGTCCCCTTTAGTCTCCTCCAAGCCTCAGCTGTTTGTTAGATGTTAAGCACCTGAGGGCACAAAACAAAAGTGGTGTCTCAACATCTGAGACTGATTTGTAGGAAGTGAGGCAGAGTGGGGAGACGCTCCCAGCTGAGAAGCAAAGAAACCTGCGATGCCGTTTCCTGCGAGTCATTCATTTCCTGTGGACCGGGGCAGACTGCCTGCGTGCTTACTCGAGGGAATCCACGCCACCCGCCAGCATGTGCAGGTGGTTCAGCGTTGTGATCGAGGTGGTCAGGTGGCGTTTGGCGTGATCTAACTGCTTAATGTCGCGGGTGATTTCCTTCACCTAAATAGTGCAAAACCACAGGAGAAAAGGGAGGATGGTTAAGATGGATGTCAACCCGTCTGGAAGTGGCCTCACAAGAAAACAATGCAAACAAAGTAAGGACAAACACACCTCAAGTCAGCCCTTGGAGAAAACACAGGTGTTCTCCCAATGCAGACCCAAAATAATTTCCAATCAGCCCGTTTACATTTAATTTGGCATTTCTTCAGCAGACTTTACCCGGGGCTACAAAATCCTCAGTTGTAAGAATGAAACGAACTTTATTCTTCACCCCAAATGGTGTGCTCCTAATAGTAACTAAGTGTGAAGCACATGGGGTCCAGGAGCTGAGGACAGGGGATCTCCTCCTGAACAAGGTCAGGAACGTACACTGCCACAAGGACATTACCTTCTGGCAACAGGGCGACTAGGTTTGGTACAAAATGAATAGTGTGAGTCGGCGAATTCTATTGAGATGTTCTTTATTCATGGAACTAGGGTTCATTGTCCAGTCTCCACAAAGAAAAATTTCTTCTCAAATTTCAAGAAGGCTAAAATGTAACCCATGCAAAGTAAGCTTAACATAGTATCATAAGAGGAGAGTCTTCAGGCAGACAGAAGGCAATTGAGGGAGTAAAATTCCTACAGTGCTGATGGTGGTGGTGGTGTAGGGGTAATCCAAGAGAAAGAAGCATTGTAGCTGGGAATGTTAGTACTGGGTTGGCCAAAAAGTTTATTCACTTTTTCATAAGATTGTTTAGAAAAATCCAAATGAAATTTTTGGCCAACATAATGTATTTCAGTCACTAGAAAAGTACATTCTATAGTGAGATGGGAACAATTCTCCAACTTTATTAACATCTAGGTGGACTTCTCCACTAAATCGTCTAAGTCCATGCTGACCAAGAAATTTTCTGAAGAGCAATTTGGTTTCCCAGGCTCTCTGACATCTGGAGCAAAGGCTAGCAGGCACAAACACTCTCCCATTAAAGACAGATCTCCCATTAAAAGTGAAAAAGCCCAGTGAGTTAAGATCATGTGACCTGAGTTTTTAGTTCGATCAACCTTGGTGAAGCTATAAAGTAAAGGTTCATGACCTGAATGCTCAGTTCCACACTCACAATCCTGCAAGGCTGACTGGATCTTAGCAGGAAAAGGTCTCTTTCCAGGGACTTGCCCCATCAAGTCTTCTCTCTATACGACCCACAGGCTACCAAAATGTCTCTATTTCTATTGCAGGCCCTGGGGGGTAAAAAACCTATCATGTGTTTACTAAGTAAGTAAGTTTGAGGGAAAAGAAGATCAAGAATAGATAGGATATAGGAGTGTGGCCCTATAATTGGATCACTCCCTTCCCACCAAAAAAAAAAAAAATCCCTGCCTCTCTTCCTGGGTTCCTTAGCTCTACTGCAAGTGTCAGGGGTCTTTAACTATGTTAAAAGTCAGCATCATCTGTGACGCTTCTCACCCCTGTGTCAGTAATCAGTCATTAAATCCTGAACATTCTTCCTTTGCCTCATCTCAAGAATCTGTCCCATTCTGCTCCTCCTCAGGCGCTTGCTGCTCCCAGTAGAGCAGGAGCCTAAGTGCTCAATGAATCCCCACAATCACATGACGTATGCATGACTATCACCTCCACCTCACAGTGAGGAAACAGAGGTACCAAGAGGGTAAATACCAATAACTTGTTTGAGGCCCACAGGGAGTCAGGAGAGAGGGTGGATCTGAAGGCAGGTGGTCTGATGTCAGAGGCTGTGCTGCTCACTGATGATATCAAACTGACCCCCCCATTACCACCACTGAAGCCAGGCCTGCCCCGCCCACGTTCCACATCCTGCCCAACCCTGCCGAATGGGCACTGACGAGAAGTGCAGGATCCTTGGGAATGTGACCTCAGGTCTGTTCCCAAGTGGATTATAATAAGACGTAGGGAGAGAAGTTTGCGAGGGTTTAGGAGTCTGTGTTGGAGAAGGTAATGGCAACCCACTCCAGTATTCTTGCCTGGAAAATCCCATGGACGGAGGAGCCTGGTGGGCTGCAGTCCATGGGGTCGCTAAGAGGCGGACACGACTGAGCAACTTCACTTTCACTTTTCACTTTCATGTATTGGGGAAGGAAATGGCAACCCACGCCAGTATTCTTGCCTGGAGAATCCCAGGGATGGGGGAGCCTGGTGGGCTGCCATCTATGGGGTCGCACAGAGTCGGACACGACTAAAGTGACTTAGCAGCAGCAGCAGAAGCAATCTGTGTGACCAAAATGAGTAGGAGGGAGAAGATGACAGTAATAATGGCTTTCATTCATTAAGCAACTAACACAGCCCAGTACTATGCTCTGTGCTCCTCTGACAAATTCCTTTAGAGGTAGTTATTCTTCCTATTTAGAGTGGAAAAAACTGGTGGGCCCCTCGGTCGGCAGATGAACATATCCCTGGAGGGCACCACTGGTAGAGGGAGACCTTAAACCCCTCAGGCTGTCTCACCAGTGGGATGCAGCCCACCCCCCAGACCCAGGTCCAGTTTTCAAGTGGTATCACATGTCGTACATCTGAACTGAGAAATGGGTGATGCAAACAAATGTCAGAGAAATCCAAAATGACTAGGAAACTCTTTTGGGGAAGGAGAAGAAAAGAACTTTCCCTCTTAAAGAGAGGGCTGCAGATGCCGGGCAGCAGAGAGGGTGAGTCACTATGTGTCTCGTGGCTCCTCCCGAATGGGTGTGGTGTGTCCTCCCAGGGCTGGAGTTGGAGACGTTGGGTGTGGTTGGTGGCAAGGGGGAAGAACAAGTCTATTAACCAGTACACGACTGGATGACAAGTCAACCTCCTCTGCTGGTACAAGAATGTCAGGAGGAAACCTCAACTCACCATTTGCTCTGATTTTTCTGCTTTGTCTTTGATATCTTTGATTTTTCCAAAAAGCTGCTGTATGGCTTTCTGGGCCTCTTCAAGCGCCTAGAATGAGAGGAATAAATGAAACACAAAGCAGCACTAGCCCCTACACTGTGATCAAGTGCAGCCTCAGAGGAAAACGCCTAAAGCTCTCTCGCTTCGTTGCACTTGTGTCGACGATTTCACCTGAGCAGCAGAGACAAACGGAGTCCAGCATGTGGATACAGGCAGATAAACATTCTGGAGAAGGCGATGGCACCCCACTCCAGTACTCTTGCCTGGAAAATCCCATAGACGGAGGAGCCTGGTGGGCTGCAGTCCATGGGGTCGCTAAGAGTCGGACACGACTGAGTGACTTCACTTTCACTTTTCACTTTCATGCATTGGAGAAGGAAATGGGAACCCACTCCAGTGTTCTTGCCTGGAGAATCCCAGGGACACCGGAGCCTGGTGGGCTGCCGTCCATGGGGTCACACAGAGTCGGACACGACTGAAGTGACTTAGCAGCAGCAGCAGCAGAACAACATTCAGGGTTCTTGCCAAGTTGAATCATAAAGTTTCAATTTAAAAACTAAACTATTTCCCTCCATCTCAGTGAACACTACACATACTGATGACAACAAATAAATAGGAATGCACATCTGCGTGTGTGCATGTGCACACATATACAGCAACCTTCAAAAGCCTGCAGAGACACAGAGGTGGCTCTAAGTTGAGGGCTGGAGATGCTCCAGATTTTGGAAGTTCCAGAAGATGGAGCCTTCAAAAAAAAAAAAAAAAAAAATCACAGCTGTGCATGGGGACTCCAGAACTGTGGCCAACCTTAAAGACATTTTTAGATACTCCACTTAAAAATCAAAGAACTTACAAAGGGACACAGAAAGCTAATGGTGAGCCAAATGTTTCCACTGAAATAAAACCCGATGAAGATGACACCCATGAAAAGCATTACAACCCACAGCTGTAATTGTGCGAGTCTGAGAAGGAACATCTGCGAAGTGGAGAAGGTGCTCAGTTGCACACTAGTAGAACACACATACCAGTGCGGGAGGCAGTGGCCTGAAGAACTCAAGCTTTATTTCATCAAACGCAGTTCATTTATTTTGGATTTAAGCGTGGCCTGTCTTAACCGGGCCTCCTGAGCCCTTTAAAATGTAATAAGTCTGTGTGTGGCCATCTGTGCCTGCATGGAACAAACAGCCAGCCTCCCAGAGAAGAACACCCTGACCGAGGAAAGAGGACAGCAAAGCTGTGGTGTAGGCAGAAGACAAAAGCCCTGACAGATTTGAACCTTCGCCTTCAGCAGAAGCCAGAGGTAGAGCTGCCTCTGGACTACAAACTAACACATTTTCCTTTCTGCTGAAAAACATCCTCAAAAAGCAAACTTAAGGTGGCTTCCTGGGCAGGTAATTCCTCCCTGGCTGGAAGGAGGGACTCTGTCTCCCCATCCTTCCCTGGCTTCCGAGAGGCTGCTTGTTCCGATGCTGGGACTACTTCCTCCTTCTGGAATATCTCACCTAGCGTGGCTCAGCCCTGATAGAGGTCTCTCCTGACTTTCTTCCACCTCTGGGATCGGCAGGGGTTTCAGGCTGGGGACAAGGAATGCTGAACTGCCAAGTGAGACTGTGTCTCAGCTTCCTTTGCCTGTTTGTTGCCAAGACTGAGGTGATGCTATTTGAATAAACAGCTGTTCATACCACCTCCCAGGGCAGGCAGAGTGTGCATCTGCTCTGCTGGATAGCTGAACTTGTATTTACCAAGGCTGGGGAGGCAAAGGAGCTTTTATACTGGTCATGTCTGCCGTCTGGACTAAGGTATTTCAATCATCAGACGGTTTGGTCTCAGAACAACAATTGGCATTGGTATCTGTAATTTGGGAAATGTTACCTGAAGAGGAGTAACCAGTCCAAATGGGTGATGGAATGGAACTGGGTCTCCCTGAGCAGCCCCTCAACCCCATTCCCTTCTGAAAGGACGCCTCATTCAGCAACTGTGTCCTCTCTGCTTCCCACCATCCTGCCTTCCTCACTCCCAGATTCAGCACCCCGAAAACAGTTGTGGAGCAGTGACAGATCCCACCACGTTCCAGCCAGAAGGCAGGTGTCTGAGGCCTCCCTGTGCTGTCACATACCAGCTGGACAACGTCTCTGGGGATCAGTTTCCTCATCTGCAAAGTGGTGACAATGCAACCTACTTCCAGTGTTGTTGGGGGGATTCAATGACATAATAGGTGTAAAAAACTGCACAGATACTAACTAGGTCTATTTCCAGGGCTTATGACCAGCCTGGGCAAATGTATGTTTGCACCTACGGATAGATACATACATTCACACATACACACTATTCTTCCCTCTCACTCACCACCTCTAGGCCTGCCCACTGTTAAATACTTCCTATCCTCAGTCACGGCCCCAGTGAATCCATGCCCATCTACTGCACCTTGCCACCCCTCCTAGGAATTCTCTTCTTTATTTCTAATATTTACTTCCTCATAACCAGGATACCACCCCACTCCAGTACTCTTGCCTGGAAAATCTCATGGACGGAGGAGCCTGGTGGGCTGCAGCCCATGGGGTCGCTAAGAGTCGGACACGACTGAGCGACTTCCCTTTCACTTTTCACTTTCATGCAGTGGAGAAGGAAATGGCAACCCACTCCAGTGTTCTTGCCTGGAGAATCCCAGGGATGGGGGAGCCTGGTGGGCTGCCGTCTATGGGGTCACACAGAGTCGGACACGACTTAGCAGCAGCAACCAGGATACAAGATTCTGCTGAGCACTGCTGACTACCATACTAACCAACATTAGAGTTCCTAAGATGATGACAAACCAAAATCAAGTTCTAACAAAATTAAAATGTGAAAAAGTAATAAATGATCTGTTTTTGTGCCAGTGCCATACTATTTTGATTGCTGTTGCTTTGTAGTATAGTCTGAAGTCACAGAGCCTGATTCCTTCAACTTCATCTTTCTTTCTCAAGATTGCTTTGGCTATTCGGGTCTTTTGTGTTTCCATATGAGAAAATTCATGTAAGATTAGGACAGAAGACTGCCACCAAAATGAACACCAGGGAATTCACTGATGACCTTGACAGGAACGGTTTCAGTGGAGTCAAGGGAACAGGAGTGGACAGTGGTGTGACAAAGTGGAGGCGGTGTGTATGAGAGCAGGGACCAGCAAATGACACCTCAGGGCAAAATCTAGTCTGCCACACCTGTTTTTGTAAACAGTGTTGGCTTGGATCATTCTAATCCCTTTCATTTAGGTTTTACCTGTGGCTACTTGTACCACACAATAGCATGGATGGGTTTTTGTCAGAGACCAGATGATATATAAAATCTAAAACATTCACTACCTGGTCCTTAACAGAAAAAGCTTGCTGACTCCTGGTTTAACTATTTTTTTCATAAAGCTTTTGATATGAGAAGATAAGAAAGAAAACGAGAAGAGGAGAAATTGATAGGGAAGTAGATGGGAGAGTGGGTAACGGGACAATCACAGAAGAGAAGGACCGTCTGAGTGTAATTACCAATAGCTCCTTCTCACTATCCAAAATGACTCTGGTAACAAAGCATCACCTCAACTAAGGGCTTCCCTGGTGTTCAGATGGTAAAGAATCTTCCTGCAATGGAGGAGACCTGGGTTCGATCCCTGGGTTGGGAAAATCCCCTGGAGAAGAGAATAGCTACCCACTCCAGTATTCTTGCCTGGAGAATCCCATGGACAGATAGGCCTGGCAGGCTATAGTCCATGGGGTTGCAAAGAGCTGGACACAACTGAACAAATAACTTTCACTGTTTTCACCTCTACTACAGCATCTAACCAAAGCTGGAGCATAGTTAGAACTTGACAAATATTTGCCAACAGGCTTCCCTGGTGGCTCAGACGGTAAAGCATCTGTCCACAATGTGGGAGACCCGGGTTTGATCCCTGGGTTGGGAAGATCCCCTGGAGAAGGAAATGGCAATACAGTACTATTGCCTGGAAAATCCCATGGACAGAGGAGCCTGGTAGGCTACAGTCCATGGGGTCACAAAGAGTCGGACACGACTGAGCGACTTCACTATAAATCCCGTGGGGTACTTCTCAGAAGAGCGGCAGTGCTGAGTTACTGCTCTGGATGAGCACAGCCCTCCCTAACTCCAGGCACCACTGTAAGCAATGGTTCAAAACCACAGCATCCCACTTTCTGTAACTGTTATCTATTTGGCTAATGTAAAGTCTAAGGCCCCCAATGCTGCCAGAAGTGAGTAAATTCTCAACCTACTGGACCTTCTAAAAAAATGTTTGGCCATTGTGTGAGAAAGCACTGCAGAGGCCCCTGCTGGCAAGTTCCCATCAAAAAAGGCTTACTTTTTGTAGCACAGCATCCAATTGCACAGAATTGTGCATCCAGTTCTGTGATCTTGTTGGTCACATCATGGTCTAAGGATGCGCTGATGGGATTAAAGCCTAAGTGTTCTCCACCCAAATCCCCTAAGACACATGGCATTCAGTGAAAGGAAAGGCAAGAAGGGCCACATCCTATGCTTCGATCTGAGGTCTGGAGAAGTTTCCACAGTCCTTTCTCAGAGAAAGGGTTCCTGTCTCTCTTTCTCTCTTCTTCTCCATCTGGCATCCTACCAGAACTGTCTCTGCTTAAGGTACCACTTTTTCAGCAAAGAAGTAAGACTCACACCATCTTACATTTCACACTCTTAAAGAAAGATAAACTGTCTGCCAGATTTTTTTTTTTGTTTTCACGCTGGAATACTTTTGCTTGTTATAACAATGTACTGAAGTTGAGGAAATTTAATATAATTCATTTTCCAGAGTCCAAAAGGTTCTTCTGAAGTATTCACTCCATCAAGCAAGTCCATTCTCAACACCTACCCTAATATTTGATATCTAATAATCAATCACCCTGGAGGAGGAGTGTTTTGTAGTTGGAAATATCCTAGGACCTACAGAAGGTCAAGACTTTACTTTTAAATGACCCTAAAATGTTTTTATACCTAGCTAATGAGAAAACGTGCTGAAAGAATGATTCTGGCACTGCCCCTAGACACTCATTAAAATAAAATGTGGCTTACTTTTCCATTCCAGGCCGTTTGTGGATTAAAAACAGAACTAATCACCAAAAATGTCTGCTTTCAATCCACCCTTAGCGGAGTTTCTGAATTAAGCACTGGAGCGTGGCTGCAGCCTGCATCCGAGGATGCTATTAGGAAGCAGTGACTGTGGCCGTCCTCTTTACTGACTGAGACTCTGCAAATGGGAGATTCAAGGCATCCCACTGAGCTGGCCTAGAAGACTCAGCAGAATCAGTTATGCTATCCCTGTATTTTTGTGCATTATTGACTGTAACCATTATTCTTAATTTTCCTTGCCTCCATGACCTTGCTAGGTCATGGGCATGGAAGATAAGCAGTGTGGAACCTGGCACAGACCTCAGTGATTCCTTCTTTTTTCACCTCCTTCCCCCCGCACCCCGCTCCTCCCCCCAGCACTGTTGTCTGCCACCTGTGTAGACGGAGAGGACCTGAGCCAATGAAAATGCTTAGAGAAATTAACCTCCCCTCTGGCTCCTAGATGCATCTAATTTCACTCTGAGAGAAGTATACTGCCTTTATCCTGTGAGTCCATGGGCAGCCTTTCAGAGATTGAAAACTGAGATCCCATTTGCTGCCACCACAGGAAGGAGGAAGAGGCTGCTCATTTTCAGAACTGATATGGCTTTAAGTTCTCTGAAAAAAAAGTAAGGGGCTAATGTTCAAGGGACTGGAAAGAAAATGATATTTTCCCACTTACTCTCCTATCATTTCTGTTGTTCAACTTTCCGTCTATCAGTTCCCTTCCTATTGTTTGGAAAGGCCATGCACAGTATTAGTAAAAAGCAGGGGGTTCTTGAACCAGCAGACAGGGATTCAAATGCCAGTCTTGCCACTTACTGCATGATTTCTGTCCAGCCACTCAACCTCAGCATCAAAGAGGCACAGACTCATCATCCCTAGAACAAGGACAATAGTCCCAACCCAAAGACTTGTCAGGAAGGAAAACAGGGCTTAGCAGTGAACACCTTGGGTACTGTTTACTCAGTACATTGCCTTCCTCCTGGGAGTTTTCCTCTATGTTCTAACAGAGTTGGCTGTCCCAGAGGCAGACCAGGACCAAGCTGGGCCACTTGGAACTTTTCTGTGATTTTCCACAATGAATTGGGAAACAAAGTTCATCTCTTTCTGGTGAAGGCAGCCCCAGGATGTGAAATTAGGGTAGATGGTAGCTGGTCTCCAGGTCGAGACGATGAAGCTGACACCTGGAGAGACAGACCCAGAAAGATCCAGGGCCATATTCCAGGGCCACCTTCCGTTGTTTGATAAGCCTGGCAGCAACACTATTCTTTCACAGGCTACTCAAAACGACACAGTTAGCCTTCCAGGGACTCCCCTGGTGGTCCAGGGGCTAGGACTCCACAATCCCTGTGCAGGGACCCTGGGTTTGATCCCTGGTCAGGGAAGTAGATCCCACATGCCACAACTAAGATCAGGAGCCAGCCAAATAAATAAATAAATAGAGCCTTCCAGGCGATCCTTTCGCCTAAGCCAGTCTGAACTGGACTTTGTCTTTTGTCACCCAGAGAGTCCTGATGGAAGACTCAGTTCATCAGTGGGGCTCACTAATGGTAATTATTATTATTCCCTGGTTTCCCAGATGGAGTGTGACATTTCAGATGAGACTATCCCTCTAAGAACAAAGGCTGATGACCCATATTTTAGAGCTTTGCAAGTAGGCTGGTTAAGTCCAACATCTGCAGGGCACACAGAAGGGCGGCTCAAGGATCTGGGAATGATCTCGCCAAATCATGTTGCAAATGAGCCATTCTCCAGGGGAAGAAAACTTCAATCTCTTGCTCACCCCGTCAATAAAAAGTGAGTGTCTATTGCCTATACTAAAGCTAGATACTGAGAGAAAAAGATTGCTAGATGGGGGACGTATCTTTAAAGAGCTTGTGAGGGATACACAAGAAATATCAATAGAAGTAACTAGAAGATGAGATCAATAGAAAGAGGTATAAATGCCAGAATCATTTGGAAAGCAAGGGATTCCACGAAAACATTGCAAAGGGCGACCATATCTGATGAGGCCTAAACCGGGGCACCCTGGACATCCACTAAAGGCAGACATCTAGGGGTGAGTATGGAATGGCTCTTCTTTTGACACTGTTGGCTGGCCTGGCACCACTGAGAACTGTTGCTATGGAAACAAAGCATCCCTAGCTGAAGGAGAGGTGCTTTAAAAAAGTCTCAGCAATAAAAACAAGGCAGCCTGTGCCCCAAGATCTAGCCAAACAGGAGCAGAAGCTCCAGGAATCTCACTGCCGTGGATGGCTGCATGTGCACAGCATCACGATCCTCTGAGGCCTTGAACACACCAGGTACCTTCCAGGTCCAGCAGCCCCGGTCAAATGCCAGATGGGCACCCATCAGTGGCGAAGCACTAGATGCTAATACAAATTCTTCCACAGCCCATTCAGAAACCCTGGGTATAAAGAGGCTTTATTCAAAGCACAGATTTCTTTCCAAGTTTGGGAACCAAAAGAATGTAAAGGGCAAAAGGAGTAATTTTCACCTTATTTGTTAAAAGGCTCTGTTCCACCTAAGTTACTTTAATTTATGATTTCTGCAAACCACATCCCCAAAGATGTGAACCAAAGGGTTCATTTTTATTGTGTTTAGGAAACAAGCCAGAAGTTAAAGTCCTAAGACGGGGCTGGGACACAAACTCAGCAGTACCCAAACAAGACTAAACATTTACATTTTACAATTCTGCGTATATCTGTTATCGCCCGTAACTTAAATTCTGTTTGCCCTGAAATAGTGGGGTGGGGGGAATGTACTCAAGCACAGCTTCCTTTGATGAAATGTAACCCCTGAGGATGAGCACATTTAAAGCAGCAACTCCAAATGCAGCTGGAGAAGGAAAAGTTCAAACAAGAGTCTCAGCTGCTTTTGCTGAATAAAAGGTACAGAAATTCAATACTTTAGAAGATGGGGCATATTTAAAAGAACAATCTGCTCAGGTTTAACAAAGGACTACTTCCTGCTAGGACTTCCCAGTTGCTAAGTTAAATTCAAATCCTCCATATTTTACCATCACATCCAACTGCAGTCACTGAGTAACAAATGCTCATCTATACTACGGTCTTCATTCAGGGTTGCCTTCTGGATGTTCCTTCAGCTGATTTTTTTTTATAGCTCCCTTCTTCCCAGGTGGCTCAGACGGTAAAGAATCTGCCTGCAACACAGGAGTCCCAGGTTCAATCCCTGGGTTGGGAAGATCTCCAGAGAAAGGCATGGCAACCCATTCCAGTGTTCTTGTCTGGAGAACCCCATGGACAGAGGAGCCTGGTGGGCTATAGTCCATGGGGTTGCAAAGAGTCAGACACGACCTAACGACTAACACTTCCACACTTTCTGTACCAAAGCCCTTTAGGCTACGCTCCCCTCCTACCACCACAACTGCAGGCTTCATCTGGAAGACTGTCTCTCCCTGTTCCACTTCCCTCAGGATTGGCTCCCCTGTGCTCAGGACCACAGGTAAGCAGTCAATACTCAGTTCTCCCTTCCTGCCTGCCTGGAGCTCTTCTCCTAGTCCAGCTTTTTCGTGCTGAGAGGGGCCCAGATGGTTAACGAGGCCACAGTCAAGGTCACTGTCTGGACTCCCCTGTGAACCAGTTAACTTTTCAGGTTCCACAGTGGAGAAAAAGTGGTTCCCGAATCTGCTTTTTAAATTTGTCACTGTTTAAAAAAAGAGAATTTGGTACACACCGGTATGTGTGTACCTATCCAGAAGATCTGGACACTGGGACTTCCCTGGTGGTCCAGTGGTTAAGAACCTGCTTTCCAATGCAAGGGATATGGGTTCCATCTCTGGCTGGGGAACTAAGACCCCACATGCTGTGGGCAACTAAGCCCCTGTGGCACAACTGCTGAGGCTGCATGCCACAACTAGAGAAGCCCACATGCTACAGCGAAGACTTGGCACAGCCAAAAAAAGAAACTCTGAATCCCTTGTTATTAATAGCTCACCCAGTGTGCTTTGGGGCAAGTCATAACACAGATGTGAGCCTGTTCCCGCACCTGTAAAACAGGGAGAGTAAAATCTAGGTGGCCTAATGCACATCTTCGTGAGGATGAAGTAATTGATGCAACATTTTGCAGAATGTAAGAGAAACATGTTTATTTGTTTTGGGGAGGGTTTTTTTGGCCATGTGGCTTGTGGGATCTTAGTTCCCTGACCAGGGATCAAACCTGGGCCCTGGCTGTGAAAGCGCCGAGTCCTGACTACTGGACTGCCACAGGGAATTCCTCAAAATAAACAAGGTTATCTTGTAATAAAACATTAGCATTGCAGATTAAGACAAAAAAGTAAAAACATACCTTCTGTCTAAGCAACTCAAAATGTGCCTTCACTTATAGTGAATCAATTGTGAATGACACATTAGGCCTCCAGTCTTCCTTCTAGAGATCTGAATAACCACAGGGCTGACAAGTGTACTCAAACTGGACCACAAGATGCTAACTGAGAAACCCAAATCTCCAAATATCAGTATCTCCAAGTATTCAATGAAAAAGAAAGTGTAGCACCTGGCCTAGCATAAGTGATATTATCATGTGAATAACAGTTGGCTATCTATCCCTACTGCTGTCACGTGACTAAGAACAAGAAAATTCAGAAGTGTGACAAGAAGACAAGGGTCACTAACTAGATCAGAGATGGAATAAAGACTCCCTCAATTTACCTCTTCTGTTTTATAAAAGATGGCATTTGGACCATCAGATTTACCTGTCAGTAAGTATATCTCTAGAGCAAACACCCTCCTCTGGTCAGGGGCTGTTATGAGAGTGACACTTATGTAGATTGCCCAACATGCAAATTCTAGGCGTCATATAACACAGAGGTGAACATGGCATCTGCTCAGAGGGTCCACAATATTACATGGAAACAAAACCCAGAAATGCTGGCATGTGATCCAATGCTATATGAATTTTAGAGCTTTGATTTAGACAACTACAGAACACCAAACCAAAACAGACTAAAAAGGCATTACCTCTGGTTTTGCAAAACTAATCTCCTTCCAGAGACCTCGGAGTCCAAACTAGAGCAAAGGCGATTTTATAGCTATGTTACAGACTCCTGAAAACAGGGATTTATGAATGGAAATGTTGACAGAACCACCAAAGAACCAAATTCATGCTGCTCTAAATTCTGTATTTCCATGGATGAAAGAGGGGAGAGGGAAAAAGGAGGTCAAGTTCTTACATGAAGTAACAGAGTTTCAAATTCCCATTCATTGTTCAAACACACCTGGATGACTTCTGTCAGGGATCTAAAACCCAGAAATCTTCACCCTGTCAGCAGTTACACTACGATTTTTCTAATGGGTAAACAGACTAAGGATGGAATTTTCCTTCCATCACTAACAGCTAGCAGTCAAAAGTAAGAGTAACCTGGCCAGAGCAGCTACGGTTGTGATGAATGACATTTTCCTCCTTAGATGTGGAGACTCTAGTTTAAACCTGTGACTGCCCTTAACATGGAAACAAGCAGATGGCAAAAGCTATGCTTGACCTTCTTTCTTGGCTCCTGAAGAGTGCCAATTTACATGGAGATGGCTCAGAAAAATAATAAGCTTCAGTGTTCCTTCTTGGCAATACTATTTTCCTAAAACCATTTTCAATAACCGTGTTGCACACAAGTGGGACTTGATGTATTTCTAAGGTCAGGAAGGAAATAGTCCAACTGCTGGACATGCTAACTAAAAGACATCATCCTGGCAGTTTTGTTTTGAAGAGGGCAGCAACATTATTGTTAGGTACTGAACACAAACACTTAAGCCTATAACTAATCTGAAGCACACTGTCCATATGTGTTAAATGAAAACAAAACAGGACCATATGCTTGTCAAGAGGAAACATATATTATTAAAGTCCAGAACAATATGGGAAAAATGTTTCCAAAGAGATTAAATATTGAAATGATTAAAAAGTGACCATGTGATCCAGCCATTCCACACCTGGGTATGTACTGTAAGGAAATGAAAGCAGGGACTCAAAGAGATATTTGTATGTCAGTGCTCATTATGGCACTGGGCCAGGGACACATGAGTGGGTAAACAAAACGTGACATGTATATGTGGTGGAATATTATTCGGTTGTGAAAAAGGAATGAAGTTTTTGAACAGGAATGGGAATCCAAGATAATCATGCCAGAATTCAACAAAAAAGGACAAAACACCATGATCCAGTAGGTATTTAAGGAGGGTTAAATACTTAAAACAACACTAAGCTAATCACCAAATGGAAAAACCATATGCTCACATCTGAAGAAGATGCAAAGGGGGCTTGGGTTCAACCCCTGGTCAGGGAACTGGATCCCACGTGCACAACTGAGAGTTCCCACGCCGCAACTAAAGACGCTGTGTGCCACAACTACAACCGGGAACAACCAGATAAGCATATAAATATTTAAAAAGAAGAAGAAGGGAATGCATATAATAAAATTCAACATCTCTTTTTCTGGCAAACAGGGTTAGTGAACCAAGGTCATGAGGATATGTCCTTCACACAAAATTTGGAAACGAGAGACGGACACATTCAGCATCACCTCTAGAGAAGGACCTTTGTTTTGTTCACTGTATTATCCCCAGGCCCTGGAACAGAGCCCACCATGGAGAAAGCACTAACTTTCTGTATAAGTGAATGAACAAGTATATGAACACTCACTGTCACTAAAATCAAGAGCAAACTGCCTCTCATTCCTACTTAATGAACACTGAAATACTATTAACAGCATTTCTAAAAATGTTTAAATCTCAGGATCTCTTTATACTCCTATCGAGTATATTACTGAGGATCCCAAAGAGATTTTGTTTATGTGGGTTACAGCTATGGATATATACCATACTGGAAACTAAAACTGAGAAATTTAAAAAACATTTATTAATCCATTAATAAAAATACTAAACCCATTACATGTTAATATAAATAACATGCTTTTAAGAAAAATAACTATTTCTTCCAAACAAATTTGAGAGGGTGGCACTATTTCATACCTCTGCAAACATCTTTGGTATACATTTTAACAGACACCAGTTGGACTCTCATATATGCTTCTGGATTGAATCTGTTGTGATGTGTTGTTTTAGTTGAAAAATATGATAAAAATCTGGCTTCACACAGATTGGCAGTTAAAAAAGAAAGCAATATTTTAATATCCTTTTCAGTGGATAATCGTTTTTCAAACTACAGCAAAACTTGAAAAGCTGTAGATTCTTTTTTTAAACTGAAGTATAGCTGATTTACAATATTATATTAATTTCAAGCCTCTATAACTGACTCAGAAATTTTATAGATTGTACTCCACAAAACATTGGTTATATTCCATGAGCTGTACACTATCCTTATAGCTTACTTGTTTTACACAAACTAGTTTGTTCTTCTTAATTCCTTATTCCTGTTTTGACCCTGGGAAGATCCCCTGGAAGAGGGCATGGCAACCCATGGCAAACCATGGCAACTTCAGTATTCTTGCCTGGAGAATCCCATGGACAGAAGAACCTGGCAGCCTACAGTCCATGCGGTAGCAAAGAGTCGGACACAACTGAAGCGACTTAGCACGCACACATTTCTTTCCCTTCCCTTTCTCTTTCCCCACTGTATCTGTGGGGAGATACGGTAACCACTATATCTGTAGGTATGTTTCTGTTTTGTTATATTCATTTATTTTTTAGACTCCACATATAAGTGATAACATGTACTACTTGTCTTTCTCTGTCTTATTTCACTAAATATAGTATCCTCTGGGTCTACCCATGTTGTTGCAAATGGCAAATTTGTTGTTCTCTTTTTCATGGCTGAGTAGTATTCCGTGTGTGTGTGTGTGTGTGTGTGTGTGTGTGTGTGTGTGTGTATTTCACATCTTCTTTATCCACTCATCTATGGATCAATATCTTAGGTAGCTTCCATATCTTGGCTATGTAAATAATACCGTGAACACTGAGGGACATGTTATCTTTTTCAAAGTGTTCTCTTTGGATATATTGCTGGTTTTGTAGGGTAAATCTAAGTTTTTTGAGGAAAAGTGGTAGATTCTTAAAGACTGATTGCAGTGTGGAATCTGAAATCTTATTACTGAACTTCTGATACTAAACTACATTAAAAGCCACTGGTCAGTTGTGTTTTTGCCAGGATGCAGAAAGCTGGAAAGAGTGTTGCTCTTAAATTAACAATGAGAAAAAGAATAAAGCAAAATCAAAACTTCTCTGAACCCAGCAGAGAACTGAAGGCAAAAGTCTCCTGAAATCAAGAAGAGATGGGGACATCCCAGTGGCTAAGAATCCAGGCTCCCAATGCAGGGGGCCTGGGTTTGATCCATGGTCAGGAAGTAGAGCCCACATGCTGCGACTAAAGATCTTGCATGCCCCAATGAAGACAGAAGATCTCTTGTGCTGCAACTAAGATCTGGAGCAGCCACATAAATAAATTAAAAAAAAAGAAGTTTCTTCCAATTAAAGCTGTACAAAACTGGAACAAATGGTCCTGTGGAATAACAAAATAGTGAGCTGCCCATCACTGCAAGTATCCAAGCAGAAGCAGGATAATGAAATGTCAGAGATGTCATAGAAAGGATTCCTGAACTGAGTGGGAGGTGGTTCTACAATGATCTTATATGCTTCTTCCAAATCAAAGTTTGAGTGAGCAGAGCTGAAGATGGCAATAATTTTCCTCCCCTCCAAAACCTTAGTCTTGCTTTGGTGCAATAGTTACATTATAGACAAGCTCCACACAAGAGACTGAAGGAAGTCCTGGGACTGACCCTCTCTTGGTGATTCTCAGTGAGCTGACTAGGAACTGATCAAGGTCTGGCCACTCTTGAAATTTCACATGCAAACTTTTTCTTCTTCTAACCCACTCCTCTAGTCACCTCTCTTTCTACCTCTGTTCAAGCTGTCCATTTCAACGCTTGGGAAGCTGTGGAAGTTAAGTTTCAAAGCGTATCGGCTCACGTGCTTACTGTATTGACTCATCTCATCCACAAAGTTTCAAACATGTGGGTATTTAATTAAAGCTTTTGCCTGATGATTTCAACAGATAAAAACTGGGAGAATTCTGAGCTGTATTAGCTTCGTAAGAGCACATTCTGATTAGAAAAGGTCATGGACTAGACCACTTCAAGTCCGCCCACCTAGGAGGTGGTCGACATGGAAGGCTCTCCAACACGCGCAGCAAAGTGCTAACCAGGAGGTGGGCGTTTCAGAAACGTCAGGAAACCAAAGAAACTGCCTCACTGTGTCTTCAGTTTCTAAATCGCTTCCTCTCCACAAATAATTTTGGAGTCAGAAACACTGCTTTCCAGAAGGACCTTTTCTGCAAAAGACATCTTTGAAGACACCATGAATGTGAAGTCAACACTTTCCTCTTATTTACACAGATGACAAAGCATATCTGTCCTGGGTGCACACAATCAAGAGGAGATGGATGAAAGGAAAACTTCCTTTTGTCCACGTTTCTGCTCTCCCCTTCTGGGTGTTCCCTAGAAACTTTGGAAACAAGTTTTCTGAGGGCAGAGTTTCCTCTGTTCCAGTGAAGAGGGAACCAAGGACTCTTGACCTATAAAGTCCAATGTTTTGGAACATCCGTAATTCTCCTGAGTCTATGCCAGTCAGATGGAGCCTCTCTTCAGCAAACCACTGGCTAGTGGGGCTGGACACTAAGGCTTTTTCACCCCTATGAGTTGACAAGGATAGGACTCAAAAGCTCTCTGGAAAAAAAAAAAAAAGTCTCTCCTTCAGCTTGCATTACAAACTGTTGGAAAACACAGATGGAGGGGATGACAGGAAAAGCAATTACTTCTCCTGGGCTTCCTTTCTGTCTGGATTCTAAGGAGACGAACACGAAATTCCATCACAGATTGAAATGCTATCTAAACATTCTTGAAAATGTGGCGCTGCTCTCTGAAATACGACCTGCCTTGCTGCAGCAACCTATTAATAAGTGAAGGTGGAGAGGGCCGACTCTCCTCCAGGCCACCTACCTCAGGGCCTGCTTTCCAAGACCGCCTGTTTGTCATCACAGGTTAGAACAGAAATAACTGAAAGGTATAATATCTACACAGTGTCACCCAGTAAAAAGTCCTGATGGATGATTCACTTTATTTTCACATTCTCAACACTAAATACCTTCGAATCTCTGAAGTATTTCAGGGTTTCTAGTGAGCCTTTCTAAATACAGGCGGAAACACGCTAAACAGCAGTGTTATTATTTCAAATGGTAGACAGCCGGGACTGGTCAAGCACCAGTCAAGCTTTAAACGTCTTTAAAGGGACACACACACTGGTCCCAGTGACGTTTTCTGGTAGAGGGCTTTCATTAATTTACAAATACTAGATAATCTCCCACAGACCAAATATTTAATACAGTTGAATAAAACGTTATGGCAGGTGGACTTTGCATTCTGAGGAACACCAAGATGAGAAAGATACTGTTCTGGTTTCAAGCAGCTTACATACTAGCCAAAGGGACAAGATGTGCTCACTGTAAGTCAGAAAAGCAGGGGCCAGAGCCTGTGGGGGTTTGTGGGCAGAAAGACTCTACCTCTAACTGATGGCTGCTGGGATCGACTTTCTCATCTATGAAATGAGAAGAGATGACCAGATGAGTTTCAACTCCCCTATGGACTTGAATTTCTAATATTCTGATTCCTTTGGTATATCAGTTGAGCAGAACAGAAAATTTCATAAAAGAAGTAGTATCTGAGCTGGGTAAGATTTCAGAATGAAGCTGCTGGAAGAAAAAAAGGAGAACGTGCCTTTTAGGCAAAAAGAAGAACATGAGCACTGGTGGCTCAGGAGGTAAAGAATCTGCCTACAGTGCAGGAGACCAGGGTTTGATCCCTGGGTTGGCAAGAGCCCCTGGAGAAAGGAATGGCACCCCACTCTAGTACTCTTGCCTGGAAAATTCTACGGACGGAAGAGCCTGGTGGGCTACAGTCCATGGGGTCGCAAAGAGTCAGACACGACTGAGTGGCTAACACTTACCCACACTTACTTACTTACCCAAGTATAGGTCCATAAAGCATGGGACATGCTTGGAGAGCATGAGGCTTTCAGTGTGCACAGATCACAGCAGGAGACAAAACATGACCAGAAATAAATCAGAAAGTCAAAGAGCAGAATGGAGGCTCAGAGATACCTGACACCCAGCAGAAAGACAAGGAAACCTCCGTTTTCTCATTTCAGTGTGCCTTTCAGCCTGGCCCTGGGCGAGCTGTGCTGCAAGGTATGGCTTCTGGTCTAAGGGATGCTGAGTGACAGCTCATGGCTGCTCTGGGCAGCCTATCTCTGCCAGTAGTGGGATGAGTCGTGCAAGCTTCCTGCTGTATATAGGGGACAGATTAGTAAGACAGTGCTCTGTAAGCAGGCAGATCAATGTACTGGTCAGTTGGTTGTGCGGTCTTAAAGAAATCAGAGGATGTAACGAACATGGAGGAATATGTTACTTACTTGCCTGCCATCCTGTCCCACATTTGTTTGACCTCTTACGACAGTTCGAATGTTGTCATCCAGTCTCCTAGCAAAAAAGAGTTAAAGGACACAAATCATTAAAATAATCTCGATTCTAGGTTGACCAAAAGAAAAATGCTAGTAACCTTTCCTCTGTTTCTACAGATTGCAGCTACTTATTCAGAAAAAAACCAAAGAAGTTTGGATGATACAAGGAAGACCGAACGAAGCCCTGGACCCCAGCGAGGGGGCAGCAACAGTGGTGTAGGAAGCCAAGCCCAGCACAGACTGATGAGTCATCTTTGTTCTTTTTTCTTAAAGGTTATTTTTATTTAATGTTCAGAGCTGGTCAAAACGACCAATATAACTTGTAATACTTTTCATGGGGTAAACCAGAAATGACAAAGTTGCTAAAACTTTATGGGAACAAGCCAGAGAATTCAAATTATCCCACACAAAAACCTTTGTCAGTAACACCCTTAAAAGATATAAGCAGCAAGGTGATACATGAAATCCGTGCTTTGCTGCCTGGGCCTTGACCACAGGAGGCAGATCTGTGGCCTCCACCTCCTCTTTCTCCTACAGCTGAACAGAGGCCGCTTAATGGTACTTCAACCAGAGAAATTTATATCAGTCAATTTCATCCTTCATTTGAAGAAGCCATTAGGAAAAAAAAGTACAGTGGGAGAAGCTGAAAATAACTGGTTCACAAGTGATTTTTGGATCACTGGGGAATTTTCATTTTCTGTGCAAACCCTGGACAACTTAGTGGTCTCTCCTAGACCTGTTGGAGTTAAAGTCAGCCCAAACAGTAAACAGGCTTCTTTGCACTTTTTAAGGTACTCAACTGAACAAAATATTAATGGCAGAGGTCTTTACCTGAAAACCCAAAGGTTGTCTGGGAAAAAAAAAAAATCATCGCTTGGATTCAAACTGAAGGTTTCTCCTCATCAAAAGTTAAACAACAAAAACTATTTAAAGTTATGACATCAACCATTACAATAATAATTACAAAGAACAAACTTTGAGTATCTACCACGTGTCAAAACTGGAAATTCAGACATGGATAAACCAGAGTAAGACTATGGCAGGAAGGACATTTGCTGACCACCGTAGACATCCTGGATTAATCACAATGTGTAATAATCAGCCACCACTCACACCAACCAGCATATCTGACCATGCTGTTAGCCGATAAGTGGCTAATAGATAAAAATATAAGTCCATCTTCATTTCTAAGCCTTGGGAATATAAAAAAAGGGTACATCAGCTAGAGAAATAAAGCCATTAAAAATATAGCAGAAATGCTTTTGCCTCCTTTTATAATCAACTGTTCTAAATGGCCTGTTACAGACTCCTTTTTTTTTTTTTAATAAATAATTGAAGACTGATCAAAGAAATGAGTTCTCTGCCACAAGGCTCATATGGAAACCCAGATAAAAGAACTATTCTTTTAAAAATTACCATCTTACAGAGAACCTGAGATTTCAGTGTTCTCACACATAAGGGTGATCAGTACTAAATGAAGAGCGTATTTTCATTCATTATTAACAATCACATGATGTTGGGCTTCCCTGGTGGCTCAGTGGTAAAGAATTTTCCTGCCAATGCAGGAGACATGGGTTCAGTCCCTGAACTGGGAAGATCCCACATGCTGAGGAGCAACTAAGCCTGTGTGCTACAACTACTGAGGTGGTGCTCCAGAGCCCGGGAGCCGCAACCACTGAGCCCATGTACTACACCTACTGAAGCCCGAAGGCCCTAGAGCTCAGGCTCCGCAACAAGCCCCTGCAATGAGAAGCCTGCACACCACAACCAGAGAGTAGCCCCCACCTGCCACAACTGAAGAAGAGCCCGAGCAGCAACAAAGCCCCAGCAGGCCCATTAATAAATAAAGTGGAACAAAAAATAATCACCTGATGTTACGTACCTTATTTTCAGTCTAATCTTGTTCACGACTTCATCAATGTTTGCCAGAGACTACAACAGAGAAGGCAAAGTGCCAGCTATTATTTCACTTCCTGGAACTCCTCTTTCACAAAGAAATGATGAACTATTTAAATGGTTACTTTTTTATATATAATGGCTATTTATGACATCTCAAAGAAACGAATCATACAGTACAATACAATTTTCACTTAAAAGAAAAAAAAGCATAGCGAATTCCCTGGTGGTCCAGCAGTCAGGATTCAGAACTTCCACTGCCGAGGGTCCACGTTCAATCCCTGGTCGGGGAATTAAGAGATCCCAAATTGTGCAGTGTGGCGAGGGTAGACAGGGAAGTACAGCAATAGTTGACAACAACTGCAAAACCCATCCTGGAATCTATTTTTTGTTAATAAAATTTATTGGAAAACAGCCATGTCCGTTCGTTTACATATTATCTACAGCTGCCTTTGAGTTGCAAAGACAGAGCTGAGTAGTAGCTGCAACTGAGACTGAATAATCCACAAAGCCTAAAATTACTATCTAGCCCTTTATAGGAAATTTGCTGATCCCTGCTATAAAGGAACATGACAAATTCATTTACCAAAATCCTTAGGACCACAACAATGAATGAATGTAGATTATAACACACAACGTGGATCAAACCTACTAACATAATGCTGTGCGAGCACACATCCACACACCAAACACAAGAGCGTATCCTGTATTTCATCATGTAGCTCAGAAGAAGTGAGCGAAACTGTTCTCCCGCACTAGAAGCCAGGACTTAACTGTGGGGGCGGCAGTGACAGGGAGGGACAAGGAGGAGTTATGAGAAGAGATTTTACTCATGTTTTGTTTCTTGGTCTGGGTGGTAGTTATCTGACTTTGTGCATTTGGTGAAAATTCATCAAGTTGTACACTCAGAATCTGTGTATTCCTCCACGTTATGTTCTATGTCAATAAATAAATATTTTTTTTCCTTTTTTCTAATATATTAGAAAAAAGTCTGGAAAAATAAATACTAGTAGTTGGACTCTGTACTAGTAACTCTCTGCTGCTGCTGCTGCTGCTGTGTCGCTTCAGTCGTGTCCGACTCTGTGTGACCCCATAGACGGCAGCCCACCAGGCTCCCCCGTCCCTGGGATCACTCCAGGCAAGAGCACTGGAGTGGGATGCCGGTTCCCTCTCCTACAACTATAGCCTATGAAATCACTTGCAGTAGCTGTAATTTATGAAAAAGAGGAGTTTGAAGTTTTTCTTCTTTTTGCCTATGGGTATTTTCTAATTGCTGTATACTGACAATGCACTGCAATTATAATAAAGCTATTTCTATGTCTAAGACAATGACAGTAAAAACAAATGGACAAGAATCAATTTAGTGAGCTGAAAACATAAAGAAAGGGTGCCCCCTAGCGAAGTAGAGGCGGTACAATTTCATAGCACCATTTTAACTGAAGTTTCAGAATGTAACTTTGTAAGTCCTCTTTCTCTCTCCTCTGAAAGATATTTTACCTCAGAAGGAACTGGGGGTGATGCAGGAATTGTGCTTATAAATCGCCCCTGGCAACCTGTGCTGGTGCGAAGAAGCAGGAGCCGACAGGTGCAGGTCTAGCAAGAGAACCAGGTCACATAAAACAAGATGAAATCTTGCCATTTACCACAAGATGGATGGACCTTGATAGTATTATCCTAAGTGAAGTAAGTCAGACAGAGAAACAAATACCGTATGATTTCACTCATGTGTGAAATACGAGAAACAAATAACAACAACAACAAAAATAAAAATAAATGAACAAGGCAAACGAAAACAAACAGGCAGATACAGAGAACAGAGTGGTGGTTCCCAGAGAGGGAAGGGCAGCAAAATAGGTAAAAGGGACCAACAGTCTGGGGACAGGAACCAAACCTGTGGTGGTGAGCAGGCTGAAGGGGACAGGGAAGTAGGAATACAATGCTGCAGACGCGACATGCACATAGTGTTATACACCAGTTACCTCAATCAAAGAACAAACTTTGACAAAATGATAAAATGAATATATTACTATTACGCATTAAGTATTTTCTTTGGGAAAAGAGAGAGAGAAAAACCAAGTCACATGTGTTTGAGGTATCAGATAGGGATATTCATATCTGGTCTACTGTTCTGACAAGGCCAAGGGTGACTCAGAACTTTCAGAAATCCAAGAAGAGACTGAGGTAAAGATAAATCTCAGAAAAGAGAAGTTATTTTATTCTTTTAATATTTTGATAGAATTGTTTTATTTTTTGTCATATCCTTCAGAATAAAAATGTTCAATAAATATATGCAATGGGATTATGGACTGCAATGAACAGAAAGCTTTTTTTCATTTTTGCCAGGTCTCACTTTTTTTTTTTAAATTATGAAAATATGATAACAACATTTACAGGAGATTTGGAAAATACAGAACAAAGTTACATACAGTTCTACTATATATTACAATTATTTTTTAAGTAGATAAATTAAGATTTTTAGTTGGAGTTTCAAGATCAAACTCTCAAAAATTAACAGAATGGATATACAGAGAAGCAGAAGTATATAGTAGACCTGAAAAGCACTATGAACCAATTCAACATAATTAAGATTTATACCATTTTCACACAATAGTAGGATACAAATTCTATTCAAGTTCCCATAGACTATAAACTAGGAGACACCAGAACATATACAGAGACACAAGACCAGGTGCAAAAATTTCATGGTCTTAAGGTACTGAAATCATAGAGTCTGTTCAAAAAGAAGTTATTTTAATCGAAGAATCCACTGCCATCTGTTATTTCAAAACCGGACTGGGGATAAATCATCACTGTGGTAACAGGAGCTCAGTCGCTGGAGGAGCTGGCATGACTCTGCCCCTGCCAACCTGCTGAAAGGATACAAGCAAGCTGTTTACCCTCACTGAGTTTCTGTTTCCTCAGAGGCAAAATGGGCAAAACAGTTCCTGCCTTGCTAATCTCCGCTGGAACTCATTCCTTTAGGGGAAAAAAAAATTGGGGCATTTAAAATATTAACATTTGGGGACTCTGTGAGAAGGGGAGCCATGAATTCTCTGTACTATTCTTGCACTTTTTCTAAAAATGGGAAATTATATCAAAGATTTAAAATTGTAACCTATTTAAAGTTGGTAAAACACGTACATAACACAGAATTCAAACAGCAGAAGGTAAAGAAGGTAAACAGTGAAAAGTAAGGCTTCCTCTACCTCTACCTGCCTCCCATTCTCCTCCTCAGAAGCAATGCCTCTGAGTGAGTTTTTGTTGCACCTTCTCAGAAATGATCTAGGTATTAAAAGCATATAGTAACCT